>NC_056506.1:10666724-10669770 GCF_014905685.2 Nematolebias whitei | reverse complement strand
AGTGGTTCACTTCAACATTTAGAAATGGTATGAACTAACACACTTTGATTATCAAGATATTGTAAAATAGTAATGATAATAAAAAAAAGAAGAGTGTTCTTTCAATTGATTAATTCAGGATACAATTAAACAGTCTCTGGATGAGCTCATTTGTATTTCTGGATTCAAATCAATGAAATAACAGTTCCTGTCCCATGAAGGTCTTCAGAGACAGGTTGTGGTCGGAGGCCTAGTTCACTCCAGAGTTCATAAATGTACATATTTTATTGTCAGTCACAAGGTGAGACACCTCCATGTGTTTATATGTACAGGTAAATATAGACTGTAAAGTTCATATTCATTATGTTTTTTCATTTCAACTTGAAAACTGCAGGACTACAGGAACTCAACAAAAGCTGGAGCTGCTCTGTCTGTGGCCTCTCAGGAACGTGCACGTCACACACACAACCTTGCCCTCATGATGTGAGTATTTCTATTTTAAACTTTTATTTTTTCATTTAGCCTTTATTTATCCAGGTAGTCTCATTGAGTCACGAGAACTCATTTTCTAGAGAGACCTGTTTAGGAGTAGATAGTGGGGGTTGAGTGCCTTGCTCAGGGGCCCAGAGTGGGTCCAATGAGAGTTGAGGCAGGTGTGGGTGTTTCACCTTTTCCACCCACATTTTGATGTTGATGGTACCGGGAGTTGAACCTGCGACTTTCCGATCACAGGCCCATCTTGTAACCTCAGCGCCACCACTCCCCCACATAACATCATATCATGATGGTCATGGTCATATTAAAATCTCACTGGTTTCCTTCCAGATGTGTTAAACAGCTACTGGTCCCCCTGATGTTTCCAGGTGGCTGTGGTCAGTGGATGAAAAGCCTGGCATGAACAAAATGATGCTGGAGATCATCATTTGACGAGAGCTACCACCTTCTAACTGTGAAGAACAACAGCAGCTCAGTGAAGGTGCTGAGAGCTGCAGAGAGGCTGATTCATGGAGATTCAACACAGCAACCTCCAAACATGTCCACCCTCACACACATCGTCCGTGAAGAGACTGGACCAGAGCAGGCAGCACAAGATAATAAGACCATGATAACAACAACAACAACAACAGACATTCACAAATGAGTCATACAAATTTGTTTTTTTATTGTTTATTTGATTTACAATTGAAAAACAGTTTGTTATCCACTGTTGTCATCTCTCTTTGTTAAAATCCAGGTCTCTCTTGTAAATGAGTCCTGTCGGCTCAGTGGGACTAACCTGTATCAATAAAGGTTGAATGAATATATATATGTATATACAGGTCCTTCTCAAAAAATTTGCAAATTGTGATAAAGGTCATTATTTTCCATAATGTAATGATAAAAATGTAACTTTCATATATTTCAGATTCTTTCCACACCAACTGAAATATTTCAGGTCTTTAATTGTTTTAATACTGATGATTATGGCATACAGCTCATGAAAACCCAAAATGCCTGTCCCAAAAAATTAGCATATTTCATCCCACCAATGAAAGACAAGTGTTTTTAATACAAAAAACGCCAACCTTCAAATAATCATGTTCAGTTATGCACTCAATACTTGGTCGGGAATCCTTTTGCATGAATTGACTGCTTCAATGCGTCGTGGCATGGAGGCAATCAGTCTGTGGCACTGCTGAGGTGTTATGGAGGCCCAGGATGCTTCGATAGCGGCCTTAAGCTCATCCAGAGTGTTGGGTCTTGCGTCTCTCAACTTTCTCTTCACAATATCCCACAGGTTCTCTATGGGGTTCAGGTCAGGAGAGTTAGCAGGCCAATTGAGCACAGTAATACCATGGTCACTAAACCATTTACCAGTGGTTTTGGCACTGTGAGCAGGTGCCAGGCCGTGCTGAAAAATGAAATCTTCATCTCCATAAAGCTTTTCAGCAGATGGAAGCATGAAGTGCTCCAAAATCTCCTGATAGCTAGCTGCTTTGACCCTGCCCTTGATAAAACACAGTGGACCCACACCAGCAGCTGATATGGCACCCCAGACCATCACTGACTGTGACTGCTTCACACTGGACTTCTGGCATTTTGGCATTTCCTTCTCCCCAGTCTTCCTCCAGACTGTGGCACCTTGATTTCCGAATGACATGAAAAATTTGCTTTCATCCGAAAAAAGTACTTTGGACCACTGAGCAACAGTCCAGTGCTGCTTCTCTGTAGCCCAGGTCAGGCGCTTCTGCCGCTGTTTCTGGTTCAAAAGTGGTTAGACCTGGGGAATGCGGCACCTGTAGCCCGTTTCCTGCACACGCCTGTGCACGGTGGCTCTGGATGTTTCTACTCCAGACTCAGTCCACTGCTTCCACAGGTCTCCCAAGGTCTGGAATCGGCCCTTCTCCACAATCCTCCTCAGGGTCCGGTCACCTCTTCTCGTTGTGCATTGTTTTCTGCCACACTTTTCCCTTCCCACAGACTTCCCACTGAGGTGCCTTGATACAGCACTCTGGGAACAGCCTATTAGTTCAGCAATTTCTTTCTGTGTCTTACCCTCTTGCTTGAGTGTGTCAATGATTGCCTTCTGGACAGCAGTCAGGTCTGCAGTCTTACCCATGATTGCGGTCTTGAGTAATGAACAAGACTGGGAGTTTTTAAAAGCCTCAGGAATCTTTTGCAGGTGTTAAGAGTTACGTCGTTGATTCAGATGGTTAGGTTAATAGCTTGTTTAGAGAACCTTTTCATGATATGCTAATTTTTTGGGACAGGCATTTTGGGTTTTCATGAGCTGTATGCCATAATCATCAGTATTAAAACAATTAAAGACCTGAAATATTTCAGTTGGTGTGCAATGAATCTGAAATATATGAAAGTTTCATTTTTATCATTACATTATGGAAAAAAATGACCTTTATCACAATATGCTAATTTTTTGAGAAGGACCTGTATATACACACACATAAGGATTTATTCAACCTTTTATTTATACAGGTTGGCTTCATTGAGCCACAAGGACTCATTCACAAGAGACCTGCTCCAGACAGAACATATAAAGTACAGACAAGAATAACAGTAAACAACGACT
>NC_056506.1:10654125-10666624 GCF_014905685.2 Nematolebias whitei | reverse complement strand
ATCCAAGGGTACCCCTCTGTATGCTGATTAATCAACACTTCCAATCGCTGTGGATTTACCGTTGTGGATTATATGACTTTTTCCAATGGATTACAGACTCTGTTTCCAAGGGGTTAAAGCATTGCTACAATGGGATTATCGAGACGATATGGGATTATAATCAACACAATGGAATACCAAGAACATTGTGGAATTACCTTGACTTTGTTTCCTTGCTGGATTACTTCTGACTTTGGTCTTCCTTGCTGGATTACTTTTGACTTTGGTCTTCCTTGCTGGATTACATCAAGCTCAAGGACATTTGAAGGTCTAAGTTCACGGTTGGAATTCATCCCCATGGACAGGTGATGATTTCCAAAGGGGGGACTGTAGTGAACCAGATAACCTCAAATCTACCAGATGGACAGAGACTGTTATTTTCATTGATCTGAATAAGTCTGAACCATCTGATGACTTTCTTTCTTGAATTAATCAAGCAGAAAAGACAATCCTCTATAATCATTACTGTTTTACAAATGTTTTGATAATCAAATTGTGTTAGTTCACTCAATGCTTTACAGGTTGAAAAGAACTACTAATTTTTATTTTACATAAACAGTAAGTAATGATTTTTGTTCCTCATTCAAAGCAGAAATCACCTGAATATGCCTTTCTTGATTTTTCTGTCTGAAATGAGCAAGCTGTCGTAAGTATGTGAAAGGTTGGTCTTCGGTCAACTAAAATGTTTACTGAAGAAGAAATGTCATGTTTAAACTTTTTCAGAAGATTACTAAGAGTAGACTCCAAAAAGTCTGCTGCTTCTGCAATAATCTTTTCTGTATGTTAAACAAGTTTCATTCTCTGACCTCGACTGTTGATAAACACCTTACGTCAAAAACCACTCCTCTTTCTGGTCCTTCCACGAATCAGAAAGCTCTAAATTGAACAGGAAGTCGACCCAAATAAAATGTGGCAACTCCCCAGTTCAAGTTAGATTGAGAGTTCTGAGAGATGTTGGATTGAGAGCTGACAACAGGTCCGATAGTCCAACAGAATGAGCAGATTGAGAGTGCAGCCGGTTCTGAAAGTTTCAGAGCAATGAAGAATCCAGAGGTTTTGGGATTATAATTCTGTTTTGAACTAACCACGCACGACTCTTCGAGGATTTTAGCTGTTTTCAACGGAGACGCTGATATCAGTTGAAAAGGATTCTTACTGAGCTGATCTATCATCAACCAGGTAACGACCTCTTCTTCGACTAAAGTGTACCGTGGACAGGCTGGAGATCTGACGGAGCGTGCAACTTCTGGTCAAACAGATTAAATTCCCTCACACATTTCCTCTGTAAGATAAATCTCAATTTAATCTTAAACTCTTCTCTTTCATAAATCAGTACAGATATTTTTAGAAATGTCTGAAGCAAAGTCCTCAAATCACCGCCGAGTGATTTGAAGTTCATTTTCTGTGAAACTGTCTGTTATTATTTTCATATTTTGCCAAATTAATGTAAATGTTTGATGTTAAACTTTGATTTTGAAAATAAATGATTCCATTCATTTGATGGGTCAAAGATAAATAACGTCTCTCGTTCACATTTCTGTTAAATTCAATGCACGGCATTTACAGTCAGAAAAATGAAGAACTCGTGAATATTGTATGCATATATAATTCATATATTTGTCATACAACAAGTGACACGTACCTCAAGTGTCTCACTACAATAGTTTACCTGTTAAAAACTCTTAAGATTGCAACTGTTTAACCAGATAGGTTGCTTAACAGTGGATAACCATGGCAGATTTAACAGAAGCTGATGTTGATCCATGTGATAAAAAGGACTGGCTGGAGACAGCCCTGGCGCTGCTCACAAAGTCCTTACATCCATATGGTGAACAGGTGGACAGCATGAACTCAACAGAGTTATTGGATGAGCTGAAGGAAGTTGCAGAAAGTGTGACTTCTGCGGCCATAACGAAGTCAAGCTATGAACAACTAGCTAAAATAGCACTCTTGCTGAAAGCTAAATTTTATAGTGAGGCCAACAAGGCAGAAGCCCTTGATAAGAGGTTGATGCGCGAGACAGAGGACCACGTGGCAACACGTGTGGAGTACCTAAAACTCGTGGCACAGTTTAAATTTGATAAGGAGACCTGGGCAAATGAATTACAACGTGAGAAAGAGGTCTCACAAGCTCAGCTGTTATCACAAGCAGACTCATATGAGAAAAGGCTATGTGCAGGAGGGATTAATTACCAAGCACTGTGTTCAGGCAATGTTGCTATGCGCCAACGGTTGCAGCTCACATCAAAATCTCTGGACGAATGCAGATTGGAAAAAGCGGCGTTAGTTCAACAAGGCGTGCGTTTACAAAGTAAGTGTCATACATCACATGAACGCTTAAAAGCCTGTGAGGCAAAACTTGCCGCAGCAACAAATAAAATTTCTGACGAGGGGCAAGGATGTCTGGAACTCAAAGACGAACTAGGTCAGAGTCCAGGTCACCCACCACCACCTCAGAAGGATTTTGCTGTACCTCCTACACATAATCCCCTTCTGCCACCTCCATGTGAGTCTGGTGAATCACCTCCACGTGATATTTTTGTTCCAACAACACCAATTCCTCAGCCTCCGCTATCAATAGCGGATTTGCATAAAATAGCAAAGTATGTCCAACGCTTTGAGCCGGGGCCGTTGGGTTCGACCGACACTAAAGCCTATCTGAACGACCTTGACTTCCAATTAAGAAGCTATCCCAAAGCTACAGTTGAGGATAAAGTAGGTTTAATCAGGCTCACTTCAGCCAGGACGGTGTTTTCCTTTATAGAGCGTCAACCTGATGCCACAAGAAAGGATTATCGCCTGTTATGTGCTGCTCTTATGAAAGAGTATACCCCTCGCGCGGGACCTGGCGGATATCCAGCCGCCGACAAGGTCATGCAAGGTAAGAATGAGCACCCAAGGGCATATTATTCCAGAATTTTGCAGGCTTATTTTGGTTACAGGAACGAAACCGGCATGGAGGAGGAGGAAGCGTTTAAGTTCGTTTTCAGCAAAAATCTCCACCCTGCCATAAGGATGTCAGTGCAGATGATGGCTAATTACACAGAAAAAGCCATCATTGAGATAAAAAATTGTGCTGTGAATATCTTTGAGGCCCGATCACAGGCCAAAACATCCATTGAGGTGTTCCCAGGTGAGAGGATTCCTGCCCAGTCATTAGAATTGGAAGGGACGAGAGCTTCAGCTCCCCCTCCCAAAAAAGGCGAGAGGAAACGAGGTTTCCCATCAGCCAAACCACAACATGTGATTGCCCCCTGGTCCAGACAAGATCCTAAATGGTTTCCCAAGAAACCAGAGGATGAACAAATGTGCCAGAAAGGGGGGTGTAGTGAACTATCTGACTGACCCAGACAAATACACTCCATCGATAGGCGAACTGGATTCCAATCCAGACCTTAAAGTCCTCTTTCAACTGCGCAAACAGTTAAAACTACTCAAGGCCAGCCTAACTTTAGCTCATGGAGCGACGTCCTCACCCGTGTTCGCGGTCTCCCATGACCGAAGGGGGGTGACGCCAGTTAGGATAATGTTACCAGACGCGATAACGTGATCAAATCTGACATTCAGAGTGAGTGACGCACTGAAACGTCGTTTTTTAGTTGCTTAATCACTACTTTTGTTGATGTTGAAACGTTGTTTTTCTGGTTGCTTAATCACTACTTTTGTCGATGTTGAGACATCGTTTAGTTGGTTTTTGGTATTGTTTCTGAACACCCCCAGCAAGAATGAATTTTGTGTGTACTTTAGTTAGAGACTAAGAGGACTTTAACTATGCCAACATGCAGTTCATTTGTTAAACTTCAACCTTTGAGGAGTCAATGTAGATTAATGCTACCTTAAGTACAATAAACCTACATTGGTCTCACGACGCTCAAGCCGAACCTACTCGAACAATCCTATTCGGGGGGGGGGTGGGGTCGGCTAATCCTTCAGTTGAGTCTCGCCATAGACTCCAAAAACATTTAGGGGGAAACCAAAAACCCAAACCTCAAGTCGTTCATCTAAAGGGACAACAGACAATTGAACCAAACTATATTTTGCCATGTAAATCTAACTTAAACCAAGTTAGGAATGGAAAAATAGTTTGGAATGCCCTTCTATAGGTTTAAATTCCTATATATAATTTTCAGCATGACCCACCCTTTAACTGGTACCTGTAGCTGATCTACACCATGATAGCTTACACACCAGGCAGGTGCATATAGGTTAAGGTCTTATGTAAAATCCCACTCATAAGCCCAACTAAAACCACATAAATGCACGAACACATAGAACCAGAATGGCATCCACTGGGAACCACCAGCAGCAACCTTCGCTGAAGGGACCTACAACTCCAACGTGGGTCTCCAATCTCCATCCAGTGGTCGCCTCTGCAGTTCAATCGAGGGAACCCCTCTGCATGCTGATCAATCAACACCTCCAATCGTTGTGGATTTATCATTGTGGATTATGACTTTTTCCAATGGATTACACACTTTGTTTCCAAGGGGTTAAAGCATTGCTGCAATGGAATTACCAACAACATAATGGAATTACCAACAACATTATGGAATTACCAACAACATTGTGGAATTACCTAAACCGTTGTGGCATTACCTTCTTTGACTTTTGTTTCCCTCTTGCTGGATTACATCAAGATCAAGGACATTCGGAGGCGTACGTTCATGTTGGAATTCATCCCCATGGACAGGCGATGATTTCCAAAGGGGGCACTGTAGTGAACTAGGCCTCTGACCACAACCTGTCTCTGAAGACCTTCATGGGACAAGAACTGTTATTTCATTGATTTGAATCCATAAATTTAAATGAGCTCATCCAGAGACTGTCTAATTGTATCCTGAAATAATCAATTGAAAGAACACTGTTCTTTTTTTATTATCATTACTATTTTACAATATCTTGATAATCAAAGTGTGTTAGTTCATACCATTTCTAAATGTTGAAGTGAACCACTCATTTTAAATCAACTGTGAAACAGTAGTAATGATTTTTAAACCTCATTTAAATTAGAAATCAAGTTAAATGTCTATTTACAAAGTAACTATGCATTTTGATCTTCAGTCTGAATGAGAAGTCAGTGATGTCGGTCGAAAGTCAGAGACAGTCAGAAAACGAGTTATTAGAACGAAGTGTCTTGTTTTTAAACCTAGCAGACGGTAAATAACTTCAACTGGCATCTGTGTTTGTCTCACTTCGCCATAACATTTCTCTGTCTGTACTAATCGTTCCTAAACATTCCTGCAGCCTCTCTTGACTTTTAATAACCCTCTGACATCACTGAAACACTCCCCTGTTGGTTGTTTCAACCAATCAGTAAGTACTAAGTGACCGGAAGTGAGGACTCTTTAAAAGTCAAGACTTCCTGGAACTAGTCAGTCTTTGACCGGAGTCTTCCTAGAGTCTTTCATGGGGTCTTCTTGGAGTGTTCCACTTCTGAGTGGAATCTCTGACTGAGTCACAGCGCTTCGCTGTGAACTCACCCGGGCATAACGCCCTACAACTTCGAAGGAAGCTTGTCTGTTGTACGGAGTAAATCGTCACGACTTCTGACAATGACCAGCCGCTTTAACCGGAGACGCTGGAAAGGTAGTGTTGAAATGGACCCTGTACCGGAGTTGATTCATCTTCTGCAAAGGCAACAAGTCGTCACGCACCGAGTGTACCCGGGGTTTTAGCTGATGTTGGAAGAAGCGTGCTAATTCTGGTCAACAACATACATCTTCCTCTATACATCTACTTTTAAAACTTCTCCATTCCTTCCTTTAAACTTTTTATTTTGCCAGTAATCTAGATGCCTTCAGAAATGTTCTGTTGTCTTGTTAGTAAAGCGTGCCAAGTTTTTATTAATCGGAACCAGATCAGCAAATCAATGTGTACATGTTTTGATGTTAAATTTTGATTCTGTTAAATAAATGACCGCATTTATTCTGATGGGTCAAAAGAAAAATGGCATCTCATGTCACTGATTAAACAATCCTCACAGTTATCTCGTCACATGGCATTAATTTAACTCGAAAAAGAAAGAATCCGTTGTATTTAAAAAATTAATATTCTTTGTGCTTGAACTAGCTTTAAGAATAATTAATTAGTAGTGAAGAGACAGTTAATCTGCCCCCACATTCACCACAACTCTAATGAACTTATAATGATGCTCCTACTCTTTGAAGGTGAACCGATGGTACCACACCATCTCTCAGTCAGACAGTCTGATCTGTTTGATCAAAATCCTCCTGTTTAAAATCCTCATTGCTCAGATGAATCCTCCTCAAAGATACTTCCACCTCTTCCTCACATCTTTTTCTTTGGGAAACCTTCACAATGAAAACAGGAGATTTGTGTTTACACAAAAATATTGTACAAAGGAGGTCAATCTTATTTTCTATTTCCTATATTCTCCCTTCTTTTATTTTTTTTATATCCTAGAACTTTAACAAAACTCCAGTTTTGATGCATATCTGTTGATAATGAACCAAAGCTACTGAAATAGTGAGTTTGTTTGTTAGAAAAATATTCCTGTCATCAGATCTCAGTTAGCTTCATTGTAGCTGAACACCGTGTTACACTGAACATCACATCAGCTGGTGGACATAATTACAGTACAGTAATATTGTATTCACAAAATACTAACAATAATATGTTCATCTTACTTGTGAAATGTTATCCCCCGAGACCTGACGTCAACAGTCCGTCGATTAGAACAGAAATTAGCTGTGAAGTGTTGAGACATCTTCTGCTTTAACCAAATAAGGACGACCGTTCCAAGATAGCGGTCGAAAATCCTGCGCCGCAGCAGCCAATGAGGGATCTAGTGTTTATATGATATCTATGGTTGAGGTGACAAGGTTGTTTGGGTGAAGCATGATGTTGTGCATCTTACCAGACTTCAGAGCATCATTTACAGACTGGATCATTGCAGGTCTGGTGTTCCACCTCATCTCTCCACAGCTTCAGTGACCAGTCCAGAGCCTTGTTTAACCTAAAAGTGAAAGAAGACAGTGCACGAGTCAAAATAGGGTTACCGTGACTACAAATTACAATTTGTTGGTCTTTCTTTTGGAAAAAAATATTTATCAAAAACAAGAGATTTACAATTGAAATTAAGTCAAGAAAATGTGACATTTGCAAATATAAATTACAGAAGCTCAAATTTTCTTTATTTCACTTATCATATTTTATAATTATTTAAGCAGCCTCACAGGCAGAGATTGCAAGATTTTATGTATCTTACCTGCTCTTTTGAAGTGTGTGACAAGGGTCTTTGTGTCCAAAGCTGTTTAACAGTTTGCTTCCAGAGCTAACAGCTTCCTGTTTTAGGTAGAAAAATTAAATTAAATTAAAGACAAACAAAAAGCTTAGTGCTACTTCTTGTGCCATGCTTTCTAAAACAGTTATTGAATAAAGGATTTACTTATGTAGGTAAACATAGATTTTTTTTTAAAACCTGTTAAAATACACCAGAATGCAGGAAATAGCAGCTGCTTTATTCAAAAAGTTATGGTGGATGACCCACAGACCTCACACCAATATGTCCCCCTTGCAATAATTCTAATGCTAATACACACTGTGTTGTTCAAGCCAAGAGCCATTGTCAACACTGGGGGACTAAGGCCCCTAAAAAAGAGCTTCTAGAATTGCCCCTGGTGTGAAGAAATGAACTGAGAAAAATCAACTCTAAAATTTAACACAACAACATAATTGCGCACATCATGTCTTAAATCTAAAACTAAAACAATTATTATAATATATATGTAACCAGTCTTTCATATAAAAACTGGGATATTTTTACCATATAACTCTAACAAGTTTGTTGTTGTACTGACATGGTTACAGCCGACAGTAACTATTTACACAAAGTGATGGTTATTCAAGTTTTCCTCGAGTTCAGTATCCAACAGGACGTCGCATATAAAAGTAGGAATATTTTTACCGGACAATGCGTGCACTTTAAACAGGTAGAGTTCGGTTGTTTTTTTTACATTACAAACAGTAACAGAAAATGAAGATTTTAACCTAAAAACTGAAGGATTTGTGGTGTTCAAAATGACCCGAGCACAGAATTTCAGGAGCACTTCACCTTAGTATACAAGATTTAATTGAGACAAAGTTAAAGTATGCAGATATTACATGTAATCAGAGTGCAGTCTGAGGAACAAAATCAGAGTGAACCTTCCTGGTCAATCAGCCCGATGTTTGTTCAACCAAACTTTGTGTCTGAGCGAGATTTATAGGTTTGTCATGTCCCTCCCTTTTGGGTTCAGACAGACTTGTGATTGGATGTCCAAATCTCTTGATAGTCTGAGTGACACCATGTTCAGCCACTCAGGAGCAGATTTTATCTCCAGGGTTACTCCAAAAGCCCCAGACGGCCTTGCTCATTCTTCTACTGATAAGGGTTGATTTGATTTGTGTTCAAACATGAACACAGACTCATGTTCATGTTTGTGCTGATGTTCAATGTTTTATGTTATGAGTGCTTAGTGTATATTTAGTTGATGTTTTTCTTAGTTCATATCTTTGATGTTATTACTGTTTTTCTTAGACATTTTATTGTTGGATGTAACTGGGACCCCGTGTACATAATTTCGCTCCACCACATGTACCACATGAGGTGCGAATGACAATAAAGAAACTCTGACTCTGACTCTGACTCTGATTTACGAGCTTTGTTTTGGAACGCAGGACACTTACTCTGGCTCTCGTCTGTGTAAAGCTTTAAAACACGTTTTCTGTGTGTCTGAACAATTATTAATGTGCGAGCATAAATACTCAACCTGTGTTAAGTATAAAGTATATGAATGTTGTGATTTAGCGTTATTTATGTTTAATCAATGTGTACGCAGTGTGTCACATTGTTAGGCCCTAAACTCTCAGCTGCTTTACTCAGAGAACAAAGAAGGATCGTTTCCTGCTGCACGAACAAGTGTCTTACCTGTCTGTTTCCCTCAGCATTATATCAAATGTGAACTTGTATGATTATCCTTAGCACTTGTGAGATTATATATAACATGAAGTAATTAGTGTATGATTATACACGCACACACCTTGTAGAAAATGCATCATTTCACCTCATCAGAGAAATGTCGAGGCTTGTCAAAAGACATAAAAAGATCTAAAAGATATCAAATCCAACAAAACCCACATAACAAAGCAGAGCATAATTTTTAAATTAAAAGGGACATGGTAGAGAAAAATGTGCTGTTTGAGTAAATTTACTGACGGTAAACAAAGTCCGACTCCCCACAGCTGCAGCTAAGACGTTTAAAGCAGCACATCACCAAGTTACACAACTCTCATGAAGTTCAGGGTTATTTGATACTTTCCTGCCCGTTCTGTGAGTTTAATAAACAGACTGTTACTTCTTACCTTGCGTTACAAACTATTTCAGTCTGCTCCCGTTAGCTTTCAGTCTGGTCATGTCCCAGTCACGTGAGTTATAATGAGGTTGTGTCTGCTTTCCGATGAGCAAAGGTAACCACTGGAAGTAGCGATAAGCACCTTTGCTTGCAGCCTCTCCTCCAAGGGGTCCGGAAGCTTACTTCAGCGCCGTGGTATTACCAGTAGCTGTCTAAAGTAGCCTCATTAAGGCTGCGACGAGGTGATTCATCCAGAATATTAACGACCTTAAATCCGTGAGTCACACCCTAATCTCACTCTGTTACCTCGAACCTCCAAGCAGCAGGGATGGATCTTCTGGTCCAGAGAAACTCGCGTTGTGGCCGCTCACCTCTCACTTTAGCGTTGCAATTGTTAACTGTTCTGGTAATTTTTAGGGCCCTGGAAATGGGCACAAGGGTGTTGTATCTCATCTACTAGGAAACCTTTACAAAAACCTCCTATTATTGTGTTGTTAAGTTGAACCAAGCTTCACCATGTATTTGGTTGATAAGGATGAAATAATAGTCCAGATTTATACGTTTTGCTTTGCTTTAATCAACAATTTGCGTAGGGGTACAGCAACAGGCACAATTTTATAATGATTAATTTTCATGATTACACCGGATACTCTTTCTTTACTAAAATAAGGTAATGGAATCTTCCTGATGGCTTCTAATCCCCAAGAGCCCTTGGGGACTTTGCGAACACTACCTTCCCTCAGACCTTTCACACATCAAGCCAAAAGAGGTTCTCTCTCAACTCATGAACCAGAAGCACCTTCGAGCAAATCCCACTAGTACCCAGTTTAATATTCTTGAATTTGTCCTGTACGCTAAATTTCTAATCTGATGAATTAATTTATTTAGACCAGAAGGACAGGGTAGTCCGCTTACCATGATTCTGAGGTGTGTCTCAGAGAATCTTTGTGTCAGTAAACGGCATATTTCCCGTTTTCCAGGAGGGAAATACGGGCCTTACCCAGGACAGGAGCAATCTATGCCAAATTGAAGAATTCAGAGTTTTTGGACGAGCCCGGGTCAAGCTTTTTAGAAGTAGGATCCCTCTTCAGTCTGTTGTTGCAAGTGAAGACCTATTCCAATCCCATTTCAGTAGAAAAAGAAGTAGATCCCCAGCCTTGTCCCAAACCGATATAATCCAACTTCTTTCGGGCGTCTCTGATCCTCTAGCTGCTCTCTGCTGTAGTACCTTCTGTTCAGCTCTTCAACTCAGCTTTCGACTCTGCATTGACCAAGTTCAATTCGTTCAGTCTGTATTTAAAGACCTCTTTTTCCCTCCTCCTCTTAAGGAGGGGTTTTGGAAAATTACATCATCTCTTTTCCAGTAACTTGTCTGCTGTTTTGCACCTCAACCGGTTTAGACCAGTTTTCTGGTACTTTCCAGAACTTTGTTTTGCTCAAAAATGCGTCATCATGAGCTGAGCTGAGTTTGAACTCCCTGACTTCTTGTTCTCTTTCTACTGCTCGAGGCAAGCCCAGGCCTGTCCTAGGTGGACATGTCTGGACCTGTTCACTGTTACATGAGGCCTCAGGACTGCTCTTTACTTCAATACTTCACAAGTAAAAGTAAATCACACAATCATACAATAGATTATACAATTTCTTAAAAATCAATACTTTCATTAGTTGATTATTTGTTGATTATTAGTAAAACAGTAAAACACTTTTGGTTACACATTATCATCTTTAGCTTGATTTAAAGCAGGAGTTCAGTCCTTCTGTTCTCAGCTGCTGAGGAGAACTTTGATCAGGCTTCACCTTTATTAAAGCTGGTCGTCTGTCATGCATCATCACTACAGACACCAGGTTTATTGACAGTTGACTCCGGTCCCGCCAGAATCCAGCCGGAATCACGTGACCCGCGGTACTCCCGAAAAAATGTCATCCTCTAGCCCAGACTTCCCTCTCCTCAGCTACTTGGTCCAGCTCCTCCGGGGGAATCCCGAGGTGTTCCCAGGCCAGCCGAGAAACATAGTCCCTCCAGCGTGTCCTGGATCTTCCTCTGGGTCTCCTCCCGGTGGGACGTGTCCGGAACACCTCACCAGGGAGGCGTCTAGGATGCCCGAGCCACCTCAACTGGCTCCTCTCGACGTGGAGAAGCAGCGGCTCTACTCTTGAGTCCCTCCCGGATGATCGAGCTTCTCACCCTATCTCTAAGGGAGAGCCCAGACACCCTGCGGAGAAAATTCATTTCGACCGCTTGTATCCGAGATCTCGTTCTTTCGGTCACAACCCAAAGCTCATGACCATAGATGAGGGTAGGAACGTAGATTGATCGGTAAATTGAGAGCTTCGCCTTTGACTCAGCTCTCTCTTCACCACAACAGACCTGTACAGCGGCCGCTTCACTGCAGATGCTGCACCTATCCACCTATCGATCTCACGTTCAATTTTTCCCTCATTCGTGAACAAGACCCCAAGATATTTGAACTCCTCCACTTGGGCAGGACCTCCTCCCTGACCCGGAGAGGGCACTCTACCCTTTTCCGGCTCAAGACCATGGCCTCGGACTTAGAGGAACTGATCTTCATCCCGGCCGTGTCGCACTCGGCTGCGAACCACTCCAGCGAAAGCTGTAGATCATGATCTGAAGAAGCCAACAGGACCATATCATCTGCAAAAAGCAGAGACGCAATCCTTAGGCCACCAAAAACTATGGTAAAACTATGATTCACTTAAATTATTACTTTTTTTTTTTTTTATCAAATTGAACTAAATATCTCCTATCTGAGGACAAGTGATTTTGTAGGCAGTGGGCCAGCACATAATAGTTAAATTATTACAAATAAATAAAAAACTAAATAAAACAATATTACATATGTGCAAAGGACCCCTGCATGATAACCTTGATTCATTTATTTAAGAAAATGTTATTATTTTAAACAGAAATTAGCCCTTTTCGTACTGGGACATGTTTATGCAAAAGTTCAAGAATCAGTAAAAAACATGTCTTATTACCTAAAAAAGTTAAATCTGGTCCTCTGGACATTCAAAAAAAACCAAAACAAAGCAAAACAACAAAAAATGTAGAAACGTTTCGTCTCTCGTCCGAGAGACTTCTTCAGTCT
>NC_056506.1:10652812-10654025 GCF_014905685.2 Nematolebias whitei | reverse complement strand
GCTGCACAGGAGTATGGTGAGGACTGTGACTCCCCTTCATAAAGGGAGTGATGAAGAACCGATGCAGTTGACTCTTAAATGAACCTTTTCAGTTTCCTTTCTTTAAGTAGGCAACTAAGGAGGGGCCCCACGTAAAGGCAGCTTTCCCCTACACTAAGAGGAATAAAGGATCCTCTTATTTGGAAGACCTGTTCATTGTTATGACAAGTTCTGTTTTTATGTATTTCTGTTCTTTGTGTGTTCCGAGGGTTAGGAGTGTTGTCACGCAGGTGGAAGAAAACATGTTGGTATTTAGAGGATATGCAGTATTATAATATACAGACTTTGAATGTGACTGGTATAAAAAAAAACCATCAAAAGAAGCAAGATCATTTCAAAATTTAAATGAGAGCAGGTTGGCATCGGTTTCTTGCAGGAAACACATTTGTTGAATGAAGAACATGAGAAAATAAAAAACTGGGTTATAGAAAAACATATTATTCGTCTCACAGATCTGGGAAAAAAAGAGAGGTAGCTATTCTTATATCAAACAGTATCAGGTTTGAGTCTATTGCAGAACATAAAGATAAAGAAGGCAGATTTGTGTTGTTAAAGGGGAAGCTGGATCAGGAAGAGGTCACTCTATGTAATGTATACCCCCCCCCCCCCCCCCTTCCCGGTAGCAGCATAGACTTCCTTAAGGAGGTATTTAGTCTTGTGGCTGTGGAAGCAAGTGGCACATGCATATGTGCAGGTGACTTTAATTTACTCCTAAACCCAAAAATGGATACAACTAATACAACTAGCAGAGAACGAGGAAGGACTCGCTTAGAAAAGCAATTCAAAAAAATCCTACAAGAATTGGGACTCGCAGATATATGGAGATATTTTCATAAACAGGACCGTGAATTTACTTTTTACTCACCGAGGCATAACATACATACTAGAATTGATTACTTTTTTATGTTCAATAAGGACCTTCACAGAGTAAAAGATTGTATAATAGGACAAAGAGACATCTCCGATCACTCTGGTTTAACTCTGAAAATTAATTTAGTTACAAGCCCCAAAAACACCTTATGGAGGCTTAACACTGGTTTATTAAATAGTACGGCATTCAAAATGGAAATGGCAGAGGAGCTTAAAACTTACCTAGAATTTAACGATAATGGAACAGTTAGCCCTACAATTTTGTGGGATGCAGCTAAGGCATATATCAGGGGTAAAATAATTG
>NC_056506.1:10649760-10652712 GCF_014905685.2 Nematolebias whitei | reverse complement strand
CTCAGTGGCTTTTAAACCCCAAAATACATTACGGCAAAGACTGGTTCATCCCAAAGATCCAGTCCCCCAGCACAAACAGAGTAATATTGTATATGCTGTTCAGTGTCAGGAGGGCTGTGATCAGTCTTACTTCGGGGAAACTAAACAGCCACTGGCCAAAAGGATGGCCCAGCACAGAAGATCAACATCATCAGGCCAGGATTCTGCGGTCTACACTCATCTCCAGGCCAGCGGTCGCTCTTTCAAGGATGAAGATGTTCACATCCTGGACAGAGAGGAACGACGGTTTGAGAGAGGAGTAAAGGAGGCCATCTTTGTGAAAAGAAATCGTCCATCATAAAACAGGGGTGGAGGCCTCCGGGTTCAACTGTCCCCCTCTTGCAATGCTGTGATTGCTAGTATCACTCAGCCCTCTGTGAATAGTAAACAGCCATCAGTGTGCTAATGATCCATTGTTAGGCTGATGGTCCTTCTTGAGCATGTGATCAGCTGGTTTTAGTTGTCAGCAGCAAACTGGTTGATCCACTCTGAGAAGGTGCTATTTAAGAGACTGAGCTGAAAACAGCACCTCAGAGTGAGGAAGTCTCTTGGATGAGAGACGAAACGTTTCTATATTTTTTTGCTTTGTTGTTTGTTTGTTTTTTTCTTTGAATGTCCAGAGGACCAGATTGAACTTTTTTGGATTTTTCTACCTGGATTATTGAGCATGCATCAGGATATCTTTCCACAAGGTTTTCAAAGAGACCACACTGCATTCCCTCCAGCAGGAGGACCGTGAAACGCCTAGCTTCGATCTCTGCTTTGGAGTAATAAAGAATCTGATTAGAAATTTCCAGCAGAAATCACGCCATGTTAAAGAATTTGTGGTGGACAGAGTATTCCCCCAAATCTGCAGCCAAACCTCAGGTAAAATTACTAAATTTGCTTCCTTTTCCCATCGTTGTCTGATATAATCAGTTGAGTTCTTATTCATAGATACTAAATTTCTATAAAGTTTACCGATAATGCCTTTTGTAGTTTTGCCAGCATATGCATCCATAAATATTTGTACTATTCTTGGCTCCGCATCCAAGTCATAGGTTTTGATTTCTTTCCTGAAGAAACTTCGGACCTGCAAATAACGATAGAAATCTTCTCTGCCCACCTCGTAAGTCCGGCACAAATCCTCAAACTTTACTACTTCCTCATTTTTAACTATGTTACAGAATGCAGTGATTCCCTGTTTCGCCCATCTTCTGTATTTATGGTCTATCGAAGCTGGGAGGAAACGCGGGTGGTACGCAGGCCAGCTCAGAAGTCCTATCCGTTTATGGAGACTGAACTTTTTAACCACCTCTGCCCACTTTTTCAAGGAGAAACTCAAACACCAATTTTGTAATTGATATACTTGGGGCAGCCCATCCAGGCATCCCAGAACAGACTGTATAGGGATGTCCAACAAAGAAAGCTCTATGTCCTTCCATTTCGCCTCATAGGTTGGGTTACACCAGCACACCAGAGGTCTAATCTGGGCAGATAGGTAATAATCCACCATGCAAGGCAGACCCATGCCCCCCCGATCTCCAGGCAGCTGCAGGGTCGAGTATCTTACTCTTGGCCTTTTATTGCTCCATATAAACCTTGAGAAATGCTTATCCCTCTCCCTAAATTGTTTTACTGGGACCTCTACTGGACGTGCTGCAAATATGTACAATGGTCTTGGGATAACATTTATCTTTATTGTTCGGATTCTGCTGCCAAGGTCAAGGGGAAGCAGGCTCCACCTGTCCAGATTCTCATATATTTTTTTATTTATTTGTTTGTAATTAACCTCATATAATTGAGCCAAATTTTTTGTTAGTATAACACCCAAATATTCTATTTGTAATTGTTTCCAATTAAATTGGTAACTATTTATTAACTGTTTTGACGGAACAAAATGGAAAGTCAAGATTTGAGTTTTTTGTATGTTGAGTTTATAACCTGAGAGTTTGCCATATGTTTCCAGGATGTTCATAAGTGATGGAATACCAGATTCAGGGTTTTTAATCACTACTAAAACATCATCCGCATACAAGCATATTTTGTTTTCCACATTCCCTATTGTCACCCCTTCCAACCCAGACTCCTCTAATAACCTGAGCCAGTGGTTCAATAAAAAGATTAAAGAGTAGTGGGCTTAATGGGCAGCCCTGCCTACATCCTCGTTGTAATACTATTTGATTCGAGATGCTTCCATTAATTTTAATTCTTGCTTTTGGTGAGGAATATATAGTTTTTATACATTGAACAAATCTATCGCAGAACCCAAATCTCTTCATTACTTGAAACAAAAATTCCCATCCTACAGTATCATACGCCTTCTCGGCATCTAAGCTGAGAAGGACTGCACTTGATTTTTCTTTAACTATATGATCAATAACATGAACGGCCCTTCTTATGCTATCATGTGTTTATCTATTACCAATGAAACCTGTCTGGTCCTCATCTATCAGGGAAGGCATCAGGGTACTTAATCTCTTAGCTAATATTGCAGCATATAGTTTGTAGTCTATGTTTAACACACTAATTGGTCTATACCCTTTAGGATCCGTTTTGTCCTTCCCCCACCTTTGGTATGACCGATATAAACGCGTCTTGCCATGATGGCGGAAGAGCGCCCCCTCCCAGGGTGTAGTTAAAGGAGGCCTTTAATAGTAGGAGAACAGATTCCTTCATGGCCTTATACCACTCAGGAGGGAACCCAACACAGCCCGGTGATTTACTGGTCTTAAGATTTGATATCCCTCGATCAACTTCCTCAGCTGATATTTCTGCCATTAACTTGTCATTTTGGTTTTTTCCTATTGATGGAAGATCCAAAGAGTTAAGAAATTTTTGAATTGTTTGATTATCCATTTTGTCCGGCTGTGTGTACAGAGCTGCCTAATACCCTTCAAATGCACTCTGAATTTCTTCAAGTTTATTAGTTAT
>NC_056506.1:10648144-10649660 GCF_014905685.2 Nematolebias whitei | reverse complement strand
TATATATGTAGTGAACTAAGCCTCAGGTCAAAACCTGACCCTGAAGACCTTCATGGGACAGAAACTGTTATTTCATTGATTTGAATCCAGAAATACAAATTAAGCTTTCTAATTTGTATCCTGAACTAATCAATTGAAAGAACACTCTCTTTTTATATTGCCATTACTATTTTTACAAATGTCTTGATAATCAAAAGTGTGCTTAGTTCAAACCATTTTAAATGTTGAAGTGAACTACTCATTTTAAATCAACTGTGAAACAGTATTAATGATTTTTTTAATCCTCATTCAAAGTAGAAATCATTTTAAATGTCTATGTTACAAAGTAATTATGCATTTTGAACTTCTCTCTGAAATGAGAAAGGAGTGATGTAGGTCAAAAGTCAGAAAGAAGTTATTGGAACAAACTGTCATGTTTTTAAACCTCTCAGACAGAAATAATCAGCTACTGGCACCTGCGTCCCCCCACTTCGCCAAAACATTTCTCTGTCTGCTCCTAAACATTTCTCTGTCTGTTCCTAAACATTTCTCTGTTTTTCTGACGTGTAGTAACCTCTTACGTCACTAAAACCACACCCCTGTTGGTTCTTTCAACCAATCAGGACTTCCCAGAAGGGACCGGAAACAGAACTCTTTAAAAGTCGACACTTCCTAGTTCCAGCAGTTCTACACTTGAACCGAAGTTCTGGGAGCACAGGTGAACAGAAGTTCCGAACAGCAGAACAAAAGTTCTGAAGTGCTGGAGTTAGTTGGGAGTTCTTCTGAGTCTAGTTGGGATTATGGAATCTTCCACATCTGAGTGGAACCTCTGACGGACTCACAGCTCATGTGAGTCCACCCGTGAGGTGAGCGTGTTGTTGAACGGAGTACCGTCACTACTTCGGACGATTCTCAGCCATCCTAAGGAGACGCTGAAAGGTAGCGTTGAAATGGAACTCCGTACCGGAGCTGACCAATCTTCTGCAAAGGTAACGAGTCGCTTCACTACCGAGTGCACCGAGGCTGAGCTGGGTTCGGATGGAGGGTGCCGTTCTTCGTCAACACACTTTTCCTCATCCACATCTTTTCTCTCCATTTAAACTCCTTCATCTTCTATCTTTAAAACTCTTCTATCTCGCCAGTAAAAGATAAGCTAAAGCCTGCAGACATTGATTCAAGATCTAAGGATATGTCTGTTGTTTTCAGTTGCAAGTGAGAAATCGTGGCCCTATGATTTCTCATTGTAAAGCTCATTAATTAAGCTGTGTTATTGCATTCAATCAGAATAATCAAGTGTACAATGTTTGATGTTAAATTTTGATTCTGTTAATAAATGACCGCATTCATTTTGATGGGTCAAATAAAATTAACGTCTCCTGTCACTGATGAGACCATCTCTGACACAGTACTTCTAAGCACAAATCACTTAGTCCAGAAAAATGAAAGAATCCGTTTAAATTAAGTA
Organism: Nematolebias whitei; assembly: GCF_014905685.2. Lineage (NCBI taxonomy): Eukaryota > Metazoa > Chordata > Actinopteri > Cyprinodontiformes > Rivulidae > Nematolebias > Nematolebias whitei. Next base: position 10,648,216 of record NC_056506.1, on the reverse strand, counting down.
TAATATCATGTACTTGAACTAGTCCAGATATTATAAAATGTAAGAGAGCACCCCTGAGCTAAATCCATCTCT
>NC_056506.1:10644907-10648044 GCF_014905685.2 Nematolebias whitei | reverse complement strand
TCCTACGTAGCCATGATGTTGTGATTGCTGCAGAATGTGGTCTGGCATTATCGTGTTGAAAAATGCAGGGTCTTCCCTGAAAGAGATGACGTCTAGATGGGAGCATATGTTGTTCTAGAACCTGAACATAGTTCTCTGCATTAATGGTGCCTTTCCAGACATGCAAGCTGCCCATGCCACAATCGCTCATGCAACCCCATACCATCAGTGATGCAGGCTTCTGAACGGAGCGTTGATAACAACTTGGGCTATCCTTGTCCTCTCATGACATGACATCCGCATGACATGGCGTCCCAGTGTTCCATAAAAAAACTTCAAATCGTGACTCATCTGACCACAGAACAGTCTTCCATTTTGCCACACTCCATTTTAAATGACCCCTGCTTGCTTAGTAATGGCTTCCTCTTTGCACTGTAGAGTTTCAGCTAGCAACGACGGATGGCACGGTGGATTGTGTTCACTGACAATGCTTTCTGGAAGTATTCCTGAGCCCATTCTGTTATTTCCTTGACAGTGGCATTCCTGTTTGAGGTGCAGTGACGTTTAAGGGCCCGGAGATCACGAGCATCCAGTAGAGTTTTACGGTCTTGACCCTTACGCACAGCGATTTTTCCAGATTCTTTGAGTCTTTTGATGATGATATGCACGGTTGATGATGATAACTTTTTTTAATAAACTTTATTTACAGATTAACAATATACAATCACAGACAGTAATAGTAATATGCTTGAGGTGATGGGAGTAACAACCACAAAAGTATTCAAGTGACAAAAAAAGGTTACAAATCAAATTCTTCATATAAGGCTTCAAGTTTTATAATTTTAGAATTAGTGCAAAATTTTAAAGAGTCCAAAAAGCAGCTCAAATAGGATTTGAAGACAGTGAGGTTGGGCTTGTCTTTATTTGCTGGTATGTATGTGGAATTTACCCAACAGAATAAAAAGTTAATAACATATTCTATCCCAGATGTTCTAATATTAGAAATATCAAAGAGAATGTGTTTGAACATTCAATGTAACATATATCATATTTTCTGTTAAAAAAGATGTTAAGATCACACCAAAATGTTTTACTAAAAGTGCAGTCCCAGAAAAGGTGATTCAATGTTTCAACGTCAATATGACAGAAGGAACAAAGAGGATCAATATTTGGAATATATTTAGTCAGTAATGAATTTACCTGATAACATCTGTGTAAAATTTTAAGAGACACCTCCTTTTTTGAAACAAAACATTTTCTTGGCAACGACCACGTCTGTTCCCAATCAATGTCAGAATACAGATTGTTCCAAAAAAGATTGAAGCAGGTTTACTAATAGTATTCCTTTGGATTATTTCTCTAATATGTTTATTCCCAGTTTTAACACTTTGGAAAGGGTCTGAGTTTCCAATAAATAACTCTGGAAACAGAGGATGTTGGACTTGAGCTCTATCAGCAGTGGATATGAGGAATCTTAAACCTGCTGGGATGGCATCAAAGGCAATAGCAAAGTCTTTAGCGGTTACAGGGATGTTATATTCAGAAAGAAATTCACCATACCTAAACATTTGTCCATCCTTGTTAAACAATTGTTTTACAAATAAAATACCATGATCCACCAAGTTCTTAAAAAATAATGATTTACGCTTGAAGCAAACTTCTTGGTTGTTCCAAATAAGTTATTAGGGGAAAAGTTGTGTTTAATAAGTGAAAGGTCTCTAATTATCACCAATGCAAATGACACAGTTCCTGTTTTTGGACTTATAAAGAACATTTTTGTGATAAACAGTTCATTATACTGTTTTGAATACCAGCTTTATGAAACCGTGGGCTGGAATGAAGATCTTTCAGCTTATGAAGTTACAGTGCCTAATCTTGCCCAAGCGACTGAATTCATAGATGTTTTAAAGCTAGTTGATCATACATCATATTATCCAGTCAGTTTCAATAGCAGTGTAGCAGTGTGTATGTTTTGACAAAATATAACCCTGATGATGTCATTGCACTTAAAAATTAATAACCTTGAAACAGTGGAGGAGAAATGTTCATAATATCATACATGTGATTTGTTATCATCTATGTTGTAAAAAAGTAATGTTACCCTGCAGCTTTGTAAAGATTGAAAATAAATGAGCAAATAAAAAAATAAATAAATAAATAAATAAATGAGCAAATAAGTGTGAATTGTTACTGGGAGGTCTTGAAACAAGATTTTACAGCTACAAATTGTTCTTAAACATAAAGTATGATCTCACACATATGTCTGTGATACAATTTTGCTTAATATGCATGTAAAGTAACTATGTTTATGATCTGGTAACTAAGTAAGAAATAAGAGATGTATATTCTCAAAACAAGATTAATAATCTAACACTTTCTGCTCTTGCTTAGCATATAAGTCTCAAAACAAGATCAAAAAATCCTTTTTGGCTGGATATAAGAATGTAAGACTAAGTTAGATGGACTATATTTGCAGTGCAAAAACAACACGCCGAACAGCAGCACAAACATGAGTCTGTGTGAGCAGATGAGTACGAATGAACACAGCAACATGAAACAGATCAGCAGCAACATGATTTGATTTTTCACAGTCATTATCCTGGTTAGATATTCATGAGTCTAGCAGCCTCAGGGTAGAAGCTGTTCTTCAGTCTAGTAGTTCTACACTTAATGCTCTTCAACCTCCTGCCTGAGGGGAGCGGGGCAAAAAGTGTGTGTGCTGGGTGAGTGGGGTCGGAGATGATTTTAGCATTCTTACACCAGTTATTGTTGATGTAGATGCATACACTGCCACCTCAAGTTTTTCCTGTCACCTCACAGTCTCTGTCCAGCTGGAATGTTGATAGCCCCTCCAGGCTAACAGCCACGTCAGAGATGGATGGGATTAACCAAGTTTCCACCAGAATTAGAGCACAGCAGTTTGTTACCTCTCCTTGTTGCTCACTCGAGTTGAAGATAGTCCTTTTTTCCCTCAGTGAGTGGTAGTTTGCGAGCAGGAGAGATGGAAGTGGTGTCCTCCATGTTTTTTCAGTGAAGAGTCGAAGAGTTGCAAGTAACTATCCACAACAAGACCACTGGGAGACAATGCAGCTGGACCCACCACCGCCATTTGCAAGTAAACCATAAGATTTTAAATGATAGGGGTGGTTTGTTTACAT
>NC_056506.1:10635857-10644807 GCF_014905685.2 Nematolebias whitei | reverse complement strand
ATGGTGGTGGCCTTCTTGGACTTTGGCATGGCAACCCAATCTAGATGCTGCCACACACCAAAATGGAAGTGGGCACATTGCTTATTTTTGAAGTTCTTCAACTCAGGGTTTACATATACACATGGCAGCCATCTTGGATTTTGATGTGTCTTCCTCTTTGCTCCATGACCAGGGACAAAAACTTGTCAATCATCAGCTGATAGGGTAGCAGTGGCTGAGTGGTTAGAGCAGTCGTCCTCCACTGCAAGAGTTTGGGGTTCAATTTGTCCCTGGGCAAGACACTGAACCCTCATTGCCTCCAATGTGTGTCCCATTGGTGATAAAGCACTGATTATTCTTTCTACAGATCTAGTAGAGTGCTGTATGAATGGGTAAATGAGGTGTTGTAAAGTGCTTTGAGTATCTTGATAAGATAGTGTAGTGAACCAGATAACCTCAAATCTACCAGATGGACAGAGACTGTTATTTTCATTGATCTGAATAAGTCTGAACCATCTGATGAACTTTCTTTCTTGAATTAATCAAGCAGAAAAGACAATTCTTTATAATCATTACTGTCTTACAAATGTTTTGATAATCAAATTGTGTTAGTTCACTCAATGCTTTACAGGTTGAAAAGAACTACTAATTTTTATTTTTACATAAACAGTAAGTAATGATTTTTGTTCCTCATTCAGAGAAGAAATCACCTGAATATGCCTTTCTTGATTTTCTGTCTGAAATGAGCAAGCTGTCGTAAGTATGTTAAAGGTTGGTTTTCGGTCAACTAAAATGTTTACCGAGAAAAATGTCATGTTTTACTATTTGAAAAGATTACAAAGTGTGAGACTCCACGAAGTCTGCTGTTGCTGCAATAATCTTTTCTGTATGTTGTAAACAATCCTTGACTTATGATAACATCTTACGTCACAAATCCACTCCTCTTTCTGGTCCTTCCACGAATCAGAAAGCTCTAAATTGAACAGGAAGTCGACCCAAATAAAATGTGGCAACTTCTCAGTTCATAGAGAAGAGAAGGAATAGAGAATTATGGATTCCAGAATTCCAAGAGAATGAGAGTTCTGAGAGATGTTGGAATGAGAGCTGACAACAGGTCCGATAGTCCAACAGAATGAGCAGATTGAGAGTGCAACCGGTTATGAAGAGTTTGGAGTTATGAAGAACCAGGGACGTTTGGGATTATAAGTCTGTTTTGAGCTAACCACGCACGACTCTCCGAGGATTTTTAGCTGTGCTTAACGGAGGCGCTGGAAACAGTCTGAAGGATGCTTACTGAGCTGATCTATCGTCAAACCAGGTAAAGGCTTCTTCTTCGACTAAAGTGTACCGTGGACGGGCTGAGGATCTGACGGAGCGTGCAATTTCTGGTTAAACAGATTAAACTTCCCTCACACAGTTCTCTGTAAGATAATCTCCTTTCACTCTAAAACCCACCTCTCTCTCATAAATCAGTACAGATATTTTAGAAATATCTTAAGCAAAGTCCTCAAATCACCGCCGAGTGATTTGAAGTTCATTTTCTGTGAAACTGTCTGTTATTATTTTCATATTTTGCCAAATTAATGTAAATGTTTGATGTTAAACTTTGATTTTGAAAATAAATGATTCCATTCATTTGATGGGTCAAAGATAAATAACGTCTCTCGTTCACATTTCTGTTAAATTCAATGCACGACATTTACAGTCAGAAAAATGAAGAACTCGTGAAAAGTATGCATAAATATATATCCATATATTTGTCATACAACAAGTGACACGTACCTCACGTGTCTCACTACAATAGAAAGGCGCTATATAAGTACAGTCCATTTACCATAAATCAGCCAAAAGATTAAATCAGCCAAAGATTAAATCAGCCGACCACTAGTTTAGACCGAGCCGACCTGCCTGTGTTCATTCTTCCTGCAGAGCATTTCAAACCTGTTTGCTTTGTTCAGAAACAAGTGATTTAAAAAAAAAAAATATGTGACAGAAAAGTTTACTCCAAGATCAAACAAACTTCTTCTTCTTTTTTCGGATTTTCCCTCTTCAGAGTTCGCCATAGTGAGTCATCCTCCTCCACCTCACTCTGTCCTCTGCATCCTCTATCCTCACTCCAACTACCTTCATGTCCTCTCTAACTAATTCATATATCTCCTCTTTGGCTTTCGTCTTTGTCTTTTTCCTGGCAGCTGCATTTCTAACATCCTTCTACTAATATACTCACGGTCCCTTCTCTTGACATGTCCAAACCATCTCAGTCTGGCCTAACTTTACTTTAGTTGTGCAACCTGGACTGTACTTCTGATGATCTCATTCCTAATCTTATCCAGCCATGTCACTCCTAAGGAGAACCATAGCATCTTAATTTCTGCCACTTCCAGTTTTTTCTCCTGTCTTTTTGTCAATGCCACTGTCTCTAGACCATACAATATAGCTGGTCTCACCACTGTCTTGTAAACTTTTCCTTTGACCTTTGCTGACACCCTTTTGCTAAAAAATCACTCCTGAAACTTTTCTCCATCCACTCCATCTTGCCTGGACTCTCTTTTTCACTTCTTTACCATATTCCCCATTTTCCTGGACAGTGGACCCCAAGTACTTGAAGTCCTGCACCTTTGTGACCTCTGCTCCTTGTAGCCTCACTGTTCCACTTGCCTCCCTCTCATTCACACACATGTACTCTATCTTACTACGGCTGACTTTCATTTCTCTTCTTTCAAGTGCATACCTCCACATCTCCAAGTTATCTTCCACCTGTTCCCTGTTCTCACCACAGATCACAATGTCATCTGCAAACATCATAGTCCATGGGGATTCTTGCCTGACCTCATGTTAGTCGGTCCATCACCGGAGCAAACGAGAAGGGGCTCAGAGCCGATCCTTGATGCAATCCCACCTCCACCTTGAAGCTATCTGTCACTCCTACAGCACATCTCACCACTGTCCTGCTGTCCTCATACATGTCCTGTACCCAGGGCCAGATTAACACTTCACTGTACCCTGGGCAATAATCTTCAAGGGCCCCATCATCACGACCCCAGAATCACCATAATCTGTCAAAATACAGAATAAATTACCATAATATACAGTAAATATACTTAAAATTCTAACTATCAAGTGTATTTTGATGTTTAAAAATCCATATGATCATAGAACTATAAACGCTATGTCCTCTTGTTGATGCAATCATAAAGACTGAGTTAAGTTGAACGCACTTTGAACACACCATACAACATCATGTGTACTTGTTTAGCAATGTGTTGGCCACTGGTGTCAGAAGCATTTGTAATAGGGGGGTCGGGGGGTCCTCCCCCAGAAAAATTTGAAAATAGTAGATGCCATTTCCTGCATTCTGGTGTATTTTAATGGTTGTTAAACATCTAGTTTTACCTACATAAGTATTTTAAATTTAATGGCACAACAAGAAGTAGCCTGACCCACAGCTGATTCAATAAATTAAAAATATTATATATTCCAAGGTGACGAAATGACTGTAACTTATTTGACTTCAAATGCAATAAGATTATCAATGAATGTTTGTAACAAAGATTCCTTCAAGAAACCTCCCATTTTAAATCATAAAACCAGAATGACTTCGGCTCATTCTAAAATTGTGAAATGGCCTAAATCTCCTAAAGTGAAGGAGAATAATTTTAAATAATAAATAAGATATGTCCTGTAGCCATGTTTCTTGAAATAAGATTTAAATTTGAGGTTGATTTTTGTGCCTTTGTAAATCACACGATAAATCCATCGAGCATTTTTTATTTTATCTTTTCATGTCAATACAAAGTCTTTGGTCAGACATCAGAAACTGGATTAATCTCAGACTTAACATTCCTTCTTTTCTTGCTGATGCCATTTTACTTTATGTGGATAACTTAAGCTCAGGTTTCTCTGATTTCATAAATATAGTCATACTTATAGTACCACATTCACTGTAGTAAGAGGAGGGATAATAAGCCCTCCTTCCTGTTTTATGAACCATTTTAAGTCATAATATTCTTTAAGTACATTAAAAAACTTCAAAACTGCTAGAATCATCTCACAACAGATAAAACTTATTGTTTTAATTAAAACAATGTTCTTCATATGTCACGCTCCTTTGTTTTTTTATTTATAAAATTTTTATGTTTATTTTTTTCTTTTTCATTATTTTGTGAAATGTAGTTATGACACCCTTCACAAGTTTGTATTTGTATATTGTTGCATTGTTCTGTTTTGTGTTGTTAATAAAATTCAAAGGAAAAAAACCTGACGGGCTTGTCAGCAGGTAAGGGGCATTTACCTTCGGGCCAAATTGTGGTCGTCGATTGGTCAGTTGCTGACACGCCGACAAATTGTGGTTGTCGATTGGTCAGTTGCTGACACGCCTACTGGATTGATTGACAGGTCGTGCCATGCAGGATCCGACTTGGTTAAAAAAAAAGAAAAAAAAAAGAGAGCTGTAGCAGCGGCGCTGGGAGGAAGCGGGTCGGTCCAAAGGCAGTGCAGTCGTCTCTCTCTGTAGTGCAGGGCTCCAGGTGATGACCTGCCCTCACTGCTCTGGGCCCCTTAGAGATCGTGGGCCCCTGGGCAGTTGCCCGTATGGTTAATCCGGCCTTGCCTGTACCAGTCTAACATACTTTTCTGCCACTCCAGATTTCCTCATGCAATACCACACCTCGTCTCTTGGCACTCTGTCATATGCTTTTTCTAAATCCACAAAGACACGATGGAGTTCTTTCTGACGTTCACTGTACTTCTCCATCAGCATTCTCAAAGCAAAGATGGCATCTGTGGTGCTCTTTCTTGGCATGAAACCATACTACTGATCACAGATAGTCACCTCTCGTCGAAGTCTTGCTTCCACAACTTTCTCACAGATCTTCATCGTTTGGCTCATCAACTTAATTCCCCTGTAGTTGCTACAACTCTGTACATCATCCTTGTTCTTAAAAATGGACACCAGCACACTTTTTCTCCATTCCTTAGGCATTTTCTCACTCTCATATATGCCATTAAATATTTGAGTCAAAATGTCACTGCCATCTCTCCAAGACATTTCCAAACCTCCACTGGTAAGTCATCAGGTCCTACTGCCTTCCCCTTCTTCATTTTTTTTAGAGCTTTCCGGACTTCACCCTCACTAGTCTTTCCCACTTCCTGGTCCACAGTTTCTATGACTTCTACTCTTCTTTCTCTTTCATTCTCTTCATTCATTAGCTCTTCAAAGTACGCCTTCCATTTCCTCATCACACTCTCCTCACTTGTTAGAACATTACCATTTTTATCTTTAATAAGCCTAACCTGCTGCACATCCTTTCCAGCCTGATCCCTCTGTCTTGCCAATCGGTACAAGTCCTTCTCGCCCTCTTTAGTGTCCAGTCTCCCATACAACTCATCGTCTGCCCTTTGCTTTGCCTTAGCTACTTCCCTCTTTGCTCTACGTCCCATCTCCTTATATTCCGGTCTCATCTCTTCAGTCCTCTCACTGTCACATTTCTTCTTGGCTAATCTCTTTCTTTGGACGGCGTCCTGCACTTCACTATTCCACCACCAGGTTTTCTTATCATCCATTCTCTGTCCAGATGACACACCAATTACCTTCCTACCTGTCTCTCTAATTACTTTTGCTGTACTAGCCCAGTCATTTGGAAGCTCTTTCTTACTACCCAGAGCCTTTAACAGCTCCTCTCTGAATTTCTCACAACTTACTTCTTCATCTTCCACCATTTGGTCTTCTCTAATTTTACTCTTTTTTTCTATTCTTCACAACAACAGTCATTCTACACACAACCATCCAATGCTGTCTGGCCACGCTCCCCTGCCCCAACCTTACAGTCCCCAATCTCCCTCAGGTTTTCTTTTCTACACAGAATGTAGTCGACCTGCGTACTCCTTCCTCCACTCTTATAGGTCACTCTATGTTTCTCCCTCTTTTGGAAACCGGTATTTACAATAGCCATTTCCATTCTCTTGACAAAATCCACCACCATCTGTCCTTCCTGGTTTCTTTCCTTGACACCAAACATACCCTTCACTTCCTCATCCCCTCTGTTTCCTTCACCACCATGTCCATTCAGGTCTGCTCTGATCACCACTCTCCTCCCTGGGAATACTCTCTATCACTTCATCCAGATATTTCCAAAATGTATCTTTCTCCTCATCATATCCAACCTGTGGAGCATAACCACTGACAATATTTAGCGTCAAACCTTCTACTTCTACCTTCAGGCACATCACCCTATCTGACACTCTCTTCACCTCTACTACATTCTTTGCCAACTCCTCCTTCAGGACCACTCCTACTCCATTTCTCTTTCTATCCACACCATGGTAAAACAGTTTGAACCCTGCTCCAATGCTGCAAGCCTTGCTGCCCTTCCAATTAGTCTCTTGGACACATAAAACATCTACCTATCTTCTCTGCATCATGTCAGCCAGTTCTCTACCTTTGCCTGTCATTGTCCCCATATTTAGAGTTGCAACCCTCAGTCCTACATTCTTCACTTTCCTCTTCTCCCTCTGTCTCCTGACACGTTTCCCTCCTCGTGGTCTTAGACTAACAGTAGCACAATTTCTGCCGGCACCCTGTTTGTCAACAGCGCCGGTGGCGGTCGTTGTTAACCCGGGCCTCGACCAATCCGGTATGGTTTCGCTTTGATGAACTTGCATTTTGGTTTTGACAAAAGTGTTTTACATCGGATGCCATTCCTGATACAACCCTTACCATTTACCCGGGCTTGGGACCGGCACAAGAGACACACTGGCTTGTGCTCCTTAGTGGCTGGTTTACTCCAAGATCAAACAAACGATTTGAGCAATCCAACTCACAATGATCCCCCCTGAGAGTGCAGAATGCCTTAATCCAGTTCAACATTTCTCCACACAGTGATGACATGAATATATTATATTTTTAATAATATGGTACTCACCTGGATAGTTGACACAAAATTCTTAACAATTTAAGTAGTATTAAAGTGTGCACAACTTTAGGGGCTGAATGATTTTTGTTGTTTACATGTGAAACATGAGAAAAAAGGAGAAACAAAATATTTAGTTGTTTTTCTTCAATTCAGTTTATTTATAAAGCACCAAATTAGAGCAAAGCTGTCTCAGGGCACTTTACAGAAACATTCACATACAGGTCCTTCTCAAAAAATTAGCATATTGTGATAAAGGTCATTATATTCCATAATGTAATGATAAAAATGAAACTTTCATATATTTCAGATTCATTGCACACCAACTGAAATATTTCAGGTCTTTAATTGTTTTAATACTGATGATTATGGCATACAGCTCATGAAAACCCAAAATGCCTGTCCCAAAAAATTAGCATATTTCATCCCACCAATGAAAGACAAGTGTTTTTATTTATTTATTTATTTTTTATACTTTATTTTTATTGTTTTTTTAAACATACTCAAACATACAATCAAACATACGAGGGCTAGGGCAGGCTGCAGTCACACATACCGGTGAACATTACAGTTTCATAGACACTTCACTGCATGGAATCACAAAACACAGGAACATAAAAAAAAACCTCTCAGGTGTCTGTCCGAGTGATGTGGAATCACAAATATTAACTGTTACACACCTTTGGTTACAAAATGATCCCATTTTTCCCAAAATCTCTCTCCTTTCTCCTTCTGGAGACGTATTGTAAAAGTCAACATTTCCATATTGTGAATCAGTTTAATAATATTCACAAGAAGCTTCAGAGTAGGAAGTCCAGGTTGGAGCCAACATTTAGTAATCGCCTTCTTGCTTGCAATCAAAAATATCTTCAACAGATATGTGTCCTTGTTATTGAGTCCTTCAGGAAGTATTCCAAGGTACATAGCAGGAAATGAAAAGACCAAAGTTATGCCCAGAATTTCATAGCTTAATGGGTTAACATCTTTCCAGAAGTCCAAAAAAGTTCAATCTGGTCCTCTGGACATTCAAAAAAAACAAGCAAAAAAATATAGAAACGTTTAGTCTCTCATCCAAGAGACTTCCTCAGTCTGAGGTGCTGTTTTCAGCTCAGTCTCTTAAATATCACCTTCTCAGAGTGGATCAACCAGTTTGCTGCTGACAACCAAAACCAGCTGATCACATGCTCAAGAAGGACCATCAGCCTAACAATGGATCATTAGCACACTGATGGCTGTTTACTATTCACAGAGGGCTGAGTGATACTAGCAATCACAGCATTGTAAGAGGGGACAGTTGAACCCGGAGGCCTCCACCCCTGTTTAATGGACGATTTCTTTTCACAAAGATGGCCTCCTTTACTCCTTTCTCAAACCATTGTTCCTCTCTGTCCAGGATGTGAACATCTTCATCCTTGAAAGAGTGACCGCTGGCCTGGAGATGAGTGTAGACCGCAGAATCCTGGCCTGATGATGTTGATCTTCTGTGCTGGGCCATCCTTTTGGCCAGTGGCTGTTTAGTTTCCCCGATGTAAGACTGATCACAGCCCTCCTGACACTGAACAGCATATACAATATTACTCTGTTTGTGCTGGGGGACTGGATCTTTGGGATGAACCAGTCTTTGCCGTAATGTATTTTGGGGTTTAAAAGCCACTGGGACGTTATGTTTAGAAAATAAACGTCTCAGTTTCTCTGATACTCCCTCAACATACAGAATGACCACTGGTCTGGGTCTGGGTTCCTCCTTTTCACCTGATGACTGACTGGAGTCCTGTTTGGGTTTCTTCTCTGCTTTCAGGAAGGCCCAGTTAAGATATCCACATTGCTCTAGAGCCTGTCTTGTGTGGGATTTCTCCTTCTGCCTGGCTCCTGAGCTAGTGGGGACGCTGTCTGCTCTGTGATACAGAGTCCTGATGACTCCTAACTTGTGCTCCAAAGGGTGATGGGAGTCAAACTGCAAATACTGGTCTGTGTGGGTGGGTTTGCGGTACACCTCTGTTTGCAAATGTCCTCTATCAGAGACTGAGACCTCACAGTCCAAGAAAGCCAACTTGCCATTTTTT
>NC_056506.1:10618620-10630857 GCF_014905685.2 Nematolebias whitei | reverse complement strand
GAATTGCTTTTCTAAGCGAGTCCTTCCTCGTTCTCTGCTAGTTGTATCCATTTTTTGGGTTTAGGAGTAAATTAAAGTCACCTGCACATATGCATGTGCCACTTGCTTCCACAGCCACAAGACGAAATACCTCCTTAAGGAAGTCTATGCTGCTACCAGGGGGGGCATAGACATTACATAGAGTGACCTCTTCCTGATCCAGCTTCCCCTTTAACAACACAAATCTGCCTTCTTTATCTTTATGTTCTGCAATGATAATAAAAAAGAGAGTGTTCTTTCAATTGATCAGTGCAAGACACTTAGAAAGTCTCTGGATGAACTTAATCTTGTGTTTCTGGACTCAAATCAATGAAATAACAGTTCTTGTCCCAGAAAGGCCCTCAGGGCCAGATTTGACCTGAGGCTTAGTTCACTACAACAGTAATAACATGGTCAGTAAACCATTTACTAGTGGTTTTGGCACTGTGAGCAAGTGCCAAGTCGTGCTAAAAAATGAAATCTTCATCTCCATAAAGCTTTTCAGCAGATGGAAACATGAAGTGCTCCAAAATCTCCTGATAGCTAGCTGCATTGACTCTGCCCTTGATAAAACACAGTGGACCAACACCAGCCGCTGACATGGCACCCCAGACCATCACTGACTGTGGGTGCTTCACACTGGACTTCTGGCATTTTGGCATTTCCTTCTCCCCAGTCTTCCTCCAGACTCTGGCACCTTGATTTCCGAATGACATGCAAAATTTGCTTTCATCCGAAAAAAGTACTTCCAAGCAAGCACAACGGCAACAGTGGAAAGGAAAAACTCATTTTTAAAAGGAAGAAACTTCCAGCAGAACCAGGCTCAGGACAAGCGGCCATCTTTTTTGACCGGCTGGTTTGAGAGGACAGGAAGGAGAGACAAACGAACACAGAATGGCAGGTCCAGATATAGGTGTAGGTGAACCTGAAAGACAAAAAAAACCCACGTTAAGATAGAAAAAATAATTACAATTAAAGCTGCAAGTAGCATTGAAGTCCCTCACAGCAAAGCACTGCTCCAGCCATACTGCGACCGTGCAAGCTCCAGCCGCTCCAGCCACTCCACCCAGTCACCATCGCGAATGATCTTGTGCCTATCCCGCGCGCGTTCACCATGAGGCGCATTTCCTTAATCTTTGACATAGCCTTCTGTCTATGTCAGTAGTAGTCTAGCTCCAGGTTTTACAAGTATACGCATTGTTTCCCTTAGTTAGCTTGCCATGGCGGGGTGCTCATCTCATCCATGATTTTTGCTGACGGGGGTGACTGAGACATGTCTGAGCACAGCTTGTACTAAGAGTTTTTGAGTGGGGGTGGGGGGCATTCAACATGAGGGAAGAGGCAATGTGAGTGCTGCCATGGACTTTTTAGCTAGAGAGCCTATATTTTGCACCGCTACCTTAGTGATATGTCAGTACCGGGTGGGGGTGGGAGGGGCAAGTTCAGTTTGGTAGGCGGGGTGCTCAGTTTTGTTGGCGGGATGGGGCACCCTGCTTGTATAATGGTAGGGGAAACACTGATACGTGAAATCCGACCTTCCAGACAGGAATAATTTTGACTTCCTATTTTCTTGTGAATGTTTGATGAGCACTTCCTTTATGCTTTTCAGCATGTTGTGTGGTAATCAACAGTTACAGTTTCAGTCATATCTTACACAGGGCTAAGCTGGAAGAGTCACCCAATAATCAACAGTTTCTTCTCTGAGTGGGTGGGGCTTAAGTAATGTCATGAATCAACAATAGCAATGTGTCGCGAAGTGCTCACTGATTAAGCAAAAAAAAAAAAAATCAGGTCCAGATAAGATGATGTATCACTGAGATATAACTGTTGGAATAATGTAGGGGGCGCACTGGATTCAAAAGTTAAACAACAATACTAATGTTTCTACAAGTGCTGACTGATCACGCACAAAAAATCTGGCACATATTGTATGATATTTCACTGAGATATAACTGTTGGAATAATCTAGGGGGCACACTGGAGTTAAAAGTTAAACAACAATACCAATGTGTCTAGAAGTGCTCACTGATTTCGCCAACAAATCTGGTTCAGATCGGATAATGTATCACTGAGATCGAACTGTAAGAATAATATAGGTGGCGCTGTGGAGGCTATTGGCCACATATCATGGATTCCTGTTCAAAGGGGGATAATGATCGATCTTCCTGATTTTGGTGCACCTCGGTTCAAATCTGTGGAATTTATAGCCAAACGTATTGCAACGGCGTCACTTCTGAATTCATCACGTTGCCACGCCCACATGCTCCTTCGAAAACTGTTTGTAATTTAAAGTAAGTCAGACCAACTTGTGATATGTCTTCTAACACAGGATCATCCTGATTAGGTCAAGGGTATCGGAGAGGGAGCATTCCAAATTTAAAAAGTGACTTCCTGTTCTGAGTGGGCAAGGCTTTGATTACATAAGAATATGACACAGAAGCTCGTCGGGCATACAACAGGGATGACTCATGCCAAGTTTGGTGCATTTCGGTCTTTCAATGTGAAAGTTATAGTGTTTTGAAATTTACAGCGTGAAGCGCAATTTTGAGGCCTTGCCACGCCCCTTTAACATATACGAAAATGCTAGCCTTTGAAAACTTTTACTCCCCACTGTGTTAAAGGCATATTAACCAAGTTTTGAAGGCAATCTTTCAAAATCCCTAGAAGGAGTTTGTTAAAATTCGCAATTAGAATTGCCCAAAAATAACCCTTTAACCCAAAATGGCCGACTTCCTGTTGGTTTTGGACCAGGACTCCAATAGATTTTTTCATAGGTCCTGAGAAGATACTGATGTTCACCTAGTTTCAGAATTATCAGTCCAAAAATGGCTTGGGGCTGAGGTTTTGAAATTTTCTAAGGGGCACTGTGGAGACTATTGGCCATCATGGATTCCTGTTCAATGGGTGGATAATGATTGATCAAACTGATTTTGGTGCACCTCGGTTCAAATCAGTGGAATTTAGAGCCAAACGTATGGCGACTGCGTTACGTCTTACTTCGCCACGTTGCAACGCCCACATGCTCCACCCAAAACTGTCAGTGTTGGAAAGCAAGTTAAACCAACATGTTTTTGGTCACTGGACACACTATCTTGCTAATTAGGTAACAGGAGTCGGATAGAGACCGTTCAACGTAAAACTTTATACTTCCTGTTGTCAGGGGGCATGGCTTAAGTGATGTCATGATTTGACCATTCAGTCTTGTAGGGGACTAGATGTGGATCAGTCACTCAAGGTTTGATGTCTCAGACAGTTTTCCTGTGGGAGCTATTAGCATTTCGTTTTTCATGGCAAGATGTTGTAGTGGTGTCAGGGCAGCTTAGCGACCCTTTCACTACTAATTATTTAAATATAACGGGTTCTCTCTTTTTCGAGTTAAATTTCTGTCATGTGACGAGGTACTGTGAGGATTGTGTTTAGATCAGTGACATGAGACGTCAATTCGGGGAGTGGTGGCGCAGAGGTTAGAGAGGTGGGCTTGTGATCCGAAGATCGCCGGTTCACGCCCCGGCCCCGACAACATCAAAGTTGTGGGTGGGGTAGGTGAATCACCCACACTTGCCCCCACCCTCATTCGCCCCACTCTGGGCCCATGAGCAAGGCCCTTAACCCCCACCATGTGCTCCCTAAGCAGGTCTCTCTTGAAAAAGAGTTCTCGTGGCTCAATGAGACTAACCTGCATAAATAAAGGCTAAATGAAAAAAAAAAAAAAATTTTCCTTTGACCCATCAGAATAAATGCGGTAATTTATTTAACAAAATCAAAATTTAACATCAAAACATTGTACACTTGATTAGCTGATCTGGTTCTGATTAATACAACTTGGCATGTTTTACTTAATAAGACAACAAGACATTTCTGAAGGCATCTAGATTACTGGCAAAATAGAAGAGTTTTAAAGGAAGGAATGAAGACAAAAGTTGGGTTCATGGGGGTGTCTGTTCGGACAGCAGAATGGCATGCTCCCTTCAACACCAGCTCAAAACCTCCGGTACACTTGGCGCGTCATGACTCGTTACCTTTGCAGAACTTAATCAGCTCCGGTGTCGGGTCCATTTCAACGCTACCTTCCAGCGTCTCTGGTAAGAGCGGCTGGCCATCGTCAGGAGTCGTGCCGTTTACTCCGTTCAACAAACACTCTCATCTGTGGATACACAGCAAGCTGTCAGTCCGGCAGCGTTTCCACTCAGATGTGGGAGAATCCATCAAAGACTCCGGAGACTCAGGAGACTGAGAACCTTCGAGAAGACCTGAGAAGACCTGAAGCTTGAGAGACTCGAAGACTTGAAGACTGAAGACTCCAGGAAGTGTGGACTTTTAAAGAATTCTCACTTCTGGTCACTTCAGGACTTCCTGATTGGTTGAAACAACCAACAGGGGGTGGTTCTAGTGATGTCAGAGGGTTATTACAAGTCAAGAAAGTGCAAGAATGTTTAAGAACGTCCAGTACAGACAAGGAAATGTTTTGAGGAAGTGAGAAACGTTGCAGGTGCCAGTTGTTTCTTATTTACTGTCTGCTAGGTTTAAAACAATACACTCTGTTCTAAAAACTTCTTTCTGACTGTCTCTGACTTTCGACCGACATCACTACTTGTCATTCAGACAGAAGATCAAAATGCATAATTACTTTGTAAATAGACATTTAACTTGATTTCTAATTTAAATGAGGTGTAAAAAATCAATAATACTGTTTCACAGTTGATTTAAAATGAGTGGTTCACTTCAACATTTAGAAATGGTATGAACTAAACACACTTTTGATTATCAAGATATTGTAAAATAGTAATGATAATATAAAATGAAGAGTGTTCTTTAAATTGATTACTTCAGGATACAATTAAACAGTCTCTGGATGAGCTAATTTGTATTTCTGGATTCAAATCAATGAAATAACAGTTCCTGTCCCATGTAGGTCTTCAGAGGCAGGTTTTGGTCAGAGGCCGAGTTCACTACAATGTCAAACTTTGAAGTCTGGCTCTCCCCCTTCAGCATGCTCTGAAATGAACCGTTTAGATAACTTTGCATCCCCTGTGCCTTTTGACCAAATTGGCCAAGTTTGAAACCGATTGAGCAAAATCCCTAGGAGGAGTTCGTTCAAATGCGGAGGCTGTAAACCTTCAAAAAGGTGTGAAATTTGGGATGGCATTCCAAAACGGCAGCTTTCTTGTTTATCGTACATTTGTGCCAGAGGGTTTTCTGTGCATCTTTGGGAATTGGACAAGTGTTCCAAATTGCATGCTTCTACGACAAACTAATGTTAATGCAAAGTGTATTTTGAAAATTTCCAGGTTGCACTTTTGAACCGTTTCTGTTTCTATTTTTGTGATGCCCTTAAAATACGTAATTTTTCAGCAGTCCTGATGCGTCTGCCAAATTTGTTGAGTTTTGGGATATGTTAAACCCCCCAAAAGGCCAATTCATTTGGCAAAACAAAATAGCAGCTCAGGCTTGAACAGAGCGATTACAATAGGTCTTTGCAGCAGCGCTTCGCTGCTCGGACCTATATACAAAACAGGTTGAGCAGAGTAAGTAAAGACAGTAGCAGAGTGAAAAAATGTGGTCAGTTTGTCCTCTAGCAGTGATTAGAGCTGGGCGATGTGGACCAAAATTAATATCTCGATATTTTTATGATAAATCGCAATATACAATATATATATATATCAATATTTTTTCTTTCCATAAAGTAATAACAAAAATATATTTCTAAGTTGAAGATTTGTCCCAGTTGTCACATAGCAACATTTATTAACAAACAGCTGTAACTACAAAATAAATGTTTTAAAAAAATTAACTATTTACATGCATTAGTGTATTTTTTAGACATTTATTTACATATATTAAATAATAATCCTCTTCAGCTGAGGGCAGCTGTGGCTGAGAGACTAGAGCATTCTCCTCCAATGGGAGAGTCAAGGGTTCGATTCCACCAGCAGTCACGTGCTGCAGTGTTCCTGAGCAAGACATTGAACCCCTCATTGCCTCTGATGTGTCCCATTGGTGTATGACTGTGATAAAGCTCTAATTATTCTTTGTAGAGATCTAGTAGAGTGCTATATGAATGGGTAAATAGAGTGCTATATGAATGGGTAAATGAGGACACAGATTGTGTTGTAAAGAGCTTTGAGGATCTTGATAAGATAGAAAGGTGCCTTCACGTTAGTAAACGTGTGTGTGAACTGCAGTAAAGTGAGGTTGTTTTCACACATGATAGTCCGGTAGACTCGGTTTGGTTGGGGACCAATATTCATAACATTTTGTTTACATTTGTAGCGGTAAGGGTTTTATATAGTTAAAATTCGTTATGAATTTTATTTTGAAGGGGCACCACTCTCAGCTCTGAGAGAACGTCTGAAGGTCTTAACATTAATTCAGATTATTATTTAATTACCTCGAATTACCCTTTTACACCGTGAGTTCTTTTATATGAAGGATTCAGATTTTATAAGTAAAACACACACGCTTTAATACAATTTTGTGATGTTTATTTGAATATATAAGATAAAACAACTGTTAGAAATTATTTCTGACATTTAAATGAAGGCTTTGTTCACAACCAAACTTTTATGGAAATTAACGTGACCATAAAAATTTGCTTGTTAGCAGGAAATAACAGATAAATGAAATTATTCTGTGCCTAACCAAACCAAAACAAGATGCAATGTATAACAATTTCAGCTGGGCAGATTAATTATGCAAATTTAACTAAAAGAAAGACGTTTTATCCTTCAATAGTTAAAATTTGGTCTGAGATTTAAAGGAAAATAATTACTGAACTGAGTTAAACTAATTTGGTTAAAAATCTAAATTCTTGAACACCAGAGTCAACAGTCAGAGTACAGGTCAGCTTTTCCTACCAGGAGTCGTCTTCATAGGCTGCCAAAAGATACCAGATATTTGACTCTCTATGATCCGATGGTCTGGTGATGTAAAGTTGTAATTCTTCACACCCCTGACCTCAAGACGATGAGTTGTGTTCACTGGCTCGAACGGTCAGCCTGGAGCGTTTCCTGGAATTCTGGACAGCTGTTGTTAACTCTTTGATGAAAACTGCAGGTGTTTTGATTGCTGAAAAGGATTCTATCAAACTTTGCCCAAAGTTGAAGCTAATTTTCTCCTTGGAAGTCTTCTGAAGGTTGTGTCTTAGAGCTTCTATCTCCTCCTTGGGAGGCCTTCATCACTTCTTCATCATCATTTCTCCTTCTTCTGTCTCTCCCTCTCTCTCTTTTCTCATCTTAACAAATGACCACACCTCTGATTTAAAAGGGGTGGTCTATTTGAACCAATCAAAATGAAAGGGCTGAACTTTTATCCACTAAATAAAGTGTTATTTTAATCTGCTCTTTTGAAAAAGTCATCAAATAAAATCATTTAAGACACTTATCAACTTTAAATGAGGTTAAAAACAATACAAACACTGTTACCCTTATAAACAGAAAACAAGTTTGTAAACTTTTGGGCTACGCAGGTTATTGTCAGCTGTAAGGAATACAACAAGGTAGTTATTTATTTACTCCCAGTAAACACTTCTTTCATTACAGAGCAACCGTATTAATTCTCCTAGAATGTGAATAAAAAGTCTGTCCGTTTTATTGCATGCTAGAAATGGGACGCAAGTGTCACGCTGGCATTCCTTTGAACAGAAACGAGGCTTTCTTTTATTTACGATCGTTGAAGGGTAAATTGGTCGGAGGTTGGTACAAGTCGATACCAGGACATCCTGGAGTGATCTGTGTTAACTCAAACGTCCATTTTGTGGAGTTCACAGAAAGGGTGTTCCAATATTATTCAGCTTTATTGACCCTTGGGTTGTCTTTACCAACCATAAGTCTTCTTTTGACACTTTCCAGAGTTAGAGATGCTGAAAACAAACTTTAAGCTGTCCTAGGTTCTGAAGTGGGGGTGGGATGTCTCAGTTGTTCAAGGGATGAAGAGTTTCTTTTTTTTTTTTTCTATTTCAGAAACATCTTTACAGAATGAACTGCTCTGTCACTGCTCTGTTACAAAATGACATTCAGGGATGCAGGTATATCTCTACACATTTGAGCTGGTGCGTTTGCATTCACACTGCACTGTGCAGTCGAGCCACCCTGTTGAACCAACCTATTCCCCCGCTTGCCTGTGGTGGCGCTGCACCAAGAACTACTGAAAGAAACGACACAAAATCCTCTGAAGACACTACTTCTGGAAATAAAAACAAAAATGGAGTGGCATCAAGTTTTAACAGTTTTAGGAGTTATATTTTGTCATTTTTCAAAAATGGACTCAGCATGAGCAGAAGATGAGGCAGAAGACCACGGAGAATATTGTGTTTCACACAAGGCAGCTTACGGCTCCATATAAGGTAAGAGAAATGCGTGTTTGTTTGAGGGTGCATTCACACCAGCCCTGTTTAGTCCGCTTTAATCGAACTCTAGCTCGTTTTCCTAGAAAGTCTGGTTCGTTTGGGGAGGTGTGAATGCGCCATCGAACTCTGTCACGGAACAAAAAGGCGAACTCTGGCCCGGGCTAAAACCTAGGTCTCGGTCCGGTAGAAGAGAACTCCAGCGTAATCAGACCGGGCCCCGCTCCACAATCAAGAAGTGGAGTACAGCGCAGGGCAAACAAGCACACATTTCTCTTACCTTATATGGAGCCGTCAGCTGCCTTTGTGAAAAACAATATTCTCTGTGGTCTTCTGTCTCATCTTCTGCTCATGCTGAGTCCATTTTTGACAAATGACAAAATATAGCTCCTAAAAATGCTAAAACTTGATGCCACTTCGTTTTTGTTTTTATTTCCAGAAGAAGAAGAAGTGTCTTCAGAGGTTTTTGTGTTGTTTCTTTCAGTAGTTCTTGGTGCAGCGCCCCCACAGGTGAGCGGGGGAATAGGTTGGTTCAACAGGTTGGCTTGACTGCACAGTGCAGTGTGAATGCAAACGCACCAGCTCAAATGTAAACAAAATGTCATGAATATTGGTCCCCAACCGAACCGAGTCTACCGGACTATCAGGTGTGAAAACAACCTGATCCTCCTCTCGGAACCGTGAAACTGCAGCTCCGAGTGTTTTTGCAGCCTGCTGCTTCCTTAAAACAAACCACGGGTCAGAGCTCATTTAGTTGTGCTTTATGAGAAGAGCAGAGAGAGGTGGCAACATTAATAAAGCAGCACTTTATCATATCACTAAAGCCAGTCAGTCTCAGCTGTGGAACAAGACGGCTAAAGAGTTAGCCATCTTGTTAGTCGCTAAGGACCATGTCTTTAGCGATATGATAAACTGCTGCTTTATTAATGTCGCCACCTCTCTCTGCTCTTCTCATAAAGCACAGCTTAATGAATTCGGACCCGTGGTTTGTTTCAAGGAAGCAGTAGGCTGCAAAAAAACTCGGAGCTGTAACTTCACGGTTCATGCTCCACTCCATTGTTTAAATGGTGAAAAAGATTTGTAGTTCCGACCTTTCATCAGGACTATTCAGCATTATCTACAGAAATCATTTTTCTGCCCCTCATCTGACATTCCCCTGCTCAGCAGTCTTCAGTCACTTTGACCACATCTCACTCTCATTTTTAAATGAGGTCATTGGTCACATGAAACCCTCAGGCTCCCCTGCTGATCCTATCCCTGCTGCATTTTTTAAACAGGTTCTACCGTCAACTGGACCCTCTGTTCTTGCCATTATTAACAGCAGTTTGGCTACAGGTGTGGATCCTGATGTTTTAAAACATTCAGTGATAACTCCATTAATTAAAAAACCCGGACTTGACCCTGCAGCTTGTTCAAACTTCAGGCCAATCTCAAAACTTCCATTTCTTTGTAAAATCTTGGAGAAAATAGTTTTTAGTCAACTAACTAAGTTTTTGAATGTAAATGGAATTTTTGAGATTTTTCAGTCAGGATTTAAACAACTGCACAGCATTGAGACAGCTTTAGTAAGGGTCTGTAATGACATTCTGCTAGCGAATGACTCTGGTCAGTCTGTGATCCTGGTACTCCTCGAACTTACTGCTACATTTGACACTGTTGATCACAGCATCCTTATGTCACGGCTAGAACACTGGATTGGGATTACAGGGGTGGCGCTAGAATGGTTCTGTTCGTATCTGGGTGACAGGAGTTTCTGTGTTAACTTTGACAATCATTTTTCTGCTTCTGTCCCTCTTTCCTGTGGGGTCCCACAAGGGTCTTCTTGGACCCCTTCTGTTCTCATTGTATCTGCTCCCCTTGGGGTCAATCCTGAGGAAACATGGTATTTTGTTTCACTGTTACGCCGATGATTCTCAGATTTATCTGCCTTTAAAAACCAAACAGTTCCTGCTCCATACACCCGTTGTTAAAATGTCTTTGTAGATGAACAGATGCTCAGATATATTCATCAATTAACACGGATTCCTCATTTTTCTGGACTGAATAAAACGTGCATTGAATTTAATGAAATGCAAACGTGAGACGTCATTTATCTTTGACCCATCAAAATGAATGCGGTCATTTATTTACAGAATCAAAGTTTAACATCAAACATTTACATTAATTTGGCAAATTATGAAAATAACAACATAATCAATCAATCAGGAAAAACCATACGGCCATGATTTTCCGTCACTTTACACAGACATTTCTAAAATATCTGGAAGAATTTCTACTTGAGAGAAGAATTTAAAGATGGGAAGGAAGTTTAAAGGGGGTGAAAGATGGTGTTTGAGGGAGAGTGTTGAACAGAACGGCACTCTCCGGGCTTTCTTCAGCTTCTTCCTTACAGTACACTTAGGTGGTGAAATCGACTCTTTTACCTGGAGATGTCTCAGGCGAGATTCCGTTTAACGCACCCTTTCAGCGTCTCCGTAGGATGCTGTGAATCGTCCGGAGTAATGGCGAGGCTCTGTCCGACACAAGCTCACCTCAGTGGAAAATGTTATAATCCCATGAAACTCGGAAGAGCTCTGTGGTCATGTCAGGGTCTTCCCGGCTCCCACAGCAACTGCACAGCGCTAGGACATATCAGAACTGTCCGCGCCGCCGAACTTCTCCAACCAACAGAACTGGGCTTCTCCGCGCAGAACTGGACTCATCCCAACTCTCACAGAACCGAACAGAACTGAACAGAACTGAACAGAACTGAACTCTCACAGCACTCACCGAACTGTGTAGACCAGGAAGTACCGACATTTTAAAGAGCTCTTTTCCCGGTTCATTTGGGAGTCTTCCCATTGGTCAGAACCGACCAGACGGGGTGTGTTTTGTGACGTAAGAGGTTAGAAGACAGCAAGAATTGTTATGGAACAGATCAGAAATGTTCTCAGAGACATAGAGAGTTTTGTTTTGGCGAGTTTTAGAAACAGGTGCCAAAACCCCCCTGTTGACGTCTGAGAGGATGTAACAACAAGGCAGTTGTTCCAACACATGTCTGCTTCGATTCCTGACCCTGGAAAACGCACACTTGCTCATTCAAAAGCAGAAATCAGAAAATGCATAATTACTTTGTAACAGCTTTAACATGAGTTCTAACTTTGCATGAGAATTAAAAATCATTACACTGTTTCAGTTAATAAAATCGATTAATTCACTGCAACATCTAAAATGGTTTGAACTAAGACACTTTGATTATCAACATTTGTAAAATAGTAATGATAATAGAAAAGAGAGTGTTCTTCCACTTGAATTTTCAAGAAAGAAAGTCTCAGGATGGGTGAACCTGTATTTCTGGATTCAAATCAATGAAATGACAGTTCCTGTCCCACAAGGTTCTTAAGGTCAAGAGTTTTGACCTTAGGCTTAGTCTTGACATCAGGTTAAGTTCACTACAGTCCCCCCTTTGGAAATCATCACCTGTCCATGGGGATGAATTCCAACTATGAACTTACGCCTTCGATTGTCCTTGAAGCTTGATGTAATCCAGCAAAGAAACAAGAGTCAAGAGTAATCCAGCAAGGAAAACAAAAGTCAAAAGTAATCCAGCAAGGAAAACAAAGTCAAGGTAATTCCACAATGTTCTCGGTAATTCCATTGTGTTGATTATAATTCCATATCGTCTCGATAATTCCATTGTAGCAATGCTTTAACTCCTTGAAAACAGAGTCTGTAATCCATTGGAAAAAGTCATATAATCCACAACGGTAAATCCACAACGATTGGAAGTGTTGATTAATCAGCATACAGAGGGGTACCCTTGGATTGAACTGAAGATGCGGCCACTGGATGAAGAGTGGAGACCAACGTCAGGATTGCAGGTCGCCTCCAGCGAAGGT
>NC_056506.1:10605121-10618220 GCF_014905685.2 Nematolebias whitei | reverse complement strand
CGGGTGAGGACGTCGCTCCATGAGCTAAAGTTAGGCTGTCCTTGAGTAGTTTTAACTGTTTGCGCAGCTGAAAGAGGACTTTTAGGTCTGGATCGGAATCCAGTTTGACTTTCGATGGAGTGTATTTGTCCGGGTCAGTCAGATACAGTATCATCGAGTTAATTACAGGATCATCCAACTTCTGAAGTTGGATGATGTCTGGGTCAGTTGAAAGTGACTTTTCATATTTTAAAAGAACTTGGCGAAGTTTGTCTCTTTCTTCATCAGATGTCAGAGTGTCGGCTTGGGCGACCACCTGTTCAATCTGTGATGAGACTGGTAAGGGTTCTTGCTCCATGGGGAGCTCCAACGAATCCTTTTCTGAGTCGTCGGACCTGTCTATGGGCAAGGCACCATAGGTTTGTGGTCCTTGGTCGACGCCATTGGTTGAGAAAAGAGCGATGGCCTGTGATGGTTTCGTGAAACATACTGGCCCAGCTTCTTGACTCGGTACCAGGTTATCTGGGAGCCCTCCCAGAACTGGAATGCCTAGTTCTAAATCATGAAAGTCAGGTTCTGAGTTTTCAGTTTGCGATGACTCGTCATCGTTTGTGTGTGAGTTTATCCCCCCTTCGTCCGATGAGGGGTTGTTGGAGGCAACAACAGCAATGTCTTGGTGTGTTCCACCGACCTCTGTAATGTTGTCATTCGCGCCTTCAGATTTAGTAGCGATCAGATCACTACATTGTGCTCCTGGTCGGGTTCCCATTTCAGCGTGTATCAAAGTGTCTAAAAACCTTTGTATTCCCTCTGTCTCTTCCGAGCTCAGAGGTTTAGGGCCTTGTTCCTTGAACTTTTGTGATTTTTTTCGCCTCGGGACGTTTCGTCCGAGGTGGGAGGCGGCTAGGTACGTCTTTTTGGGGTTCCTTTCCGGACGTCCCCTGATAATATGGGTCCTCTTGGATCCCATATTTTTGCGTCCTACGCATGTCCCATGTACGACAATCACGTTCATCCTCTGAGAGAGGAGCCTTTTTGTCCCAGCGTGCACCTTCATTACGTGGTTTATTAGTTTGAAAATACTGCCTTTTCTCGCCTGTTTTAGGAGGAGGTGGCGCGCGCCTTCCTTCCATTTCTAGGGAGTGGGGTTTAACCTTTATACCAGGAAACACCTCTATGGGCGTCTTAGCATGAGAACGTGCCTCAAACACATTCACAGCACACTGTTTAATCTCATTTATGGATTTTTCTCTGAAATTTGCCATAATTTGTACTGACATGCGTATGTCAGTGTGGAGATTTTTGCTGAAAACATATTTAAAATTTTCTTCTTCCTCCATTCCGGTTTCATTTCTGTAACCAAAATAAGCTTGGAAGATTCTTTTGTAATAGATTTTTGGATGTTCATTCTTTCCCTGCGTGACCTTGTCAGCGGCTGGGAAACCAGCAGGTCCCGTGCAGGGGTCGTACTCTCTGATCAAAGCTTCACACAGAAGGTTGTAATCCTTTCTCGTTGCATCAGGTAGACGCTCGATGAAGGTGAATACCTCTCGGTCCGAAGTGAACCGTATCAGACTGATCTTATCCTCAACCGTAGCATTAGGATAATCCTTCAATCTGAATTCGAGATCTTTCAGGTACGCTTTTGTTCCAGTTGAACCCATCGGTCCAGGTACAAAGCGTTGTACATATTTTGAGAGTTTTAGCAGAACATCCATTGAAAGAGGAAGTTGCCATGCACTCTGTTGCATGTTTTGTGGAGGAGACCTGTTCAGGTCTGTTCCTACCGCCCGAGATGAGGGTGGATTAAGAGCAGGATGTGCAACAACGTCTTTCTGAGGTGTTTGTGGGTGACCTGAACTCTGTCCACGGTCTTCTCTGAGTTCCAGACAAACTCGCCCCACGTCAGAAATCTTGTTTGTTGCTGCGGCCAGTTCCTCCTCACAAGCCTTCAGGCGTTCCTGCGATGACCGACATTCATGTCGTGAACGCACAACTTTTTCCAGTAATATCTGTTTATGCACTTCGAGTCTGTGCAGATCTTTCTTAAGCACATCTGTAGCATCCCTGGCTTCAGATAGTGATGCCTCAAGTAATTGTATTTTGCTGGTCATTGAATCAACTTCTGCACGTGCATTTTGCTGTAAGTGAAACATCTGTTCATAATGTTTCGTCATGAGGACCTCGTGTTCGCTCTAAATTGAAGGTAGTGATCTTCAATTTCCTGAGCAAACGCTTTTTCACTGTCTAACCTTAGTGTAAGGTCATCAGCTTTCTCAACAGCTGCATTGAACGATCCTTTCAGCAAAATTGCAATTTTAGCCAGCTTTTCATAACTTGACTTTGTAATTTCTGTAGAGGTCACACTTTCTGCAACCTCCTTCAGATTGTCCAATAACTCTTTTGGGTTCATGCTCTCTGCCTGTTTATCATATGGATGTAAGGAATCTGTCAGAAGCGCTAACGCATTCTCTAAACAGTCCCTTATCCCATACGGATCAAAGTCTTTTTCTAACACACCTGTCATGTTCATTCACTGTGTAGCACTTTATCTGTTTAAAACAGTTGCAAGCTTCAGATATTTTTACAGGTAAATAATTGTATTCAAATGTCAAGGAGTGTCACACTATTTTTGCCTTGGGTTTACACTAAAGTACTGTTATAAGTCACCTTATTCAAATGTGGGTACCTTTCTGTAGGTTTTACCCCAATTCATGAATATTTAAGTAAATGCTTCTATGCAGTGTTACTTGTATGTGCTTATTTTTCAACAGATTCTAGATTACCAAGCTCTTTTTAGTGTATTTTACTCTAAAGCACTGAATTTTTATAAACCTGCAATTTTTTCTTTAGTCTCACAGCAATCATCAGTTTAAAACGTTTTTTAAACCGTTCTGTTCCAGAAATTTGCTATTTTAACAGTTACTCATAGAACCAAGTGGTGAAAAGAAAAAGAAAAGTTGATGATGTGTCAGGATTAATCAGTCTTTCTTCAGAAAAACTGTTATTACTCCTGTCCTCCTGCAAATCTTCTATTTAAAATTAAATAGGAAGATGTATTTTTAGGTGGCAACTTAAACAGAAAAGTTTCTTTTTCCTGATAAGTTTACTCTTATTTAGTGATTTTGCAATTAAACGTGTATTATCTTTCAAGCAAAATGAGTAAACTTTTCAACTCTGTGAATATTTGAACCGTATCTTTTAAAAAGTTTCTAATTTTTCATTTTGTCCCTCCTTGTTTGAGGAATTCAGTGAATGAAAATGTCCTGGTAAATGCCTTTTTTTGCATAAATACCTCTTACTTTTTAAGTGCAAGATAACAGTGATTATTCAGCTAGAGGAAGTCTGTTAACTCAAAGTTCGTCTTACAGAGAGAAAAAAAACGTTTAATTTCACTAAAATACCTAAAACTGAAGTGAAACCGTGATCTCAAGTTTCTCCAGGAGGGGGCAGTGTTTAGCTTTCTACCAGCAGGAGTCTATGACGACTTCCTGTGACGTTCGGTTGACATCCTGTTTTTAGCCGCTTAGCTTAAAGTTAGCTTCGGCTAAACTCGGTTAAAATCAACATTTCTGAACGAATTTAAGCGTAAACGTGGCATTCTTTCAACAAGCACGACTTTTTAGCATGAAACATGAGTTTTTTGGGATATGTGGCAGCTTTATTTAGTGATTTTAAGCACGGCAAAGTTCATTTCCGACATGGAGGAAGTGACGTGACACGTCACTCATCCGGTCGTTAGCTGTTAGCTTAAAATTAGCATCGCTAGCGTTATTCAAAAACATCATTTAATGACGGATTTTAAACTCTAACGTGGCAAAATTTCAGCGAGTATGCTTCGAAGAACTTAACAGTTGATCAGAATACAGCTTTTAAAGCGTTTTTCAGCTTTAAAAAACAGATTTTATTCCCTATGAAAACGAGTTTCCATTTCCGGGTCACGTGACTGAAATCACCAATGACAGAGCGGCACGGGGGTGAGAGGAAATGGCGTAGGCACGTCATTCAACTTCTCAGCGAATCAGAGCGCTCCACAGCAGCAAATTCAACCAATCACGAAGCGTTTTTTCCAACTAGCATGTTAGATTAGCCTGAAATAAGTTCATCAACTTTTCGTCTTTTAAACTGTCAAAATGCACTTTTTCTGTTAAAAACTGTAACGAATCAATTCTGAGTTGCACGGAGTCTGCTACTCCGGTCTCAAAAACGTCTTTCTAGCTATTTAAACAACTCGTCCGAACTTTTTCAGAACCGAGCCGGTACCAGAACCGCGTCTGGACCGTCTTTAAACAGAATGAAGCGTTTCCACCCAAACCCAGCTTTTAGTTACCATAACAGGCGTACAATTTCAGCTTTCATAAAGACTCAATGACACTATTTCAGCTTTCATAACATCGCCAGCGTAACACAGCGTAAACATGCAGAGCCAAGCTCCAAGCGGCGCAGCTTCAGAGGCGTTTCAGCACAGCTGACAAACTGTTATTTTTCATGCCAACATGTAAAATCAATCTTTACACGAATACGCAGTCCATTTATGAACACGTGACGGGCCACCAAAAGTGGTACTAACGTACGGACGGGCCACCAAATGTAGATGAACAGATGCTCAGATATATTCATCAATTAACACGGATTCCTCATTTTTCTGGACTGAATAAAACGTGCATTGAATTTAATGAAATGCAAACGTGAGACGTCATTTATCTTTGACCCATCAAAATGAATGCGGTCATTTATTTACAGAATCAAAGTTTAACATCAAACATTTACAGTAATTTGGCAAATTATGAAAATAACAACAAAAGCAATCAATCAGGAAAAACCATACGGCCATGATTTTCCGTTGCTTCACCACAGACATTTATGAAAACTGTACAATTATGATCTTAATCCACACGGCGGTGGATGAGCACTTTACACAGACATTTCTAAATATCTGGAAGAATATCTACTTGAGAGAGGAGTTTAAAGATGGGAAGGAAGTTAAAGGGAGTAAAGGATGGTGTTTGAGGGAGAGTGTTAAACAGAACGGCACTCTCCGGGCTTTCTTCAGCTTCTTCCTTACAGTACACTTAGGTAGTGAAATCGACTCTTTTACCTGGAGATGTCTCAGGCGAGATTCCGTTTAACGCACCCTTTCAGCGTCTCCGTAGGATGCTGTTACTCGTCCGGAGTAGCGGCGAGATTCTGTCCGACACAAGCTCACCTCAGTGGAAAATGTTATAATCCCATGAAACTCGGAAGAGCTCTGTGGTCATGTCAGGGTCTTCCCGGCTCCCACAGCTACTGCACAGCGCTAGGACATATCAGAACTGTCCGCGCCGCCGAACTTCTCCAACCAACAGAACTGGGCTTCTCCACGCAGAACTGGACTCATCCCAACTCTCACAGAACCGAACAGAACTGAACAGAACTGAACAGAACTGAACTCTCACAGCACTCACCGAACTGTGTAGACCAGGAAGTACCGACATTTTAAAGAGCTCTTTTCCCTATTCATCAGGTTAAGTTCACTACATCTTGATGACATCAAGACTTGGATGGCTGCAAGCTTCTTGAGTTTTAACGATCAGAAGACTGAGGTCATTGTGTTTAACCCAAGCTCTACCACTGTCACTGATCCTGTAAACCTGCACTCCCTTCAGCCACATCTAAAGCTGTTAAGGTCTGTGGGTGATGTCAAAGGCGAACGGTTTGAAGCAAGAACTAAACAACTTGAGGTAAAAAACAATTATATTTATTGGTTCAGGTGTAGCAGGTAAACTCAAACTCAGGATGGATCCTCTGTGGGAATAGAGATGAGATTGGTGGTGAACGACAAATCGTCTTGATAGTTATCCAAAAATAAGCTTACTTGTCGTTGTTGTTCCAGGAGCATGAGAACAGGAGACAGGATCCGAATCCAATAATCCACGGTGGGGTCAGGTGAGTATATTAACGAGTGTATTTACAAAAATCACCAAGGGAGCCGGGGTGGAGGTGAGGAGAAACCAGGAACCAGGTGAGGCACACAGGAGTAAAGGTGGAGTAGGAGAAACGCTGCCGTCATGCAGGGAGACCGATAAGGAGCTTGAAGTCAGTCAGCCAGTAGTCACAGGAACATGGAGCTTGGTAGAACTTTGCTCTGGCACTGATCTGGAGTGAGGCTCCAGATTAAATAGCTCCTCCACCTGGTCCAGGTAATGAGCAGCAGCTGTGGAGAGATAATTAGAAAAACACAAACAACAGAGAAAGGAGGGGTAGAGGAGCCAACCTCTACTAAAGAAGTCGGTTACCAATCTTGAGGTATTGTTAGACTTGGACTTTAAGTTTAATAAGCAGATCATCTCTGTTCTACAAAAAAGCTTCTTTCAGCTAAGGCAAATAGCAAAGCTTAAGTCCGTTCTGTCCAGATCCAACCTTGAAAAACTAGTCCATACATTTATTACAACCCGGCTGGACTACTGTAACTCACTTTATGTTGGGATTACTCAGGCTTCACTTTCACGTCTCCAGCTCGTACAAAATGTAGCAGCTCAGCTACTAACAGGAACTTGCAGGTTTGAGCACATTATTCCGGTTCTGCCCTCCCTTCACTGGCTTCCTGTGCGTGTCAGAGTTGATTTTAAAATTCTCCTGCTGACATTCAAGTGCATTAACGGCCTTGCGCCATCATACCTC
This sequence comes from Nematolebias whitei, assembly GCF_014905685.2. Lineage (NCBI taxonomy): Eukaryota > Metazoa > Chordata > Actinopteri > Cyprinodontiformes > Rivulidae > Nematolebias > Nematolebias whitei. Next base: position 10,611,581 of record NC_056506.1, on the reverse strand, counting down.
TCCGACCTTCTTCATCCTTATACTCCTTCTCGGGCTTTGAGATCATCAGACCAGCTGCTTTTGGCTGTACCAAAAACCAGGCTGAAGCTCAGAGGAGATCGAGCATTTTCAGTCGTGGGTCCTAAACTTTGGAACAATCTGCCCATCAACATTTGACAGGCCAACTCAGTCTCTGCTTTTAAAACTCTCCTAAAAACACATCTATACTCATTGACATTTAACACAGGGTGATCGGCTTTAGATCTAGTTCTTCACTGATGCTGATTCTGTTTATGCTTTTGTTTTTATTCCTATTTAACACAAGGTCATCAGATCCGATTTAGTATTTCATTGTTTCTGACTGAGTTTGCTTTTTGTTATTATTTCCTTGACTTTTGACACTACATGATGTGATTTAGTATTTCATTGTTTCTAATTTTGTTTTCGGTTTTATATTTTTATTCCATGTGCTGTAAATATATCTTGTTATTTTTTATTTGATGTTGTGATACTTTTGTTAAGCACTTTGGTAACAGTTTCTGTTTTAAATGTGCTCTATAAATAAATCTGACTTGACTTCTAAATCCAAACTAGCTTCGAAAGAACATTGTTTTTTTCCTCAGCAGCTAAGCTGCTCTTCATATCTTCCATGTTTACTTGTTGTGCTAAACGTCTCTGCCCACCTCCTGCAGAAGCAGGAAGGAGGGGAGCTCAGCTGAGGGGCTGGGTTTGTGTTCAAGGAGGAAGGAGTGGGGCAGAGTGGGAGAAAGAGATAGCAGGAGGATTTTCAAATATACAAATATATTGTTTTATATAGAGATAGTTTGAACTTTTAACGCAAAAAAAAAAAAAGATATTTTTAAAATATCGAGATATCGCCCAGCTCTAAGACTAGAGCAGCATAACTAAGGAACAACTCAGGAAACCCAAGCCGACCATAATTATAGGATTTAGCAAAAACGAAAGTCAAGCCCAATCTTAAAACTGGACAATGTGTCAGCCTCACGGACAGAAACTGGAATTTGGTTTCACAAGAGAGGAGCCTGATAACTGAAAGCTCCGCCTCCCAATCTGTTTTTGGAAACTCTAGGAACCGCGAGTAAACCTTCAGCCTGAGAGCGAAGTGCTCTGTTAGGAAAACATGGAACAATAAGATCTGTAATACAAGATGGAGCTACAAACCGGATTCCAAAAAAGTTGGGACACTAAACAAATTGTGAATAAAAACTGAATGCAATGCTGTGGAGATGGCAAATGTCAATATTTTATTTGTAATATAACATAGATGACAGATCAAAATTTTAATCTGAGTTAATGTAACATTTTAAAGGAAAAATATGTTCATTCAAAATTTCACATTTTTAACAAATCCCTAAAAGGTTGGGACAAGTAGCAATAAGTGGCTGGAAAAAGGAAATTGAGCATATAACGAACAGCTGGAAGACCCATTAACACTAATTAAGTAAATTGACAACTTGATTGGGTATAAAAAGAGCTTCTCAGTGTCAGTGTCTCTCAGAAGCCAAGATGGTAAGAGGATCACCAATTCCACCATTGTTGCGCAGAAAGATAGTGCAGCAATACGAGAATAGTGTCACCCAGCGTAAAATAGCAAAGACTTTTATCAACCTTTATTTAGACAGGTAAATCCCATTGAGCCTCGAGGACTCATTTACAAGAGAGACCTGATTTCAACAAAGAAAGATGACAACAATGGACAACAGCAACAACAATAAACAATTATAAAAAGTCATACTGCAGGTTTTTTTTTTTTTTTTTTACAAATAGGATGGCTAAAAGGAAAAGGTAACAAAAACAAACAAAAAAAAAAAACCAGCTAGATTCTAAGGCGAATGTAGAAAACAAAAAACAGGAACATGTCTGCATTGGTCCCTGCCAGGAGTCCAACAGATTCTTAAAGCCACTTAGAGAGGTCAAGGTCGAGAGCTTCAAATCTTTTTATAGGATATTCCAGGAAACAGGAGCAGAGTAGGAGAAGGCCCTTTTGCCTAGTTCAGTCCTCATTGAGGGATCTTTGCAGGTAATAATGTCCTGAGAGCGCACTCCGTAGCTGCACTCACACAGAGACATGTAGGAGGAGATGTATGAAGGCAACAGACCAAGAAGTGATTTAAAGATGAAAATGTACCAGTGAGAGAGTCTGCGTGAAGTTAATGATGTCCAGTTAACCAGTGAATACAGCGTGCAGTGGTGGGTATGATAATCACAGCCAGTTATGAATCTTAGTACACCATGATAGACAGCATCCAACATCTGCAGGGTGCTTGTAGGAGCGTTCATGTAAATAATGTTACCGTAATCAATGGAGGGAAGGAAAGTCACAGAAACAAGGTATTTTCTAGCATTCAGGGTTAGACAGGATCTGTTTCTGAAAAAGAAACCCAGTTTAACTTTCAGTTTCTTTACCAAGTTTTCCACATGGAGCTTAAAAGAGAGATGTGAGTCGACCAAGATACCCAAATCTTTATAGGAATCAACAAACTCAATGGGGACACCATTTGAGGATAAAATCGGAGGAAGAACTGCTGGGACCAACTTCCTATTTGAAAAAAAGCATCCCTTTGGTTTTGTCGGCATTTAGGACAAGTTTGAGGCGGAACAAATCTGTCTGGATGTAGTTGAATGCAGATTTCAAAAGCTGGAAAGCCTTAGCAACAGTTTTAGCTCGCCAATAAACAACTGTGTCATCAGCATAGAAATGTATGGATGCATTAGGGATGTTTTTACCTACATTATGTATGTAAATTGTAAAGAGGGTGGGTCCTAAGACTGAGCCTCGTGGTACACCATTGTTGACTGTTAAATAAATGGAGGAAGTGCCATTATGTTGAACACAATGCCTCCGGTCTGAAAGATAGTTAGAGAACCAACCAATGGTGTGTTCTGAGAAACCAATTTCTGAGAGTTTATGACACAAGATGTTATGATCCACAGTGTCAAAAGCTTTAGAGAGGTCTAAGAAAAGTGCAGCACAATAATCCTTAGCTTCCAGTGCTTCAACAACATCATTAAGAACCTTCAGTGAAGCAGTGGTTGTGCTGTGTTGTTTCCTGAAACCAGATTGATGTGGAGGTAAGATGTTAAATGAGTCCATGTAATTTTTGATTTGAGAGTTTATCAGTTTTTCTAGAACCTCGGCTAAAATGCAGAGTTTAGAGATTGGTTGATAGTTGTTCAATGAGGTGGGGTCACCTCCCTTCAGCAAAGGAAGAACAAAGGCTGTTTTCCAATTGTCTGGGATGGAGTTTTGTCTTATGGAGAGATTGAAGATGTGGGTCACAGGGACTGTGATGATATGAGCAGCCAGCCTTAAGAAATAAGGTGGAAGTTCATCTGGACCTGCAGATTTTTAAAGATTTTTTAAGGTATCATCATCAGCCATGCATAACATCATCAAAAGATTCAGAGAATCTGGAGCAATCGCTGTGCGTAAGGGTCAAGGTTGTAAAACTCTACTGGATGCTTGTGATCTCCGGGCCCCTTATCGTCACTGCACCTGAAACAGGAATGCCACTGTCAAGGAAATAACAGAATGGGCTCAGGAATACTTCCAGAAAGCATTGTCAGTGAACACAATCCACCGTGCCATCCGCCGTTGCCAGCTGAAACTCTACAGTGCAAAGAGGAAGTCATTTCTAAGCAAGCTCCACAAGCTCAGACGTTTGCACTGGGCCAGGGGTCATTTAAAATGGAGTGTGGCAAAATGGAAGACTGTTTTGTGGTCAGATGAGTCACGATTTGAAGTTCTTTATGGAACACTGGGACGCCATGTCGTCCGGACCAGAGAGGACAAGGATAGCCCAAGTTGTTTTCAACGCTCCGTTCAGAAGCCTGTATCACTGATGGTATGGGGTTGCATGAGCACTTGTGGCATGGGCAGCTTGCATGTCTGGAAAGGCACCATTAATGCAGAGAACTATGTTCAGGTTCTAGAACAACATATGCTCCCATCTAGACGTCATCTCTTTCCGGGAAGACCCTGCATTTTTCAACACGATAATGCCAGACCACATTCTGCAGCAATCACAACATCATGGCTACGTAGGAGAAGGATCCGGGTACTGAAATGGCCAGCCTGCAGTCCAGATCTTTCACCTATAGAGAACATTTGGCGCATCATAAAGAGGAAGGTGTGGCAAAGAACGCCCAAGATGATTGAATAGTTAGAGGGCTGTATTAGACATGAATGGGAGAGCATTCCTATTTCTAAACTTGAGAAACTGGTCTCTTCTGTCCTCAGATGTCTGTTGAGTGTTGTAAGAAGAAGGGGGGATGACACAGTGGTAAAAATGGACTTGTCCCAACTTTTTTGGGATTTGTTGACGCCATGAAATTTGGAAACAACAGATTTTTCCCTTAAAATGATACATTCTCTCAGTTTAAACTTTTGATCTGTAATTTTTGTTCTTTTCTGAATAAAATAATTATATGTTGGCACCTCCACGTCATTGCATTCAGTTTTTATTCACAATTTGTTTAGTGTCCCAACTTTTTTGGAATCCGGTTTCTAGGTTGCTGTCGAGAGCTTTGTAGCTTAGAAGTAGGATTTTGAATTCTATTCTGGATTTGACAGGGAGCAAATGTAGAGAAACTAAAACTGGAGAGATGTGATCTCTCCTACTAACTCCAGTTAAGACTCTGGTAGCAGAATTTTGTCTTAACTGAAGACTTTTTAAAGAAGTATTTGGACACCCATATAATAAACCATTGCAATAGTCCAGTCTAGACATGACAAATGCATGAACCAGTTATTCTGCTTCATTTTTAAATAAGATGTTTCTATTTTTAGCGATATTACGCAGGTGGAAGAAGGCAGTTCTAGTAACATTTTTAATATGGGGATAAAATACATGTTCTGATCAAAAATAACACCAAGATTTTTAACATTAGAACTGGAAGCCAGATTGATGCCATCATAGGAGGAAGAAAGACTGAAAAGTTAATTCATAAATAAATAAATAATAAATAAATTTTTATTTTATAAAAACCAGCACCTTAAAATAAAAAAAATTTAAACTGATTTCAAATTTGGGTGGCAAGGTGGTGCAGTTGTTAGAGCGTTTGCCGCTCAGCGAGCAGGTCGCCAGTTTAGAACCCTGCCTTTTGTGCTCCACCTTTCTGGGTGAAGTTTGTATGTTATCTCCGTGCTGCGTGGGTTTTCTCCAGGTACTCCTTTTTCCTCCCACAGACCAGAAATATGCATGTTAGACTGACTGGCAACTCTAAATTGTCCCTAGGTGTGAGTGAGAGAGTTAATGGTCGTTGGTCTCGTTTGTCTCTATGTGTCTCTGTGATGGACTGGAGACTGCTGAACGTGGATAACAGTGATGCCCACAACCTGAAATGGAAGAAGCGGGCAAAGATAATGAATGAATGGATGGATGGATTTGCAAATTCTCTGTTTTAATTCTAGATACAAATTTCATTGTGCCTAAGAAGTAAAAGATAAACAAAATAACAGGTATCTAATTATTCCTCTCATAAATTTATTTTATACAATCAAAATCTTTATTTTCCTCCTTGGAAAATTTTAAATCTTTCAAGCATAAATATTCAAAACTACTGTACTTTGTTTTGTTCTATCTCTTGTATGAGTCCATGTAGGAGTCTCAGTACATTTGTTCAACAATTTGAGTATTATTGAGTATAGTTTTTATTCAGTTAGTTCCCGAGTGCTTTAAATATCAGTTTATCGTAATAGTTATGCTTTTTGTGTTTTTTTTTATTTTTATTCTTTTTGCCTAGTTGATGGAAGTAAGAAGAAGGTGTATGATCCACTGAAATCTGCAGAAGGCATCCAGGATGCTGGATGGGAAACCTACTGGGGTAAGGACAAAGAAAAGTAAAATTATTTTTTTCAATTTTCTTACAGTTTTAGACCAGTTAACATAGGACTGCGTATGTAAATGTCAATTCAGATTATTAATTTTATAAATGACCCTTTGTCTCTTTGTGTCAAGAATCAGCTCCTACCCAAACAGTCTAGATAATAAAAAAACATTCAACAGTGATCTTTTTTTTTTTTTTTTTTTTTACTGTGTTGTTCTCACTTTGGTAAAGGCTGTCACGCTAATGTTTTTGATAGCTTTTGCCAGTGTTTATAAATTTTGTCCAACACTGACTCAGTCATTCGCTGAAGATGGAATTAAAAAATTCACTGGAACCCTCTTTTGAATGTATGCATACGGTATTGCTAAAGAGTTGATTGAATAAATTATTCAATATTAATAATGATATTAATAACAACAATAATAATAATAACTTATTCATAACGCTCCTCCTCTGTCTGTTCCGCACACGCCTCTTGCACACCTAGCCCCCTCACTTCTTTGGAACATTAACCCTTTTTATTTTATTAGCTTTTATTTAACCAAGTAAATCCCACTGAGATCACAGGTCTCTTTAATAAGGGAGGCCTGGGCTTGAAGGCTGCCCAGCATGCATGTTTTTGGCCTTGAAG
>NC_056506.1:10540842-10600121 GCF_014905685.2 Nematolebias whitei | reverse complement strand
TGTGTGTATATATATATATATATGTGTGTGTGTGTGTGTGTGTGTGTGTGTGTGTGTGTGTGTGTGTGTGTGTGTGTGTGTGTGTGTGTGTGTGTGTGTGTATAGGTCCTTCTCAAAAAATTAGCATATTGTGATAAAGGTCATTATTTTCCATAATGTAATGATAAAAATGAAACTTTCATATATTTCAGATTCATTGCACACTGTATTATGAAATTCTTTTTATCTAAAGGGCTCGTGAAACGGTCGGCACAGATATTCAGACAAGATGGGAAAAATAAAAGACAAAAGCTGTCACTGCTAGGATAAATAAGTGTCATTTATTAACCTGCCACAGAAAACAGCCAAGCAAAAAACATGTACACTCTTAACACACAGATTGATATGAAATAACTTCTCACCGTGACACTGGCCGGGAAGTCGTTTTCGACCCAGGTAAAGAAGAATCACATCAAAAATGGCGCATGGCACCAGCGCGCGGCTGATCCATCACAGGACTTCCAAAGATTAAGTTGTTTGATACATTTCTTATATACCTTCTTCCCTGACCGGACCGCGTGAGAGCAGATCAAAGCAAGTTTTGATGGTTGCCAGGAGGACAGATTTAATTAAATCTGTTTTTCCTTCATCAAAGCAGTCTGTGCAACAGAGCGATGGTTTCATAAAAAACATGTCCTTCAAAACCTGGGTCACTGTAACCTGAAGATTGGGCCCGATCTTCTGGCTAGAGCATCCCCAGAGAACTTTAATTACTCCAAAACGCATCTGCAGCACAGGAATGACTGAATAAGCAGATAAGCTGCATCAAAAGTGAGTATAAGTGTGTTTAAATAAGTGTAATATAGGTATAGATTGACATAAAAAGCATTAAAATAATCATTTCTATATCATTCCACCCTTGCTTTTATGGCAATAATAAGTAACACACACAAAATGTATATGTTTGAATAGGCATAAAGGCAACTTAACACCTTGTAAAACATATTTTCATATCACACACCAACTGAAATATTTCAGGTCTTTAATTGTTTTAATACTGATGATTATGGTATACAGCTCATGAAAACCCAAAATGCCTGTCCCAAAAAATTAGCATATCATGAAAAGTTTCTCTAAACAAGCTATTAACCTAACCATCTGAAGATTCCTGAGGCTTTTAAAAACTCCCAGCCTTGTTCATTACTCAAAACCGCAAACATGGGTAAGACTGCTGACCTGACTGCTGTCCAGAAGGCCATCATTGACACCCTCAAGCAAGAGGTTAAGAGACAGAAAGAAATTGCTGAATGAATAGGCTGTTCCCAGAGTCCTGTATCAAGGCACCTCAGTGGGAAGTCTGTGGGAAGGGAAAAACTTGTGGCAGAAAACGCTGCACAATGAGAAGAGGTGACCGGACCCTGAGGAGGATTGTGGAGAAGGGCTGATTCCAGACCTTGGGGGACCTGCAGAAGCAGTGGACTGAGTCTGGAGTAGAAACATCCAGAGCCACCTTGCACAGGCGTGTGCAGGAAATGGGCTACAGGTGTCGCAGGTCAAGCCACTTTTGAACCAGAAACAGCGGCAGAAGCACCTGAACCTGGGCTACAGAGAAGCAGTACTGGACTGTTGCTCAGTGGTCCAAAGTACTTTTTTCGGATGAAAGCAAATTTTGCACGTCATTCGGAATTCAAGTTGCCAGAGTCTGGAGGAAGACTGGGGAGAAGGAAATGCCAAAATGCCAGAAGTCCAGTGTGAAGCACCCACAGTCAGTGATGGTCTGGGGTGCCATGTCAGCTGCTGGTGTTAGTCCACTGTGTTTTATCAAGGGCAGGGTCAATGCAGCTAGCTATCAGGAGATTTTGTAGCACTTCATGCTTCCATCTGCTGAAAAGCTTTACGGAGATGAAGATTTCATTTTTCAGCACGACCTGGCACCTGCTCACAGTGTCAAAACCACTGGTAAATGGTTTACTGCCCATGGTATTACTGTGCTCAATTGGCCTGCCAACTCTCCTGACCTGAACCCCATAGAGAAATTGTGGGATATTGTGAAGAGAAAGTTGAGAGACGCAAAACCCAATACTCTGGATGAGCTTAAGGCCGCTATCGAAGCATCCTGGGCCTCCATAACACCTCAGCAGTGCCACAGGCTGATTGCCTCCATGCCACGCCGCATTAAAGAAGTCATTCATGCAAAAGGATTCCTGACCAAGTGTTGAGCGCATAACTGAACATGATTATTTGAAGGTTGGCGTTTTTTGTATTAAAAACACTTGTCTTTCATTGGTGGGATGAAATATGCTAATTTTTTGGGACAGGCATTTTGGGTTTTCATGAGCTGTATGCCATAATCATCAGTATTAAAACAATTAAAGACCTGAAATAATTCAGTTGGTGTGCAATGAATCTGAAATATATGAAAGTTTCATTTTTATCATTACATTATGGAAAATAATTACCTTAATCACAATATGCTAATTGTTTGAGAAGGACCTGTAGCATCCCTCCGCCTGCGTGTTGGTATACAGGTTCTGACTGTTGTTTGTGCCTATGCGCCAAACAGCAGTTCAGATTACCCACCATTTTTGGAGTCCTTGGAGTAGGTACTGAAGAGTGTGGCTCCTGGGGACTCCCTTGTTTTGCTGGGGAACTTCCAACACTCACGTGGGCAATGACAGTGAGACCTGGAGGGGTGTGGTTGAAAGGAGCGCCCCCCCGATCTGAACCTGAGTGGTGTTCTGTTATTGGACTTATGTGCTCGTCATAGATTGTCCATAACGAACAACATGTTCAAGCATAAGGGTGTCCATATGTGCTCTTGGCACCAGGACACCCTATGCCTCATTGCGATGATCGACTTTGTTGTCATCTCATCTGATCTAGGGCTGCATGTCTTGGACACTTGGGTGAAGAGAGGGGCGGAGCTGTCCACTGACCACTATCTGGTGGGGAATTGTCTCCAATGGTGTTTGAGGATGCCGGTCAAACCTGGCAGGCACAAATGTATTGTGATGGTCTGCTGGAAACGTCTGGCAGTCTCCTGTGAGACAGAGCTTTAACTCCCACCTCTGGGACAGCTTTGAACACATTCCGGGGGAAGTGGGGAACATTGAGTCCGAGTAGGCTATGTTCCGTGCCTCTATTGTTGAGATGGCTTATCGGAGCTGTGGCTGCAAGATTGTCGTGCCTGTGGTAGCTGTAACCCTCGAACCCAGTGGTGGACACCGGTGGTGAGGGATGCTATCAGGCTGAAAGAGGATTCTTATCAGGCCTTTTTGGCCTGTGGGACCCCGGATGCAGCTGATGGGTACTGGCAGTCCAAGCGACATGTAGCTCGGGTTTTCGCTGAGGCAAAACCTCAGGCGTGGGAGGAGTTCAGAGAGGTCATGGAGAATGATCTCCGTACGGCTTTGAAACAATTCTGGTCCACTATCCGGCATCTAAATTCAATTCAGTTTATTTATCCATCCTTCCATCCATTTTCTTCCGCTTATCCGGAGTCGGGTCGCGGGGGTAGCAGCCTAAGTAGGGAGGCCCAGACTTCCCTCTCCCCAGCCACTTGGGCCAGCTCTTCCGGGGGAATCCCGAGGCGTTCCCAGGCCAGCCGAGAAATATAGTCCATCCAGCGTGTCTTGGGTCTTCCTCTGGGCCTCCTTCTGGTGGGACATGTCCGGAACACCTCACCAGGGAGGCGTCCAAAAGGCATCCTAAACAGATGCCCAAGCCACCTCAACTGGCTCCTCTCGACGTGGAGAAGCAGCGGCTCTACTCTGAGTCCCTCCCGGATGATCGAGCTTCTCACCCTATCTCTAAGGGAGAGCCCAGACATCCTGCGGAGAAAACTCGTTTCGGCCGCTTGTATCCGAGATCTCATTCTTTCGGTCACAACTCAAAGCTCGTGACCATAGATGAAAGTAGGAACGTAGATCGATCGGTAAATTGAGAGCTTCGCCTTTTGACTCAGCTCTCTCTTCACCACGACAGACCTGTACAGCGCCTGCTTCACTACAGACGCTGCACCTATCCGCCTATCGATCTCACGCTCCATTTTTCCCTCATTCGTGAACAAGACCCCAAGATACTTGAACTCCTCCAATTGGGGTAGGACCTCCTCCCTGACCCGGAGAGGGCACTCTACCCTTTTCCGGCTCAAGCCCATGGCATCGGATTTAGAGGAACTGATCTTCATCCCGGCCGTGTCGCATTCGGCTACGAACCGATCCAGCGAAAGCTGTAGATCACGATCTGATGAAGCCAATAAGACCACATCATCTGCAAAAAGCAGAGACGCAATCCTAAGGCCGCCAGAACAGATCCCCTCAACACCTTGGCTGTGCCTAGAAATTCTTTCCATAAAAGTTATGAACAGCATCGGCGACAAAGGGCAACCTTGGCTGAATCCAACTCTCACCGGGAACAAGCCCGACTTACTGCCGGCGATGCGGACCAGGCTCTGACACCGGTCATACAGGGACCTAACAGCCTGTATCAAAGGTCCCGGTACCCCATACTCCCTGAGTACCCCCCACAGGGTTCCCTGGGGGACGCGGTCGAACGCCTTCTCCAAGTCCACAAAGCACATGTAGACCAGTTGGGCAAACTTCCACATTCCTTCCAGGACCCTGCTGAGAGTGTTTAGGTGGTCCAGTGTTCCACGGCCAGGACGAAAATCACACTGCTCCTCCTGAATCCGAGGTTCGACTATCCGACGGACCCTCCTCTCCAGAACCCCCGAATAGACCTTACCAGGGAGGCTTAAAAGCATTATTCCCCTGTAGTTGGAACACACTCTACGGTCCCCCTTTTTGAATAGGGGGACCACCACCCCGGTCTGCCAATCCAGAGGAACTTCTCCCGATGTCCACGCAATATTGCAGAGTCGCGTAAGCCAACACAACCCTACAACATCCAGAGCCTTAAGGAACTCCGGGCGAATCTCATCCACCCCTGGGGCCCTGCCACCAAGGAGCTTTTTAACCACCTCGGTGACCTCAGCACCAGAGATTGGAGGGCCCGACCCAGAGTCCCCAGGCACAGAGTGCATGCGTGTATCGCGCCTCCGGAGACGCACGAGCGCTCCAGCTCTTCTGCCCCTCTTGCGAAGTCTCACTCTTTTGGCCAAAAAGTGCACAAGTTCTGCAGCAGGCACTAAAAAAACTGGAGTAATGTCCTCATGGGTTGTAATTCTGATGTTTAGTAGCTCCTCGCGAGTGTAGGAGCATGCAGACACATGATTAAAGCACAAAAACAGAAAAAACAGAGCGCACCAGAATGCCAGGCGACCGTACATGACCATTCCAAGATGGCGGCCCTACGGCTCATCAGTGCCAATAGGCAACAGAGGTCAATGCTTTTTCTAGCTTTTATATGATATCTATGATAGCAATGCCCCCACAGGCTTGTACAGTGAGCCACATTTTTTTCCGACCACGTTTCTTCCTTGAAGATGATGGGTCCCCACTATCCTTCTAGTTTTTAAGAATGCGTTGTGCAATTTTTAACCCAATTTTAGTAGTTTTTGCAATCTCCTTACGTTTTTTTCTGCTTGATGCATTCCAATTATTTGACCCTTTTCAAACAGACTGGCATCTTTTCCACGACCACGCGATGAGTCTTTCGACATGGTTGTTTTAAGAAATGAGAAGCAACTCATTGCATCAGTTGGGGTTAAATAACTTGTTCCCAGCTGAAAGATAATCACCCATGCAATAATTATCTAATAGGAGGCTTGTACCTATTTGCTTCGTTAAATCCAGGTGGCGACTTTTTTTTGGCCAGGCAGTGTTTTAAGATCCTGTCATATTTAGGCAGGACTCCTGTCAAAAAATCTGCGAAGTCAGTCAGAAAGTCCTTGTTGTACTTTGGAGGTCTGTATAAAGCAGCACACAGCACTGTGTGTGAAGATCCGAGCTCAAATAAGTTGAACTCAAAGTTGGAATAAAATGTTAAAGGTGTGGTTTGTTTACAGAGATAGCTCTCCCTGTAAACAGTCGCTATTCCTCCTCCTCGACCAGTCATCCTCTGAGAGCTGAAGTACAGTAAGTACAGTTCAGTGGCAAGAGTTCACAAAAAGCACTGGACTCACTGGAAGTTATCCACGTTTCAGTTATGAATAAAAAACCCAGACCGCTGGAGGTGAAGAAGTTCTTCAGAATAAAGGTCTTGTTAGTTAGCGCTCTAACATTACCCAGGGCCATGTGAGCTTCAGAGGGAACCGGGATGATATAATCCACCCAAGGAGCCAGGTCCAGCTGCTGCAGGTTGTGATGATTCAGTCCATACGCACGGAGGTGGAGGAAGGTGAGGCAGTGCCAGCCCAACAACAGGAACCTGAGAGGAGCTGATAGGATCCAAGGAGTGCTGCGGGATGAAACTATCAGATGCAGCTTTAAACCCATCAGAGAGAGCAGCCAACGCCAAACAGGCTTTCAGTCTGACCAGCTGGGCGCTGTTTCCTGTGGCGTCTGCACCCTCTGCGTGCAGGTGGAGCTGGGGCGTGGCACATGTAGGCCGGCACGTTCGACAGAAATGGAGGGGAAAAAGTTTTCTGGCCATTTTGCACAAATGGAGTCGAGTTATTAATACAGGGCCGAAGAGTAAAAAGAGTTTGGTGATTATACACCAGCCGAGAGTTGGCACCCTGAGTTATAAAAGCAAAAAACAACAAAAAAATCAAGGTTTTCAGAGCGAGGCAAGCCGACCATACTGCCGTCACCATCTTGACCCGGAAGGCTGATCTTGTCATTTCTTCCTTGTTACTGTTTCGATTGATTGTTCTGAATTAGCAGAGCCTCGTGCATTGTTCAGTCAGTTCTGTGTTCCTGTACAAGGAACTGACCATGGAACTATGTTTTTTTTTTTTTTTTTTATCTGTCCACAGGACCTGACTTAACTTTGTTAGATTTTTCTACCTGGATTATTGAGCATGAATCAGAATGTTCCTGGTACAGTTTTGTTTTTGTTTGGTCAGGATCACGTCTTGACACAGCAGTGTCCACTGCAACACTGGTGACTTGTGAACCCTGCCTCTCACACAGTGATTGCTGGACATGGACACCAGCTCTGCACAACTCGAAAAGGAAGAAGCGTGTTAAAGTAAATAAATAAAAGATGAATGCATTTTTTATCGAACTAACAAAATGGAAAGTGAGCTAGGAAGAAAAAAATCTAAATCAAATGAAATTCAGCAGGGATTCTTCTTGGTACTCTTTGACAATCTTTTTAATTCTGTTATTTTTTCAGACGCCTTCAATCTCAAGATTATGACCTTATCTCATTCCCAGATATTTTAAACCTTTCCAAATTCCTCTGATATTGAAATGTTTATGAAACCTCACCCCCTCACTGAGAGGGACAATTTCTTCTATATATCTAAACATTTTTTACCCTTTCAACTTTTTCCACTGTTGAAAACTGTATGGGCACCAGATTCGAGACTGTTGATTATGGCTGAAGTTTGGGGGGAAGTTTTAAAAAGTTAACAACAGATCATTAATCTGTGTTAGACACAGTTTAAAGAAATATTGAATTCCATATTGAGCCCGCTGCACTAAAGCCAGGTTTGCAATAATATTTACCACAGTGACTCCTCTGTAACTTATACTTGCTTTTTAGGGATTGTTGTCGGGTTGGGGGTGTCTTGTTTGTTAATTGTTAATTTAACATGCTAAAAATCAATAAATAAAATGATTAAAAAAAAAAGTTGTAACAAAAGCTCTTTCTCCTCCCTCTCCTAACCCATACAGCTGAACATGGAGAAGCTCTGCTGTGGGAAAGCTGGCTGGAGAAGCATCCAGAGACCAAAGTGGTGTCTACAGACAATCCTGGATCAGTTCCTGCTCCTTGGGATAACCCAGATACAAAAGTGATGTGGGAGAAGCATGCTACAGATACCTACTATACATACTGGGAGTGTTACTCCTACTGGGCAGCCCAGGGCTGGACTGCTGACTATCCTGGCAGGAAAGGGAATCCTGGTGGAGAAGAAACATTAGAGCTGATGGAGACTCTTGTACAGAAGCAGAGTGAAGGTGAGACTGAAGCTGAGAGCCAAGAAGCAGAAAACTATGTTGACATTTTGAGTGAGCTGTTGGGACAGAGCTGCTCTCTGGATTCACAGCCAGACAAACAGCATCTGAGTGTGTATGACAGCAGAGAACAGTCAAAGGAACAGCTTTGTGGATCTGAGGAACGTTCAGATGGTGGCAATGATCATGAAACACCTGCTGGCACTTCACAGCACGTCCCGCACCAAATAGGTAATGTTAATTACTATCAATTTTACATATGCTACATGTTCATGCAGACTATTTATGACAAAATAATAAAGGCCTAGTTTTCCTTTAGCGAATGCATATCTACTGTTGACTTACCTGCCAGTGGTAAATGGTCCACAATTTATAATATACAACCCCTGGCAAAAATTTTGTAATCACCGCTCATGAAGGATGTTCTTTCAATTGTTTTAGTTGTCCTCCGTCACGGAGCAATAAGGGAGAATTGGAAATATCCTGCATCCATCTGTGCATGTTGTGAACAAAACTTGAAAAATAAATGAGGCACCGACATCCATTTTGTCTGTGGCTAAATTTAGGTGCAAGAAAAGTCACTATCGAAAATAGGGTGCCATATCAAAATCCAAGATGGCTGCCGCCATAAATGTTTGTCCAAGTTGTCAGCATGATAACTTGAAAAATAAATGAGGTACTGACTTCCATTGTGGTGCGTGGCTACATCTACGCCTAAGAAAGTTTTCTTTTTAAGGTTCTTTTTTGATCTGGGATCTGCAATATGAGAAAGAGAGAGGCAGATTGATGAGAAATACTTGTCAGTAGTTTCGGCTATGCCTTGGAGAATTCAAGCTGTTGGAAAATCCGCAGGTGGTGCAACAAAGTACTACTGGCGCAGTGTTTTCAAATACTTTCATTATTTTTTCCTTACACTTGAGTAACCTACTTGACTATAAAAGGGTTACAGTAGTCCTTTGTTTATCGCAGGGGATCCGTACACTGAAGCCCCGCGATAAGTGAAAAACCACAAAGTAGAACAAGCTCTTGCAATATTCTAAACAATGTTTCTATAACGAGCACAGAATGTCACGATTTCAGCTCTCTGCTTCCAGCTGCTTTCTGCCATATGCCAGCGTTCTCGGCCATGCCCATTTTTCCGCTGCAGAGCGGAGATATGACACGCTGCAGGAGAAAGCTTCTCCTGCAGCTGTGGGCTGCACACAACTAACTAATTTAAAATAATTTATTCTAAATAAAAATTCCATGCCGATCATGAGGCTCATCCATCAATCAGCCAATTGTGTCATATCCAATCTTAAGGCTCCAGTATACTTGCGCATCCTGTCAGCTGCGCTGAAACTGTGTGCACCATCTGCAGAGGGTTGAGACTTCAAACTCAAACATCCACCCTGAGTGGCTGCTGTCAGCTCCACAGACAAGGGGCGTTTACCTTCGGGACAAATTGAGTTCACCAATTGGTCATTAGCTGACCCTCCTACTGGATTGATTGACAGGTCGCAAAAAAATTAAATAAAAGAGAGCTGGCAGCCCCAGCCGCAGTGGTGTTCTGTGTTTATATCTTGTTAATAAAAAGTTCAGGGAGCGCTGGCCCTGCAGCCCACACATCAGACCAGCCCACCAGGAAATCTCCAGACCCTCCTGCAGCCACGCTGGACCTGATTTTAATTTGCTTGTGACAAATTACTTCATTTCTCCCCATTTCAGTCATGGCGTCAACGGAGGAGGAGGAAGCGATCACTTGCCTCTTGAAAAAAAAAGAAAAGAAAAGGCCATTAAACCAGATCAGGGGTGAAGAAGGGAAATTTAATACTTTCGTGTCGCTTACAAAACAGTCCGTCGCCGGGCAGTTTATTTTGCAACACCGAGTACTCGTACGCGGTCGTAGAAATTGAGCTTTGCACAGACATGCCTTGCAGACGTCTGCTTTGAGTTTAATCCGGTATGCGTGGACCCACGTACGTGCGAGTTTACTGGAGGCTTTGCTTTGAACAACCGCGATAGGGCGAGTCCGCAGAAAACAAAACGTGAAGTAGCAAGAGACTACTGTACTGCTAAAGTTTAACCCTCCTACTGCGCTTGAATAGCAGTTTTCTTGATCTGGGTTGACTACAAAAGTTAAATCAGTTCTGTAGGTACATCCAGTGATTGTTTCCAAAGTATTTCAATAAAATTCATCCAGTATACAGGTATACAATAGTCCCTCGCTATTTCGCGGTTCGTTTATCGCGGATTTGCTATATCGAGGTTTTTCAAAATAAGATTGGACATGACACAATTGGTTGATTGATGAATGAGCCATGGATTGTTTATTTAAAATAAATTATTTTAAATGATTTTGCTCCATGTGTGCAGCCCGCAAGTGCAGGGGGAAGCTCCTTCATGCAGCTGATCAGCTGATCTTCTTCTCTGCCATGCACACATTTCTCCTGCTACATCGGCTTTGTTGCTGTCCAGATGCACCAATCAACTTTTGTCTTCCATCATAAAATTCAAAGTATGTCACATTGTACAATTGTCATAATCACAAAATACAAAAGTGCTAAAAGTTATTTTTAATTATTTTAAAACTTCTATGTTCAGTTGTTGAAGTGTAATTTATCAAGAAGTACCTTTGTGCTCTGTGCTGCAGAGCTGAAGCTGTGAGACATCCCTTTGATGTCCTGCTGCACTTCTCTTCTCTACAATTTAAATTTAAATACTGTAACATTTTAAATAAACAATCTATGCTGCATGGATTGTTTATTTAAAATGTTACAGTATTTAAATTTAAATAGTTTATTTAAGGAGGGAGATTGGGAGTAACATGTGATGGATGAGTTAGAGTGATTGTAGCCTGGCACGTCATGACAAAGTTTACTGAACTTGAACTGAACTTGAATTTGGACTACTGTATCCTTACTTTGCGGTTTTTCACTTATGGGTGGGTGTGGTCCCTAACACCCGCGATAAATGAGGGACTACTGTATCATCAAAAAATATTTAGCTAACAGACATGTACAATTGGCTCAAAATAATTATTATAGTAGCTAAATCTGAAAATAAGATTTTGGAAAATCTGTTTACTCTCATAATATGTGATCTAGAGCAGTGGCCCCCAACCACCGGGCTGCGGACCGGTACCGGGCCGTGGGTCAATTTATTCCGGGCCCCACAGAAAAAAACAAAACTTTTATTTTGAAAAATCACCGGATTATCTCCACCACATCTGTCAATGTCTCACTCTTGACGCAGGTCAACATACACAAGTGGTAAGTTTCAGTTTCTGTTAGACGCATGCGCAGATTGGTTCTACATTACCCTTTCGGGTGGAGTAAGCTGTTGGGGGAAGAATCAGTTTTGTTGTGTGTTTCCTTGACTAATGAAGCCTTCTGGACCGAAGGCGAAACGTTTCAGCACAAAAAAAAAAAAAAAACGTCCAGATGACCTGACTGAAAAATGTTAGATTACACTGCATACTTTTCAACCCACCTGACAAAGAGTGACTGTAAAACTATTAACTAAATAAAACTTTAATTTTAAACAAAGCTTCCTAATGTCACATCAGAGCTGGTTTTGCCTTGAACTTTTTTGAATTCACATCAGAGCTGTTCCTTCGCATTTCTGCTTCTGCTCTTAAAAAAAAAAATCTATGCCCCTAAAAGTTCAAAGTCATGGGCAATTTTATTAAAAAACACAAATATAATTAAAGTTTTGCACTATGCATACGTTGCTGCGCTTTTGTGTACAATCTGATGTGTTATTCACTGCGGAGCAGCGAGGAGGATGAGGAGGCACAGCTGACCCCGGTGTGGGATATACTAGTTAAAGGAGAAATGATCCTGCACTTAATACACTTATCCTGATGCATGCTCAATAATTCAGGTAGAAAAATCTAAAAAAGTTCAATCTGGTCCTCTAGACATTCAAAAAAACAAAACAAAGCAAAAAAATCTAGATAAGTTTTGTTTTTCATCCGAGAGACTTCCTCAGTCTGAGGTGCTGTATTCAGCTCAGTCTCTTAAATAGCACCTTCTTAGAGTGGATCAACCAGTTTGCTGCTGACAACCAAAACCAGCTGCTCACATGGTCAAGAAGGACCATCAGCCTAACAATGGATCATTAGCACACTGATGGCTGTTTACTATTCACAGGGGGTTGAGTGATACTAGCAATAACAGCATTGTAAGAGGGGGACAGTTGAACCCGGAGGCCTCCACCCCGTTTAATGATGGATGATTTCTTTTCACAAAGATGGCCTCCTTTACTCCTTTCTCAAACCATACAGACTCTAGAGCAATGTGGATATCCTAACTGGGCCTTCCTGAAAGCAGAGAAGAAACCCAAACAGGACTCCAGTCAGCCATCAGGTGAAAAGGAGGAACCCAGACCCAGACCAGTGGTCATTCCATATGTTGAGGGAGTATCAGAGAAACTGAGACTTTTATTTTCTAAACATAACGTCCCAGTGGCTTTTAAACCCCAAAATCCATTACGGCAAAGACTGGTTCATCCCAAAGATCCAGTCCCCTGGCACAAACAGATTAATATTGTGTATGCTGTTCAGTGTCAGGAGGACTGTGATCAGTCTTACATCGGGGAAACTAAACAGCCACTGGCCAAAAGGATGGACCAGCACAGAAGATCAACATCATCCGGCCAGGACTCTGCGGTCTACACTCATCTCCTGGCCAGCGGTCACTCTTTCAGGGATGAAGATGTTCACATCCTGGACAGAGAGGAACAATGGTTTGAGAGAGGAGTAAAGGAGGCCATCTTTGTGAAAAGAAATCATCCATCATTAAACAGGGGTGGAGGCCTCCGGGTTCAACTGTCCCCCTCTTACAATGCTGTTATTGCTAGTATCACTGAACCCCCTGTGAATAGTAAACAGCCATCAGTGTGTTAATGATCCATTGTTGGGCGGCTGTCGCTGAGTGGTTAGAGCAGTCGTCCTCCAATGCAAGAGTTGGGGTTTCGAACCCCACAACAGTCACATGCTGAAGTGTCCCTGGGCAAGACACTGAACCCCTTGTTGCCTCCGATGTGTGTCCCATCGGTGTATGAATGTGATAAATCACTGATTAGTCTCTTTAGAATGATTTGTTCAATTAGCTTTGTAGAGATCTTGTAGAGTGCTGTATGAAGGGGTAAATGAGGGCACAGATTGTAGTGTCAAGTGCTTTGAGTGTCTCAATAAGATAGAAAGGCGCTATATAAGTACAGTCCATTTACCATTTAGGCTGATGGTCCTTCTTGACCATGTGAGCAACTTGTTTTGGTTGTCAGCAGCAAACTGGTTGATCCACTCTGAGAATGTGCTAATTAAGAGACTGAGCTGAATACAGCACCTCAGACTGAGGAAGTCTTTCGGATGAAAGACGAAACGTATCTAGATTTTTTGCTTTGTCATTTGTTCTTTGAATGTCCAGAGGACCAAATTTAACTTTTTTAGGTTAATACACTTATGAATCAAACATAAAGTAATTAAAAGTAAATTTGAAATACAGGTGCTGGTCATAAAATTAGAATATTGTGAAAAAGTTGATTTATTTCAGTGATTCCATTCAAAAAGTGAAACTTTTATATTCATTCGTTACACGCAGACTGATATATTTCAAATGTTTGTTTCTTTTAATGTTGATGTTTATAACTGACAATTAAGCAACTGACAAATCAGCGACCTCAATTTGTCCTGAAGTGAACGCCCCTTACCTGCAGAGCTGTAGTGGTTTTGCAATATGAACGCTTTGCGGTCATTTCAATAATGAGTTTACATCTTTTGTTTTATGTTAATCTACTGTAATAAACCTTTGTAAAATACAACAGAATGCAGGAAATGGCAATTACTTTATTCAAAATTCTCTGAGGTAGGACCCTCAGAATTCAAAATGAATTTGCCTTTGGCTTCCGGTGATGGATGAAAACATGTTTTAGCAGAATGTGTTGCTTATTTTCTTATTGTATAACAGGAAAACAGTTTCCACACCACTTGTACAGATTTGTAGTGCCCCCTTTAATATAGTTTCTCAGTGATATTTTCCCAACACGTAAATTTAATAAAATGTAGTTTTGAGATGATTGTTGTTGCGATTAAAGGTAACATTTGTTCTATTTCTTATAGGCTTCGCCCTTTAAGGCTGTCGCTTAGTGTTTTTTATCCCGTCATGCGAAGCATTGCACTGAAAAATTTAGTCCACGAAGAAGGAAAGTTGTCTAGCTTGACCAACCTTTGTTAAGACTGCCTGTGGTTCCGCCACGTCAACCTCCTGTCGTCCCGGTGAGTTCTCCTCCCCGAGGAGAAGCAGACGAGCAGTCTTGTTTCAAGGTAAGCGCCGAGGAGTATTCTCAGTGGCAGGTCGCTACACGCTGGATGACGCCATCTTGTAATTTTCCTCATCGCCGACTCTCGGAGTGAATCGGATGTTTCCTCCAGGACAGGCGACGTCAGCAGCAGCCCCCCACTGCTCATTCCCTCCTGGAGAGCGTAGTGTTGGTAGAGGGGGGCTGAGCGAATGCCCCCCCCCCCCCCCCCTCACACACATACACACACCTTGTTTCGCATCGGCAACCATACCGCTCCCAGCCGCCGGTGCCCTCCTCTGGAGTTGCCCGGCATAATCCAGGAGGCGGCTGACATGAAGGGACTTTTTCCATCCCTCTCTTTTCCCCGCCCTGATCGGATGATCTAGCGGGAAGGTTTCTGGGCTCCACTCTGGCTCGCCGTCCTGATCCCATCTGGCCTCGTTTTTCCCAGCAGTGACGTCCTATTGGGACGAGGCTGCAGCCAGTTCCTGGTAGAATAGGGCGCTGGTTCCCACATCCGTGCCCATCACCAGAGTGGAGGGGTTTCACCGAGCGGAAATTCCCTCAGTGCCCCCCTGGAGCCGAGCCTGACGGAGGCTTTAGGAGCAAAGATTTCCAGGTTGGACCAGCGTCCTGCGCCTCCGGGTAAGCCTAACTAGACGGTGACGTCGCTCTCCAACCGAGCTCACCAGTGTGTGCTCCAGGTGGCCGCAGCGAACAACACGTTACGCTGCTGGCATACAACGTTCAAGAGGCGGGAGGAGACGTAATGCTCCCTCTGCAAGGCAGCTGACGTCATCCTCAACCTGTGCGCCTCTTTGTTGTTTGCCGGTCTCGCATCGCAGCCGGAGGACGAGGTTTCCCAGAGATCCACCTGGCCCGTCACTCCACCTTCTTCTCGTAGGAGCTGCAGAAAGCTTTTTTGTTGGAGGGCTCTCATCAACGAGGGATCATTTTCAAGACGCTCCACGGCTGCACAACACCTCCCCGCTCTGCTACGCCAGCCCCGCCCTTCAGACATCCCCGGCATCCGGAAGTTCAGCTTTTCCCGAGATCGCCAACAGGTGGTGCCCTAGGACAACAAACTGCAGAGCTCAGGGGGAGATGACTCAAAATGATGGTTTGCGGAGGATGTGTGTGAAGATGACACGAGTGTTTGGAATAAAACATCATTTTATGATGAAAGTGTCTATTTTAGCCAGTCTGTCAGCTCGGATGACCTGACAGCGGCTCTGTCACACATCCTTCACACGAATGAGCCAGTGGCCTTTAAAAGGTTTTTTCAATCACTGTCGCTCCAAAACAAGGCGAGACGCCCGCATGACACAACTGTCGTAAGCGAATGTGGCCCGCACAACGAGTTTCAGTGGAATAACTCGTTTTCAGCCCAAGCTGCACACCCCTCACCAAAGTAGTGTCAACGCGCGCTCCCACGGCGTCAACAGTTTTCACACGCTTCTCCTCAACACACGCCGGTCCACATAGACATGAATGTGGACCTGCAGCCCGAGCGCAGCACACAGATGAGCCCAGAGCCCCTTCGAGGAAGCCTCGCCTTTGGGTCACGGGAAAAACACTCCCGCGGCTCATGACGGCGGCCTAGGGGTGGATTGACTGACATCCGTAAAAACATGACGCACCATCTAAACGTGCGCCCACTCCACGGACATTATGCGGAGTGGCTGCGGGCTTGCTCGCCAGACATGGATGGCCAAGCTGATAACAGGGGTTACATGTTGCAACTTGCAGCCCGACCCCCTCCGTTCGGAGGAGTTTTTAGAGACTGTCCTGTCATCCAGAGCAGGTCTCATCCCTAAAGGCAGAAGTCCAGGGGTTCCCGACGGAGAGGAAAACACAGGTTTTTATTCACGTTACTTCCTGGTTCCAAACAGACTGGAGGAACGGGACCAATTTGGACCTGTCAGTTTTTCAACAAGGCGATCGTGGGCAGACTGCTTCACATGTCGGCATAGGCTCAGGTGTTGACGTCACACCTGCTAATTCTGGGCTTCGCCACAAAATTGAAAAAGTTTAATTCTCCCAGCCCAGATGATTTTTTTCTGGGAGTGGGGCTAATCTCAACCACCATGAGGGCTCCTTTATTTGTTTATCACCGACGAGAATCGACTCTCTAAGAGTCCAGCTCCGCCACGTAAGACTGGGCAGAGTAGTAACAGCTATTTTCCATCATAAAGCTGTTAAGAACGATCTCGTCAGCTCACACAGTGGTCCCGCTGGGCTTACTGCACATGAGACGCCTCCAGAGATGGTTTGCTCGTCAGCGCATGGATCTGGTGAGGCAAAAAGAGACGGACGATCACTGTTCCTTCCTCTGTGAGAACAGATCTCCGACACTGGGAAACCCCCTGGTTCTGTTGGAGGGAGCCCCCATCAGCAGACCTACGTCACACATGTCAGTCTTCACAGATGCACCGGTGTCAGGTTGGGAGGTGACATGCCTATCTTGTGCTGTAGGGGTGCTGTGGCCTTTCTCACAACAGTTCATATAAACGTTCTGGAATGTTTCACGGTTTTGAATGTGATTCAACACTTTGCTCCTGTGCTGTAGAATCAACATGTTTTGATTCACACAGACAGCAAGGTTACTGCTGCCTACATAAACCAGCAGGGGTGTGTGCGCTCAGCCCAAATGTTACACATTGCGAGAAATGTGCTGTTTTGGGCACACCAAAATCTGCTCTCCATCAGAGCAGTGTACATCCCCGTTGTTCTAAACAAGAGGCAGATGTGATGTCCAGGGGCGGTCCGCGTCACGGGGAGTGGACCCTCCACTTCGGTCTGATGGCCCAGATGTGGCAGGAATTTGGCAATGCGGCCGTGGACCTGTTTGCGACACGGGGAAACGCTCAGTGTCAACTACGGGCTTCACTGAGCCCGCGAGACGAACCACCGCTGGGGGTGGACATGTTTGCTCACAGCCCATGGCCCAAAACACTTCTTTACGCATTCCCCCCACCTCCTCTGATATTACGGTTTCTGAACCGAGTTCAGGAGGAGGGACTGACAGCTCTCCTGGTGGCTCCCGAGCGCTTGAACGCACCATGGTTCCGGTTATACGACGCCAGTTATCGGGGCGCACGTGGAAACTGCTGTGGAGGGAGGATGCCCTCCTCCAGGCGGGAGAAGCGATCAGGAGTTACCCAGAAATAGGCCAGCACCTGTGGGTCTGGCCGCTGAGCGGATCTGCTTAGAGAGAATAGTCTCCCGCAAGATGTAGAGGCCACCTCATGTCCACTAGGCAACGTGCTGTCCTTTCTGCAGTAGCTGATGGACAGAAATTTGGCGTTCAGCATGATTAAAACGTATGCTGCAGCCATCTCTTCCTGTCACTAAGGTTTCGGAGACAGAACAGCTTTTAATCATCCGCTGATGAAGCGTTTTTTAAAAGGTGTACAGAGACGCAGTCCTTTTTCACGCCCACTTGCTCCACAGTGGGATTTAACGCTGGTCCTGCGGGCCCTGATCAAGCTCCATTCGAGCCACTGAATCATGTTCCAATTAAATTCTTGTCTCTTAAAACAGCCCTGCTGCTGGTTTTAACATCCGCTAAGAGGGTGTGATTTATCTGCCTTTTTTGTCGCTCCGTCATGTCTTAGAATTCAGGCTGACGGCAGCTCAGCTGACCAAATCCAGCGTTTATGCCTAAAACATCACGAGCTCTTTTAACCAAGAGTGATATTGTTGGAGCACCCCCCCCACACACACACACACACACACACACACACACACACACATCAGAAGAAGAAATATCTTTCCATCTGCTCTGTCCTGTGCGGGCGTTGATGTGTTACATATCATGCACAGCTGCAATGCATCAAACTCAACATTTTTTTGTGCTTTATAGAGATGCATCTGCAGGTCGCCCGTTATCCATCCAGCGCCTGTCACACTGGCTGTGTGAGGCCATTTCTAAAGCCTACAGAGCATCAGATTTAGAGCCTCCTGATAACCTCAGGGCGCACTTGACCAGAGGTATCGCATCTTTGACTGCTTTGCATAATAGTATGACAATGCAGGATATTTGTATTGCGGCTGCGTGGTCAACACCCTGCTCATTCATTCGTTCCTATTTACGTGATGTGACGGCTCGTTCCATGACACATTCTGTACTTAGTGTTCTAACAGAATGAATATTGTTGTTTCATGGAACCCCATTTTAACTCACATCTGTCTGCATGCATTACAGTGTGAGATGTTGTTATCAGTCACAAGTTATTTTGGTTCTATTGTCATTAATCAGTTCATGACTCTTGTTACCAATCAGTTCATTTGATTAATAATCAGCTCACTTGTTATTATTAATCTATTCATACTGTTCAGCCGTGAACCGGTTGATTCATGGCTCCTTTCAGCATTTTTCCTCCCCGTTGAAACTTTTTTAGGGCGTTCATGCATTCAGAACGCATAACTACACAGCATGCTTCTGTGCATGGTACACATAATTACGCAATGCGTAATTACGTACATGGAGAGCTGAGTGACAAGACGTTTTTGGGCAAGCTCCTCTTCATACGGTGTTCGAATGGACCCAGTGAGGCGAGGACCACATCTTCTTCTTCCTTAACCCACTAAGCGACAGCCTTAAAGGGCGAAGCCTATACGAAATAGAATGTTGGTTACGTACTGTAACCCCAGATTCTATGAGTATAGGCATAGCCCTTTAAGCGTCGGGCCTCACTGGCTCCTAAGTGGCTGAAGAAAAAGCTATTTGGGAGCCGATTACCCGCTCTTAACGTAATTTATACGGACCAGGTGGGGCCCACACAGCAGGTGGGCGTGGACAAAATTTTTAAGTGCAATGCTTCGCATGATGGGATAAAACCCACTAAGCGACAGCCTTAAAGGGCTACGCCTAAACTCATAGAATCAGGGGTTACAGTACGTAACCAACGTTTTTCTTATTCAGATTCTCAGCAGGTTGCTGGCCTTCCTACCAGGCATTGCAGCTCAGAGAAGAAAACTTTAAAAAGGGATGATGATGATGAGGAGGAGGATGATGATGAACAGCCAAACGGTCATTTTAAAGTGAAAAGCAGGTGAGTTCTGTCTACACAAGACGTTGTGGGTTCTCAAAAAAAACAAACACTTTATACACAAAAGTCCGATCAAGCATGTCACCCTATTATGGTCCTCTATAGCAGGGGCTCTTAAACTTTATGTTCAAAGGTCCAAATCTGACCTCTGGAAAAGTTCAAAGGTAAAAAAATAATATTATATGCAATATGCTGGTGAAGATTCTCAGTCATCCAGGACATGATGAATTCAAAAAGCGTTCAATACAAAAACAACTGGACTTTATTTGTAACAGAAGACGTTTCGCTCCTCATCCGAGGAGCTTTCTCAATTCAAAGAGCAGAGAGTGAGAGATACAGGTTATAAGGCTGAGTGAGATAAGACACACACACACATAAGACACACACACACACATATATGTAGATTGGCAGTTCACACCTAAAAACCTAAACAGTAGGAGTCTTTGTTCCTCTAATTCACAGTCGAGGCCCCTCTGTTCCCATCAGGTGTGAAAACCGGCTGGGGATCTGTTTTAAAGTTGCATTATATGTTTTTGAAAGTGGGAATCTGAGGCCTCCTCCTCTGTTAAGAGACGGCTTTTCTCTTTTTACATAAATTGCTTCCTTCACCCCCCTCTCAAAAAGAACACAGATGGTTTCTTAAAGAGAAAGGGAGGGGTCTGTGAAGAACACCGGAGTTTAGCTTTTTGTCATCCAGTGTCCAGTAGAAAGAGAGAGACACGAAGAAATTATAAAGCCGATAAATAAAAATGACGTAAATTATTTTCATTTATCATGTGATTAATTGTTGTTTATTATAAAATTGTTATATTATTATATTGTTTATTGCGACAAGCCTACATTATATAACTGTTATATATATATATATATATATATATATATATATATATATATATGTAGCCAACTTAATTCCTGTCCCTCGAAGAAAAACATGAAGAATCCGTAATTTAAATACAATTCTGTAACATTTATTTTCAGTTTGAACTATGACATGGAAATTACAGCAAATATTGAATATTAATTATCAACCAATAATATTATTTTAGAAAGACTTAAATCTTAAGACTTTGAGAAGGAGTTTTTAGATTCAATTTGGACTAAGGTTCTTAGCTCTTAATGGTAAAATGTGGGTAAGTTTATCTCAGATTTGTGAATTAAATTATCTAAACAAACTTAGTTGGCACTGTGTCTCTCATCAGAAGAAAGATGTTGGGTCCTACCAGAATATGCATCCATTTTTCTCATTACCACAGCAGATATGATGGCTTTGCTGGAGTTCCATGCTGAAGCCAGGGTTGTTAACATTAATAAAACTTACCTCAAGTTGCCTTTTTGGACATACATGCATATTCATGCACTTCATACATGCATATACATGCACTTCACTTCCGGCGAGCTGATGGACGGCAGCTCCCTCTGGCTTCTCTGCAGTTTTTTATCATCAAACTGACCCGTTTTTTCGAACCGGACTAAAGTTGGTCCTCCTTCCAACCGAATTCGGTGTTCAGTGACTCAGAGAGCCGGACGGGACCGTCCAAAAATATATTTTTGGTCCAGGACCGGCCGCTCCCACTTCACCGGTCACTCTAAACACACCCTGCCGGCCAGGTGACCCATCGAGCTGGGGAGTCGTCGCACGAAGGTCCAGTGTTTTTTTTTCTCTCTCTCTGGACCTCAACGAACTCATATATGGACCTTTGTGGTTCTACCTGGTTCCGACAAAAATCGCCGGGTAGTATTTCACTGGTTTTCTGCTGGACTGGCCCTCGTGGTGCCTTCATAGGTGTGGGGGAAGTGTACCTGTGTCCCTTGAATTGGACCAGAACCGAACCGAGGTGGCTGTGGGGGATTTAGTCTTTAACAGAGCCGGTCTCAGCTTCAGTGAGCAGCCCGTTACTTTTACCGAAGGACTGTCCACCTCCGTGGAATCGCTGTGTTCACATGGAGGAGACACTCCGGTGCTTTGAAGCGCCTCCGGAGCCACCGGAGTAAAATCGGGCCAGGGGCATCTTCAGCCTCTTCGTCTCTCGTGCTGTGGAGCGCCGGAGCCGGACTGGAGCAGAATTGGACCGGACCAGTTGTCGACTTCAGCCTCAGCCTCTCCGGTCAGTCTCGTTTTTCACCGGGGGTGCCTCGTGCTGTCGTCTGCGGAGGTGTCGTGCAGAGAAGCGAAGGAGCAGCGTGAAGGAGCAGTGTGAAGGATTAGGGCTGCACAGGCCTCCATCCAAACTCACCTGGATAATAATTAATTTTATTCCGGATCACACTGTTGGCCCCTGTTGACCTGAAACGAGCTAGGATCATGCCTTTCACTTCAGGGGGATTTTCTGACAGCTCGCTCTGCTGTTTGCTGCGAATTATCTGTTTCGGCCTGTTGATTCTGGACCCACCTTCTGTTTCCCATGGGAGCATCCATCCATCTTCACTGGGGGCCGGAGCCCTCCTTAGCCCAACTCAAACTGCAGTTGGGCCACCTCGTTGGGTTTGTTTGCCCATTTGAACTGTGATGTTTTATGGTCTGAAACTTTTCTGCATCATTCATATTACTGTCATTATTTTCAGTTCTCAGATTATCTGGAGTCACTGAATCTTGTTAATACACCTGAATCTGCCCATCACTGCCACTTTCACTGTTTTTGGGTTCTGAATGATCACGTCTTCATTAATGTTTCTCATGGTTTGATTATGGGGCTAATTGTCACACTGTTAACTCCTGTAATTACACATCAGTCACAAAAAACTCAAGAAAATGTCTGATAATAATGTTGTTACTGCTCTCAGGGATTCAGCCCAACCCTGGACCCCCCACTAATTACAGCACACCAAATGACTTTAAGAACGTGTCTGGTCTTCATTTTTTGCATGTAAACGCTTGTAGCCTTCTGAAAAAACTTGATGCTTTGAAAATTCTGGTCAGTTCTTCTGGGGCAGATGTTATCTTCATCTCTGAATCCTGGCTCAACAAATCTGTACTCAATAATGACGTGGCAATCAAAGGATTTAACATCTACCGCTGTGATCGTCAAAAAAGGGGGGGTGGAGTCATTATTTACATTAGAGATTCTCTGGTTTCTAGTCTTGTGTCTTCTAAAACAATTCCAACAGCAGTAGCAAACTGGTTGATCCACTCTAAGAAGGTGCTATTTAAGAGACTGAGCTGAAAACAGCACCTCAGACTGAGGAAGTCTCTTGGATGAGAGACGAAACGTTTCTAGATTTTTTTTTTTGCTTTGTTTTGCTTTTGTTTTTTTGAATGTCCAGAGGACCAGATTGAACTTTTTTGGATTTTCTACCTGGATTATTGAGCATGTATCAGGATGTTCAACATAATGGTACTTCCTCCAGTTATTTAACAGTCAACAATGGTGTACCACAAGGCTCAGTCTTAGGACCCACCCTCTTTACAATCTACATGAAAAGGACGTCAAGGCTGTGATGTCACATCACTCTTTACGTGCATTCCTGTTGATGATGCAGTAGAGGTGGTCAGTTTAAAATTAAAATCAGACACCACTCTGAGCAGCAGGACCACGCTTTCCACAGAACAACTGTGTCAACTCTTGAAACTGTGCCTGCAGTCAACCTACTTCACATATGGGGAGCAATATTATAGGCAGAAACATGGGTGTGCTATGGGGTCTCCAGTTTCTCCTATTGTTGCCAACCTGTACATGGAGGAGGTAGAAAAGAGAGCCTTGACGTCCTTTTCAGGGACACCACCAAGTCATTGGTTTAGGTATGTTGACGACACCTGGGTTAAAATCAAATCTCAGGAAGTCCAACATTTTACTGACCACATCAACTCTGTGGATAAATACATCAAGTTCACACGAGAAGATGTAAAAAATGGCAGGTTGGCTTTCTTGGACTGTGAGGTCTCAGTCTCTGATAGAGGACATTTGCAAACTGAGGTGTACCGCAAACCCACCCACACAGACCAGTATTTGCAGTTTGACTCCCATCACCCTTTGGAGCACAAGTTAGGAGTCATCAGGACTCTGTATCACAGAGCAGACAGCGTCCCCACTAGCTCAGGAGCCAGGCAGAAGGAGAAATCCCACACCAGACAGGCTCTAGAGCAATGTGGATATCCTAACTGGGCCTTCCTAAAAGCAGAGAAGAAACCCAAACAGGACTCCAGTCAGCCAACAGGTGAAAAGGAGGAACCCAGACCCAGACCAGTGGTCATTCCATATGTTGAGAGAGTATCAGAGAAACTGAGACGTTTATTTTCTAAACATAACGTCCCAGTGGCTTTTAAACCCCAAAATACATTACGGCAAAGACTGGTTCATCCCAAAGATCCAGTCCCCCGGCACAAACAGAGTAATGTTGTGTATTCTGTTCAGTGTCAGGAGGGCTGTGATCAGTCTTACATCGGGGAAACAAAACAGCCACTGGCCAAAAGGATGGCCCAGCACAGAAGATCAACATCATCAGGCCAGGACTCTGCGGTCTACACTCATCTCCAGGCCAGCGGTCACTCTTTCAAGGATGAAGATGTGCACATCCTGGATAGAGAGGAACGATGGTTTGAGAGAGGAGTAAAGGAGGCCATCTTTGTGAAAAGAAACCGTCCATCATTAAACAGGGGTGGAGGCCTACGGGTTCAATTGTCCCCCTCTTACAATGCTATGATTGCTAGTATCACTCAGCCCTCTGTGAATAGTACACAGCCATCAGTGTGCTAATGATCCATTGTTAGGCTGATGGTCCTTCTTGAGCATGTGATCAGTTGGTTTTGGTTGTCAGCAGCAAAACTGGTTGATCCACTCTGAGAAGGTGCTATTTAAGAGACTGAGCTGAAAACAGCACCTCAGACTGAAGAAGTCTCTCGGATGAGAGACGAAACGTTTCTACATTTTTTGTTGTTTTGCTTTTTTTTTTTTTAATGTCCAGAGGACCAGATTTAACTTTTTTAGATTTTTCTACCTGGATTATTGAGCATGCATCAGGCTAAGGTTATGTTTAGCCCTTCTACGCATGCTCATGTATACCAGTGCGATAGGTAAGCATGTAACCCAGTTGAGTTTTGTCTCATCACGGATTTTTGTCAGTTTGTTTTTTAATGTCCCATTTTCTCTTTCCACTGCGTTTCCGCTCTGTGGGTGGTACGCACAGTGTTTGGTCAGATCAAAGTTCAGTGTGGTTGATACTTCTTCAAGAATCTGATTTGCAAAATGTGGTCCATTATCACTGGAGATTCGTTGTGGAATACCCCATCTTGAGACCACCTCCTGTAAGAGAATTTTTGCCACTTTGTGGGCTGTGGCATGTTTGGTTGGAAAAGCTTCAACTCATTTAGAGAACATGTCCATTATTAACAGACAGTATTTTTTGTTTTGAACTGGTGTTAGTTCAATAAAATCAATCATCAGATGTTGAAATGGTGCTGTCACAGTTCTATGTGCACCTGGTGCTGATGTTTTTACTGTTTTGGAAACATTGTGAGTTGCACACACGCGACAGGAGTCACAGTGGGAAACAGCTGTTTTTGAAAAATTTACAGTAAACCAGTCAGCATTGATTTGTCTTAACATTCCTCCCTTTGACACATGATCCACAGCATGTATCAACATGGCAAAGGAAGGGAAAAAATGTTTAGGTAAACATGGGTTACCATTTGGACCGGTCCAGATATTGTTTGAGAAAACACAGCCGTGTTTCTTCCATTCAGCCTTTTCACTGGCTGTTGCAAATCTCTGCATGTCTGTGACAGAGAAAGATGGAGGGGAAGTCTGAGTCAGAGTGAGAGTAGTTTTTGGTTGAGCACAGGCAGCTGACTTAGCAGCATCATCAGCAAGTGCATTTCCTCTGGACACAAAGTCTGTGTTTGACGTGTGAGCTGCACATTTAATAACAGCCACTTTTGTTGGTAAAGTGATAGAAGAGAGAAGGTCAGCTACAAGCTTTTATGGTTCAATATAGGTTGTCCATCTGAGCATAGGAACCATCTGTGTTTCCACAGTGCTCCAAAATCATGAACAACACCAAATGCGTACCTGCTGTCAGTATAAATATTTACAGTTTTTTCTTCAAACAAAACACAAGCTCTTGTCAGGGCAATGAGTTCACATGCCTGGGCTGAGCATGGTGGGAGTGAGTTGGCTTCAACAGTGTGTGTCAATGTAACAATGGCGTAGCCACTTTGGATTTGACCAGTTACTGGGTCACGTGAGGCAGAACCGTCAACAAACAGGTCCCAGTCTGAGTCGTCTAGAGGGTGTTGTTGTAAGTCAGGTCTGGGTGTGCAGACTATTTCTAACTCAGCCATGCAATCATGTGGGAGGCCTTCTTTAGATGTTGGCAAGAGAGTTGCTGGGTTTAAAACATTGTAACGTTGGATTGTGTGACAGAGTGGGGAACGAGGAGGGTCAGATCAGAATATCCCACAATGTCTCTACTAGCTAAAACCGCTTTGTCGGCAGCTGCAACAGTGCGCAAACAGAGAGGCAGTCCTGCGGCGACAGAGTCGAATTTAGCTGAAAAATAGGCGACTGGCTTCAATCTGTCACCATGTTTTTGGAGCAATACGGATGTCATACAGCCACCTCGCTCATCCACGGCCTGTATGAAAGGTCTTGTGGAATCTGGAATACCAAGAGTGGGGGCTTGTTGCAGTTAGATTTTAAGCGCTTCAAAGGCTTGCAACGCCTCAGGGGACCAAGTTAATTTGGAGCTCATTTGAAAGCCTTTTTCATGACAGATGACACATAGAGGAGTCTCCATTTCAGCATAGTTAGGTATAAAATGCCTACAATAACCACACAATCCTAAAAAGGACATTTTTGTCTCGGGAAGTGGCAGAGTCACTATTGCTTTAACGCGATTGTCTGCAATTTCCCTACCTGCTGCTGAGATTCGATGGCCCAGAAACATCACAGTGGTTTGCACAAACTGCAGCTTAGACAGAGAGGTTTTGTGACCCTGGTCTGCTAAATATTGAAGCAGACGGACAGTGTTCTCTCTACATGACTGTTCTGAGGGTGTAGCCAACAAAAGGTCATCAACGTACTGTAACAATGCACAATCAGAAGGAAGTGAGAAACCTGCTAAACTGTCATTCAGTGCTTGATGGAAAATGGTGGGTGACTCACAGTAACCTAGACACAGGTGGGTGAAAGTGTAAGACTTTCCTTGAAATTGAAAAGCAAACCAAAATTGGCTGTCTGGATGTACGGGCACGCTAAAGAAGGCGTTGGCCAGGTCAATGACGGAGAAATGAGTGGAGCCTGATGGGATTTGTGACAAAATTACATAAGGATTTGGAACAATGGGGGCACGTGCTTGAACCGCAGAGTTCACTGCCCTAAGGTCCTGAACAAAACGCCATTCATCAGGGGACTGAGGTCTGATCTTTTTTACTGGAAAAATAGGAATCCTGACAGGGGAGGATGGACAGAGAACAATTACTCTGGCTTTAAGCAAAGAGTGAAAAACAGGAGTAATGCCACTTTCTGCGTCAGGTTTGAGGGGGTACTGAGGGATTTTGGGTCGATATGAGGATTTAGGTGTAATTTGAATGGGTTCCTGGCCTTTTTTGAGTCCTACATCATATTTAATCTGTGCCCATAGATGTGGTGGGACTGCTGCCAATTCTGGGTCGTCCTGAGACAAGGTGGACATTGTTAGTTATTTGTTATTGTCAATCACTTCTTTTGTGGGGCGTACAGTCAGCAGATGACAAAAATCTTGTCTGTACATGTTAAGAGAGGGTGAATAGAAAAAGCTGTCATGGGGTTCCCAGTCTGAAGCCTGGTGGGCTTTTAGTGCTAGGGAACCCAAAGAACGCCACTGCTGGTCAGGTGGTTTTGCCAGAGAAATGTGAGGGAAAGAGTCTGTAAAATACAACGTCTGAGGAGTCATGTTGTCTTTGAGTGTAATTAAGACAAAACAAGAGTCTGAGGTCCAACAGAGGGACGAAGTGGTCAGTTGTGTCTCAGGGGTCATCAAAAATGAGTCTCCTAGCTGGTCAGCAGGATCTGAAGTCACATGAGCAGTGCAGTGTAGACGTTGTTCAGACATGAAACAAGTTGTGGGTGGGAGTCTGTCTCTGGCCATTTTGAAGGAGAGACTGCTGGTGTTGAGAGTCTAGCAGAAACCACTCAAATACGTACAGTAAATCTGGTGTGAGAGAAACAAGGGTGTCTGAATCGTCTGTTTGTTTCGAGACGAGCAGACCCTGAGTGCCACAACTGAGCATCAGTCTAAATTTTAGTATCAAGTCCCTGGCCAGCAAGTTTACTGGACAGGAGGCTGACAACAAAAACTGATGTTCATGTGTAATCTGGTCAAAAGGATCTATAATTTTGAGGGGAGCTGTGATTGCTTCAGGAATAGCCTGACCGGATGCTCCTGTTGAATGTACTATTTTACCTGAGAGTGGCGCGCTAGGAAAACATTTTTTCATGATCAGAGATTGTGTTGCTCCTGAATCCACAAGAAATTTAATTGGATTGTTCTGAACCAACACTGTCAACATAGGTAACTTCAGATACGCTGACTGAGTGCATTTGTAATATGTTGGAATGATCTCGCTTGTGTCTGATGGAAAAACAGGTGTGTGTTCTCATACTAGTCCTGGGTCCTGGTCTCCCGGCACTAGTCAGGTGGAGTAACCTCCTCTCCGGCCTCTGCCCCCCGGATGCCCAAAACCACGTCCACCGCGTCGGTGTGGGCTTGGGTAAAAAGTCTGTTCATTTTGTGGGTGTGTTTAGTTTGGCCCGAACTGTTGGTACCTCTGGTCTTGTGGTCTTGATTGGAACGGTGGGCGACCCCTTCCATGCCACTGATTTCTTTTGTGGGGGCAGTTTCGGACCCAATGGTCGAGATCTTCACACAGGAAACAAGGACAAGGTCCAGCTGGGTCGTTCTAGTGTTGATAAGGCTGGACAGGTTGCTGCTGGGGTGTTGGTGGTTGAGGTAGTTGGGCAGCAGCTGTATTTAACGTCATCTGTGTGGCTGCTTGTAGCAGCGTGAGCTGGGCCTCTTCAGTTTGTCTCTGCTTTTTCCTTTGGGTGGAGGTCTGCTCTGCTGTGAGTTGATCCCAGGCGTGTCTGGTGTGTCTGAGGAGCTCATTCAGCCGGACACCAGTTTTCCAACCAATGTAGGTGGATTGAACAGCTTTGCGGATTGGTGGGAGAAGTTCAATCATCAGATTGGCAGAAAATAATCTCAAAAGACGCTGCTTGAGGGGCTTCTCGCCAGTCATCATTATCGATGGGAATACCAGAGTGGGTTCTGAAGATGGACAGCAGTCTGTTAGCATAGTCTTGTGGGGCTTCATCTGGTCTCTGAACAGTGTATGTGATGGTGGTGAAGTTTGGGGTCTGAGGATACAGTGATGCGTTCTGTGACCCTTTCCACTTGTTTGAAATAACTTTGGTTGTCATCATGGTCAGCGTGGACATGGAGGATACGTTGTCCGTCGTTCACATCGAATAGTTGAGCCCCGATGGTGCTGATGAACCCAATCCCGTACACAGAAGCCAGTATCATTTTGAGCTCAGCCAGTGTGGGTCGGACCACTTCTATCATGTTTATCATGGCAGCAGCTACAGCAGCTCCTCTTTGTGCCAGGTCAGGCAAGTGCTGGCTCGCCATCTCGATCACGGCCGCCTTGGGCCAGGCTCGGTACACCAGTTGAGGGCCGTCTGGTCCCCCAACCTTCAGCATTGGGTTGGTGAGCAGGTCTTCGGGATCGTCCTCTCCATCTGCAGCTTGGGGAAGGTCAGATAATGATGATCTGCGGTTTTATTTTATTTTTTTTCTTTAGGCTTTGCTGTTTAACGTCGTCAATTTTCTTTTGTATAGCCTCAGCTTTTTCTTCAAGGGCCTTAATTTTTCCCATTTTTCTTGTGATGACTTTATTACTGGTTCCAGCGACAGGACCTTTAGTATCAGCTGGTGTCTTCAGCGAGGACACTGGTGGGGTTTCATCATCTTCTTCCTCTGAATCAGATGCTGGTGCATATCCTTGAAAATCATCATCAGAGTCGAGGGCCCAAGTGGGTTTTGATGGTGGGAGCAGCTGAGCTTGACCTTTAATGGGTAGTTTTTGTGATTTTTCCTTCTTCCTTTTTTCTGATACAGGTAGGGCGTAAGGTGGTGGGTTGGCGAGACCAGCCAGAGAGGGGTACAGCTGTGCCGTGGGAGACAGAGGTCCACAGGACTCCAGTGTATGTGGAGAGAGAGGAGAAGAAGAGAAAGACACATTTAATTTGTCCTTAAGCAATTTCTTTTTCTTTTCTGCCTGCGTTGTCTCGTTTTTTTAGAGCCAATTTGGTTGCCTTTTCAACTTTTTGAGTCATTTCGTACATTTTAGATGCTGTTTTTTGTGTTAGGGATTTGGGCTGGTTTTTCTATAATTTAAACGCTTGCTCATGGTTATACTTGGCTAAAAACATATCCTGTGGTATTTTCTTCATATCACACATTTTTAGTTTTTGTCTTAACAATTGTTCTTCCAATTTTTGAATTTCTTCGGGGTCGAAGGAACCATTTTTTGGAAAATTAAATTTAGAATGCCACTGTGAAATAAAACTGAGACATGAATCTCCATGTAATCTACGCATACTGGACCACAAGGAATATAATCCTCTTCTTTGCTTTTCCATGCACCCATTTTTGTTTAATTTTCCTGGTGCTTCCTTGTTTAATTATCCACTATTTATTTCTCAGTCCCTTATCGGGACCTACCTCGATTTGTTTCTACAAATCTAACTCGGTTTTATTTTTAAAACCTACTTTTGTTCTATTCATTTCTCAGTCCCTTATTGGGACCTACCTCAATTTGTTTATACAAATCTACCTCGGTTTTATTTTTAAAACCTACTTTTGTTCATTAATTATTCACTATTTATTTCTCAGTCCCTTATCGGGACCTACCTCGATTTGTTTATACAAATCTACCTCGGTTTTATTTTTAAAACCTACTTCGTTATACACGAATTTATTTCTCAGTCTTTATCGGGACCTACCTCGATTTGTTTATACAAATCTACCTCGGTTTTATTTTTAAAACCTTCTTTTGTTCTATTTATTTCTCAGTCCCTTATCGGGACCTACCTCAATTTGTTTATACAAATCTACCTCGGTTTTATTTTTAAAACCTACTAACAGACCACAGTTAGTGAGGATCCACAACCTCTCCTCCTCCACCATAACCCTCAGCACTGGCTCTCCTCAGGGATGTGTGTTGAGCCCCCTTCTGTTTACTCTGCTCACATATGATTGTGCAGCTACCCATCCAGGCTGTCACATTGTAAAGTTTGCAGATGATACAGCGGTGGTGGGATGCATCACAAACAATGATGAGTCCAGCTACAGGCAAGAGGTGGAACACCTGGAGAGCTGGTGCAGAAAGAATAGCCTTCACATCAATGTGAAGAAGACAAAGGAGATGATTGTGGACCTCAGAAGGAACAAAAACATCTACACCCCCCTGAACATAAAAGGATCTGCAGTGGAAGTGGTCTCCAGCTACAAGTACTTGGGTGTACACATGAATGACAACCTCAGCTGGAGCAACAACACCACCAGCCTGATCAAGAAAGCTCATCAGAGACTCTACTTCCTCAGACGGCTGAGGCGAGCTGGTCTGGGAAGCTCAGTCCTCACCTCCTTCTACAGGTGTGCAGTGGAGAGCATCCTGTGCTCCAGCATCAACGTGTGGCATGGAGGCTGTACAGCTGCAGAAAGAAAAGCTTTGCAGAGAGTGGTGAAGGCTGCACAGAAATCTGTTGGAATCAGTCTTCCCACCATCACAGACATCTACACCTCCAGATGCAGGAAGAGGGCCACCTGCATCATGAAGGACCCCACCCACCCAGCACACACACTTTTTGCCCCACTCCCCTCAGGAAGGAGGTTAAGGAGCATTAAGTGTAGAACCACTAGACTGAGGAACAGCTTCTACCCTGAGGCTGTTAGACTCATGAATCTCTAACTAGAATAATCACTGTGAAAAACCATATCATGTTGCTGCTGATCTGTTTCATGTTGCTGCTGATCTGTTTCAATGTTGATGTGTTCATGCGTGCACATCTGCTCACAGACTCATGTTCATGTTTGTGCTGATGTTCAATGTTTTATGTTATGAGTGCTTAGTGTATATTTAGTTGATGTTTTTCTTAGTTCATATCTTAGATGTTATTACTGTTTTTCTTAGACATTTTATTGTTGGATGTAACTGGGACCCTGTGTACATAATTTCGCTCCACCACATGTACCACATGAGGTGCGAATGACAATAAAGAAACTGACTCTGACTCTGACTTTTGTTCATTAATTATTCACTATTTATTTCTCAGTCCCTTATCGGGACCTACCTCGATTTGTTTGTACAAATCTACCTCGGTTTTATTTTCTAAAACCTACTTTGTTTTTAACTATATTAAAAAGTTTTTCAGTTTACCTTAAGTAGTTGTTTTTGTTGTCTCAGTCTGGTTCGGATTCTGTCCAGGTTGAATCCTCTCGATGGAAAAACATGAACGTCCCCTCGCTCTCAAAGACTAGCAGAGGTTTAGAGGAAGAATCCAACGATTCCTGGTGATCAGCACCATCCTGGGTCCACCGAGTGGATGGACCGGTGAAGAATCCAGTTCTTGACGCCAAATTGTGGAGTTTATTAAACTTATTGTTTAATAAATTTCAGATTGAGAACTTAACAAATAAAAAGCGAAGTTTTATTGGTTTCTTCTGCAGAAGGAGAAAACACATGAACAAGCACGCAGCCCAAGAGTTCTGTGTATTCTGAAAAAACATGAGCAATACGGCTTCATTTATACACACCTTCACACGTAACAGAACTTGTTTTTTTCACTTGCTTTGACACAACAGGCGTTAACCTCATTTGCAATCTTATCAGGGTAAAAACAGACAGTACGTTTGTGGTCATTGTCAATCTTATCAGGGTAAAAACAGACAATACGTTTGTGGTCAGTGTGACTGGTTCTGTAACTGGGTTTCGTACTGACAGGCCTGTGGGACTCAGAAAAAAGAGGTTTCACACACTGATGTTGGAGGAGTGCAACTGCTGCAGTCCAGATAAGCTTAACAGAGTGTAGCGATATAAAGTAAATGAAAAATAAAAGTGATAATAAAATTGATGAACAAAATAAACTGGTATCAATGTTTTCATTTCCACAGTCTTGAGCCGGAAAAGGGTAGAGTGCCCTCTCCGGGTACCCTCATCTGTGGTCATGAGCTTTGGGTTGTGACCAAAAGAACGAGATCACAGATAAAAGCGTCCGAAATTTGTTTTCTCCGCAGGGTGTGTGGGCTTTCCCTTAAAGATAGGGTGAGAAGCGCCGTCATCCAGGAAGGACTCATGGTAGAGCCACTGCTTCTCCACATCGAGAGGAGCCAGTTGAGTTGTCTCGGGCATCTAGTTATGATGCCTCCTGGACGTCTCCCTTGTGAGGTGTTCTGGGCACGTCCCACCGGGAGGAGACCCAGAAGAAGACCCAGGACATGCTGGAGGGACTATGTTTCTCGGCTGGCCTGGGAACGCCTTGGGATTCCCCTGTAGGAGCTGGCCCAAGAGGCTGGGGAGAGGGAAGTCTGAGCCTCCCTACTTAGGCTGCTACCCCCACGACTCGACGCCAGATAAGCGGAAGAAAATGGATGGATGGATGGATTTTATTATTTGATGTAACTGGGACCCTGAGTACATAATTTCGTTCCACCACATGTACCACACAGAATGCGAATGACAAATAAAGAACCTTGAATCCTTGAATCTGTAGACTGGCAATTACAGTAGGTTGTCTCAGACAAATGGAAACTGCTTATGTTACCTAGACCTGATTAATTTGAATCTGTTCTGAAAAGCTGTTCTAATGTTTCAAAAGACCCAAGAAATCAGACAAGAAAAGAGCTAAAAACATACCTACATTTGTAAAGAAATGCTCTATCTAATCCTTAACAATATTTTTAAGCTGTATTTTGTATTTTCAGTCATGAGCTGGATGTGGAGGAGTGTCCACAGCTCGCATCCGAATCAGTCTGGTCTAAACTGGGACTCAAGCACAACCTGCACCCACGGTAAGTCTTGTCCTTTTTGTTTCATTGATTATTTTTGTGTCTGGGATTCTCTTTGCCTCTTTTGTCATTGAAATATGTCACAACAATAATTGATTGATAAATTAATGAATAGGCCTGTTGCGATAAACATATCAGTTAATTGCATGATAAATGAAAATTATCTACCTCATTTTCATTTCTCAGCTTTATCGTTTCTTCATCTCTCTCTTTGTACCGAAGACACTGGATGACAAAAGGCTAAATTCCGGTTCTCTTTACTGACCCCGTCCTTTCTCTTTTCTCTTTAAAATCCATTTTAACCATCAACAATTGCTTTTTTGGATCGTTAAAAGCAGCTAAGCTGAGAAACTAAGCTATGAGCTAATCTAACGCGCCGAGCTCGCGGAAAAAACCTCCGTCTTGTTGAAGCTCCAAAATTCACGGTTGAAACTCGTGTCTTTGTGTAAAAAGGTTTTCTCTGCAAAAAGATGCTGAGAACTTGTTTACTGATTTGTTTATTAAAAGCTTTTGTGAAAAATACTATGCTGAAGAGCTCAAATCACACCAAGCATCCACCATTTTGAGAACCGAAGAAAGACAGCCCATGTCATGTCAAGCGGCCTCTCTCCCATTTTATCTTGAAAGAGACACGCTGCTCACTCCCTCATTATCCATCCTTCGGTTTAAACAGTCTTATATTGCCATCCGGTGGTCGATAAAAGGTACTACATGCAAAATAAATTAACAAACATTTCTTCTTAAATTTTACAATAATTACTAATTATTGTCAAAATTCAAACAATATTATCGTTTATCTCAATAATTTCTGAGACAATCACCCAGCACAATTTGTTATCGTGGCAGGCCTATTACTGAAAGGCCTAGCGTTGATTGAAGAATGCATGGCTGAGAAATGAGAGTTGTAACCATTTTGGTCCAACCTAATTTGATGTTATTTGTAATCTGCAACAGTTGAGGGGTCAGTAACATGGTAACGCAACAAAATATATTAAAATGGGTGTTTTGTCTTCTTAGACATGACCTCAATGTCAAACAGCAAGAAAAGAACCTTTACAGACACCTTCTGCCAGTATCAGAAGTTATTAAAATCTGTTGCTCATTGTTACAAAGCCAAGAATGAATGTGTCAGTTGTATTTTATTCTGGAAACCAGCTCTTGTGGGTTGACCAGCAACATACTACATCAACAGGCAGATTAAAGAGGGTGTTTAAAGATGGGGTCATGTCAGAGGTAAAGCATGTTCATGGGGAACTTAAGGGGCTGTTTACTTATTTTGAGCAACAGAAACGGCTCAACAGCACCACCTGGAAATTTTCAAAATGCCCTTCGCCTTGACCTTACTTTGTCGTAGAAGCATGAAAATTGGTACACTTGTCCAACTCCCCAAGATGCACAGAAAATCCTCTGGCACCATTGCAGTACAATAACCAGGAAGTCAGCCATTTTGCACTGAGGTTCCAAATTTCACACCATTTTGGAGGTTAACAGCCTCCGCATTTGATTGAACTCCTCCTAGGGATTTTGCTCAATCGGTTTTAAACTTGGCCATTTTGTTCATAAGACATGGGAAATGAAAATTTATCACAACGATGAGTTTTTGATCATGCTGAAGAGGCGGGGCCAGACCTCAAAGTTTAGCATCTCAACATGAAAAACGAAATGCTAGTAGCTCCCACACGAAAACTGTCCGAGTCATCAAACCTTGAGTGATTGATCCACATTTGGTCCCCTGCAAGACTGAACGGTCAAATCATGATTTCACTTAAGCCACACCCTCTGAGAACAGGAAATGTAAAGTTTTACGTTGAAAGGTTCCTATTTAATCCCTGTGATCTAATCAACATGATGGTGTGTCCAGTGACCGAAGACATGTTGGTGTAGCTTGCTTTCCAACACTGACAATTTTTGATATAGGATGTGGGCATCGCGGCATGGCAAAGTAAGACGTAACGCTGTCGCCATACGTTTGGCTCTAAATTCCACAGATTTGAGCCGAGGTGCACCAAAATCAGTTTGATCGATCATTATCCACTCCTTGAACAGGAATCCATGCTGTGGCCAATAGCCTCCACAGTGCCCCCTAGAATATTTTAAACCTTCAGCTCCAAGCCATTTTTTGACAAATAATTCTGAAACTCTTTGTACATTTGTATCTTCTCAGGACCTATGTAAAAGGCTCTTGAAGCCCTGGTTCAAAACCAATAGGAAGTCAGCCATTTTGGGTCAAAGGGTCCTTTTTGGGCGTTTTTCAATTTTCATACATGACTAATTTTAATAAACTCTTCCTAGGGATTTTGAGTGATTGGCTTCAAACTCAGGGCTTAAAGCTGCCCATCATGCCATACCATACCATACCTTACCACTTTATTTATAAAGCACTTAAAACAGCAACAAGGCCAACCTAAGTGCTGTACAGACAAAACAACAGGTAACACACAAAGCAAAATGCAATGAATTCCAAACACTATAACTTTCACATAGAAAGACAAAATTGCACCAAACGTGGCATGAGTCATCTCTGTTGGATGCCAGACTATCTCTTATTATGATGTCATCAAAGCCACGCCCCCTCAGAACAGGAAGTCACTTTTTTACTTGGAACACCATCTCTGACCCCCTTGACCTAATTAGGATGATCCTGTGTTAGAAGACAAATAAAAAGTTGGTATGGCTTGCTTTAAAGCACAAAAAGTTTTTGCTGGAGGGTGTGGCCATGGCGGGATGGCAAAGTCAGACCTCACGCAGTTGCCAAACGT
Source organism: Nematolebias whitei (assembly GCF_014905685.2). Lineage (NCBI taxonomy): Eukaryota > Metazoa > Chordata > Actinopteri > Cyprinodontiformes > Rivulidae > Nematolebias > Nematolebias whitei. The sequence continues at coordinate 10,563,974 of NC_056506.1, read as the reverse complement.
TAGCCTCTAATTTCTACATATTTCAGCCGAGCTGCACCAAGCTAAATGGTAAATGGACTGTACTTATATAGCGCCTTTCTATCTAAGCAAGATACTCAAGGCGCTTTACACTACAATCTGTGCCCTCAGCACTCTACTAGATCTCTACAAAGCTAATTGAACAAATCATTCTAAAGAGACTAATCAGAGCTTTAGATCACATTCATACACCGATAGGATACACATCGGAGGCGATGAGGGGTTCAGTGTCTTGCCCATGGACACTTTGGCATGTGACTGCTGGTGGATTCGAACCCCCAACTCTCGCATTGGAGGATGACTGCTCTAACCACTCAGCTACAGCTGCCCCTCAGCTCAGTATGTTCAATAAGTATCCACTCCCCAACAGGAATGCAGTCCCAAGATTTTATAGGCGTGGCATAATACCTCCACAGCACCCCCTTGAATATTTTAAAACCTCAGCCCCAAGCCATTTTTGGACCAATAAGTATGAAATTTGGTAAAAATGTACAACTTTTTTTTCCCCCCCGACGCCCCGCAAGCAGGCAGCCCAGCCCGTCTCAGCACTTTGCCAACAATGGACCTGATTTTTTTTTTTTGAAAACGTTGTTTTTATTTTCTTTTTTTATGGTTTCTATTTTTGGAGAATGCGTGAGCGACCATGCTCCTATTGTTTACTCTCGGGACCAGCTGCTTTCGATCCGCAGCTCTGCTGTGCCTCCTCCTGCAGAGAACCTGATGTCACCCGCAAGCTGAGAAGGAAGAGACATGGGAGATGTGCAGGCATAGGGCGTCGCAGCCAGGGCAGAAGGTACAGACCTGTCCTCCCGTCCATCATTATGGGAAACTTGAGATCTCTTCACAACAAAGTGGATGAGCTGGCTGCTCTAACACGACATCAAAGGATCTACCGGGAGATCAACCTCATCTGCCTGACGGAGACATGGCTGACTGAGTTAACCCCGGACTCACATATTAACATGGACGGCTTTCATTTACTTCATGCGGACAGAACCAGAGAGAGTTGTAAGAAAAGAGGAGGGGGTGTGGCTGTGTTTGTGAATGATAGATGGTGTAACGCTGGACATTTAACCATCAAACAGACGCTCTGCAATAAGGACATTGAACTTCTAGCAGTTGATATGAGACCACACTATCTTCTGCTAGAGTTCTCACACGTTTTTGTGATAACAGTGTATGTCCCGCCCTCTGCTAATGCTGATGCAGCCTGTGATGTTCTTCACACCACCACCAGCAGACTCCAAACACAGCACCCACAGGCCCTCTTTCTGATCTCTGGGGATTTTAATCATGTTTCCCTGTCCTCCACTCTCCCTTCCTTCACCTAGTATGTCACCTGCCACACCAGAAATACCAACACACTGGTTCTACTTTTTGCCAATACCAAGGAGGCATACAGTTCATCACCTCTGCCTCCCCTGGGGGGCTCAGATCACAATTTGGTTCATCTGCAGCCTATGTATAAACCCCTGGTGCACAGAGAACCAGCTGTGATGAGCACAGTGAAGCAATGGACTGAGGAGACTGAAGAAGCTCTGACGGACTGTTTCAGCTCCACTGTGTGGGAAGAGCTCTGTGCTCCTCATGGTGAGGACATTGACAGCATCAAGGACTGCATCACTGACTACATCAATTTCTGTGTGGACAACACTGTGTCCATCAGGACAGTACGGCGTTTCTCCAACAACAAACACTGGATTAACCCTGAAATAAAGGTTCTCCTGAAGGAGAAGAAGAGAGCCTTTAGATCTAGTAACAAGGAGGACCTGAGAGCTGTGCAAAAAGAACTAAGAAGGAAGATTAGGGATGGAAAAAACATCTACAGGAAAAAGATGGAGGATCAGCTGAAGCAGAGCAACATCAGTGGGGTGTGTAGGAGCCTTAAAAACATATCAGGCCATAAATCAAGCCCCCAGGCTGTAGGAGACAAAGGGTGGGTGAATGACTTGAACCAGTTCTTTAACAGATTTGATCCGTCACCCACCCCCACCCCTACTCCAGCCCTGTCCCCCCTGCTGTCAGCCCCATCACCTTTAATGACTGCCAACTTCTCTTGTCAGGAATTCACACCTCTCAGCTCTCAGCCATTAGCCTCCCCCTTCATTCCAGGAAACTTCATCTCACAGCACCCTTCCCCCACCTCCATCTTGTCCCTCTCAACTCTTCAGGTGAGGAATGAGCTGCGAAAGATCAATGTGCGTAAAGCTGCAGGTCCAGATGGAATCAGCTCCAGGCTCCTGAGGTGCTGCTCAGATCAACTGTGTAACATCATGGGATTTATGTTCAATCTGAGCCTGAAGCTGGGGAAAGTACCACAACTGTGGAAGACCTCCTGTGTGGTACCGGTACCAAAAACCAAACATCCCAAGGACCTCAGTAACTACCGGCCGGTGGCTCTGACTTCACATTTGATGAAGAAACTCAAGAGGCTGGTCCTCAACCATTTGCGCCACCTGGTGTGGTCTTTGTTGGATCCGTTGCAGTTTGTCTACCGGCCTGGCATTGGGGTGGATGATGCCATCATCTACCTCAGGCACCAAGCTCTGACCCACCTGGAGAAACCTGGAAGCACCGTGAGGATCATGTTCTTTGATTTCTCCAGTGCTTTCAACACCATCCAGCCAGGACCTCTGCGGGACAAGCTGGAGTTATCAGGAGTGGATCACCACATGTCCCAGTGGATACTGGATTACCTCACTGGACGCCCACAGTATGTGAGAACACAGGGCTGTGTCTCTGACATGCTGGTCTACAGTACAGGGGTCCCACAGGGAACTGTGCACCGTTCCTCTTCACCCTCTACACTGCAGACTTCACCATCAACTCCCCACACTGCCATCTGCAAAAGTTCTCTGATGACTCTGCCATAGCCGGTCTCATCACAGGTGAGGACGACTCAGAGTACAGACAGCGGACTCGAGACTTTGTGGACTGATGCCAGCAGAACCACCTCCTGATCAACGCTGCTAAAACTAATGAGCTGGTGGTGGATTTCCGCAGGCACAGACCCACCTCACTGACCCCGGTGAACATCCAGGGAGTGGACATTGAGATTGTGGACTCTTATAAGTACCTGGGTGTTCACCTGAACAATAAATTGGACTGGTCTCACAACACTTATACACTTTATAGGAAGGGTGAGGAGATTGAGGTCTTTTGGAGTGCAGGGGGTGCTCCTGAAGACCTTCTTTGACTCGGTAGTGGCATCAGCCATCTTCTATGGTGTTGTGTGTTGGAGCAGCAGCTTATCATCAGCTGAGAAGAAGCAGCTAGATAAGCTCATTAAGAAGGCCAGCTCTGTGCTTGGATGCCCCCTCGACCCAGTGCAGGTGGTGGGAGACAGAAGAACTCTAGCTAAAATAACAGAAGGACTCTAGCTAAAATAACATCATTGCTGGACAACGTCTCCCACCCCAGCATCCCACGAAGCTGTTGCTGAACTGGACAGCTTGTTCATTGACAGATTACTGCATCCTAAATGCACAAAGGAGCGTTACCGCAGGTCCTTCCTCCCAGCAGCTGTTAGACTCTACAACCATCACTGCTCCCAACAAACTCAATAAGGATTAAATACTGTACATGCTGACCTCTGCTAAAACACACACTCTGCCTATACTACTGTATTGTAAATAATCTGTCCTTATCAATGTTCCAATACATAATGAACATTATTATTGATATTGTTTATCTTATTTCTTTATATATTGTATTGTTTATTAACATTTAGGAACTTTTGTGTGAAATCTTTTTTTTATATTTTTTATCTGTTGCTGCTGTTCCTGCTGTTACACTTCAATTTCTCATCCGTGGGACAATAAAGGCTGTTTCTATTCTATTCTAACTTTCGAAGACCTACAAAAACCCTCTTGCAACCATGCTCTAAACAGGAAGTTGGCCATCTTGAATTGAATTTCTGAATTCGACCTAATTTTGCCTGTTTTCAGCCTCTGCCTTTGATCAAACTCAACAGCCTTTGACTTTCAGACTGAAGAATCACTGAGCACAGTCTGGAGGCATTTAAAATCAAATTGTATCAATATCTTTTTTCTACATCAATGCATGTGGGTGTGGCTAAGCTTCAAAATTTGGCCATTCGCTATAAAACATCAGGCTTGAATAACATTTGTATACAAGGTCACAGCTGCATGAGATTTTCTGTGTGTCATAAGAGACCAGGACTCATCACATTCACATGGTCAATTTGTGATATCACCTTTCCTCCAACCCCTTCTAACAGGAAGTCACCTGTTCTCTTTCTAATTCTTTTCCTTTTACTCTATGATTCATACAGATTTAAATCTATGTTTAACGACATAGCACAACATGAGGCTAAATCCTTCTCTCAACACTGGCTGCTGGCTATCAGCTATAGCTCTTTGATACATGATCAGATCTGCACCAGATTTTTTTGTGCATCATCAGGGAGCACTGTTGTACACTTTGGTTTGGTACATTAATGACATCACTAAAGCCCCACCAACTCAGAGAAAATATTTGAGATCGTTGTGTCACTAGTCCTGCTTCTCCCTGTTTAGTAGATGTTAAAAAAATATATCCACTAAACATTGATAACTACGCCTACAGGAAGTCCTCACCAAACATTTGCCATAAAACAGGAAGTGACAATAACTCCTGTCTGGAAGGTCGGATTTCAGCCAAACGTTTAAGACTTGCCACTTGAGGACTTATTTATACAGGTATTCTTAGGTTGTTTTCACACCTGATAGTCTGGTAGACTCGGTTCGGTTGGGGACCAATATTCATAACATTTTGTTTACATTTGAGCTGGTGCGTTTGCATTCACACTGCACTGTGCTGTCGAGCCAACCTGTTGAACCAACCTGTTCCCCCACTCACCTGTCGTGGCGCTGCACCAAGAACTACTGAAAGAAACGACACAAAAACCTCTGAAGACACTTCTTCTTCTTCTTCTGGAAATAAAAACAAAAACGACCTTTTCGGTCCAAGGGAACGAGGAAGGCTGGCAACTGGAGGCAAAAATAGCACAAGGAACACCTGACAGGCCGAGGGATCCAGATCAGGTCACGAGGAGGTCCAAAAAACACGAGGGATCAGGAAACTAGAAAAGAGAACACAGGTGAACAAATTCTTTTCACCAAGACATATCTAGCTCAGCAGTACTATACCATGAGAGGTGATATGCTCCAGCGATGAGTCACACTGGGCTGCAGCCTTTTGTAGATGGAGAGGCTCATCAGGCTGATAGCCACCAGGTGTTGTCAATCAGCGGCCATCAGCAAGGCAGGCACTGGGACCCTTACAGTACCCCCCCCCCCCTCAAGAATCGCCTCCAGGCGACCTGAGGCGCTTCTCGGGGTGGCCCCTGAAAAACCTGTAGATGAGGCTGGGGTCAAGGATAAAGGACCTGGGGATCCATGACCTCTCTTCAGGACCGTACCCCTCCCAATCGACCAGGTACTGGAAACCCCTACCCCTGCGTCGCACGTCAAGGATGGACCTGACGGTGAACGCAAGGTGGTTGTCGATCAGGCGGGACGGTGGAGGGAGGTCAGAAGGGGGGCACAAGGGACCTAAGGAGACGGGTTTAATTTGGGAGACATGAAAGGTGGGGTGAATCCTCATGGCCCTGGGAAGTTTGAGACGAACAGCAGAGGGGTTGGTAATGTGGGCAATAGGGAAGGGCCCAATGAAGCGGGGAGCCAGCTCGCAGGGGGTGTCCTGCAGTTTGATGTCCCTGGTGGACAACCATACCTGCTGACCGACCTGGTAGGAGGGCGTCGCTGAACGGTGGCGGTCCGCGAACCGTTTTGCCTGGGCCGCGGTCCTAAGGAGGGCCGCCTTGGCCTGGCGCCAGATGCGACGATAACGTCGGAAGTGGTGCTGCACGGACGGAACCGAGCATTCGAGCTCCAGACTGGGGAAAAGAGGGGGAAGGTAACCAAGGGAGGCCTCGAAGGGGGACATACCAGTGGCAGAGGAACGGTGGGAGTTGTGAGCGTACTCCACCCAAACCAGGTGTTGACTCCATGACAACGGGTTGGACTCGACCAGGCAACGCAGGGTGGACTCCAACTCCTGATTGCAGCGCTCGGCTTGTCCGTTAGCCTGAGGATGGTAGCCGGAGGTAAGGCTAACGGACATCCCGAGTGACTTGCAAAAGGAGTGCCACACCTGGGAGACAAACTGCGGGCCGCGGTCAGAGACGATGTCCGAAGGGATGCCATGGAGCCTAAAGACATGGAGAGTGAGAAGGTGAGCAGTTTCAAGGGCAGAGGGAGCTTTGGAAGGGGAACAAAATGAACAGCCTTGGAAAAACGGTCAACAATCATGAGGATGGTGGTGTTGCCGTCAGACGGGGGAAGACCGGTAACAAAATCGAGGGCGATGTGGGACCAGGGACGACTAGGGGTTGGGAGGGGAAGCAGGGGGCCAGCCGGAGGTTGGGTACCGGACTTGTTTCTGGCACAGACAGGACAGGCCGAAACAAAGTCCTTAATGTCCTTGGACATGGAAGGCCACCAGAAATGAGTCTTTGTGAGGGCGAGCATGCGGTTGACTCCAGGGTGGCAAGAGAGCTTGTTTGTGTGAAGCCACTGGAGCACTTCTGACCGCACGCTGGAGGGAACAAAGAGGTTACCGGGAGGACCACCACCAGGATCGGGTTCTGAGAGGAGGGCTTCTTGAACAGTGGCGGTGATGGGCCAGGAGAGGGAGCCGACAACGCAGGTGGGGGGGACGATGATATCGGAACCCTCAGGTACAGTGGGGAGAACAAGTATTTGATTTTTCAGGTTTCCCCACTTGCAAAGCTTGTAGATGACTAATTTTTATCATAGGTACTCTTCAACTATGAGTGATGGAATCTAAAACAAAAATCCAAAAAAATACAATGTATGATTTTTAAATAATTAATTTCCATTTTATTGTGTGAAATAAGTATTTGATACACCAGAAAAATGAAACTTAATATTTGGTACAGAAACCTTTGTTTGTAATTACAGAGATCAGACGTTTCCTGTAGTTCTTGACCAGGTTTGCACACAGTGCAGCAGAGATTTTGGCCCACTCCTTCATACAGATCTCCTCCAGAGCCTTCAGGTTTCGGGGCTGTCGCTGGGCCACACGGACTTGAAGCTCCCTCCAAAGATTTTCTATGGGATTCAGGTCTGGAGACTGGCTAGGCCACTCCAGGACCTTAAGATGTTTCCTACGGAGCCACTCTTTAGTTGCCCTGGCTGTGTGTTTTGGGTTGTTATCATGCTGGAAGACCCAGCCACGACCCATCTTCAGTGCTCTTACTGAGGGAAGGAGGTTGTTGGCCAAAATCTCATGATACATGGCCCCATCCATCCTTCCCACAATATGGTGCAGTCGTCCTGTCCCCTTTGCAGAAAAGCATCCCCAAAGAATGATGTTTCCACCGCCATGCTTCACGGTTGGGATGGTGTTCTTGGGATTGTACTCATCATTCTTCTTCCTCCAAACATGACGAGTGGAGTTTAAACCAAAAAGTTCTATTTTTGTCTCATCAGACCACATGACCTTCTCCCATTCCTCCTCTGGATCATTCAGATGGTTATTTGCAAACTTCAGACGGGCTTTGACATGCGTTGGCTTGAGGAAGGGCACCTTGCGTGCACTGCAGGATTTTAATCCTTGACGGCGTAGTGTGTTACTGATTGTTTTCTTTGAGACTGTGGTCCCAGCTCTATTCAGGTCATTGACCAGGTCCTGCCGTGTAGTTCTGGGCTCATTCCTCACCTTCCTCAAGATCAATGATGCTCCACGAGGTGAGATCTTGCATGGCGCCCCAGACCGAGGGAGATTTTCCGTTATTTTGTATTTCTTCCATTTTCTAATAATTGCACCAACTGTTGTTGCCTTCTCACCAAGCTGCTTGCCTATTGTCCTGTAGCCCATCCCAGCCTTTTGCAGGTCTACAATTTTATCCCTGATGTCCTTACACAGCTCTCTGGTCTTGGGCATTGTGGAGATGCTGGAGTCTGATTGGTTGAGTGTGTGGACAGGTGTCTTTTATACAGGTCACGAGTCCAAACAGGTGCAGTTAATATTGGTAATGAGTGGAGAACAGGAGGGCTTCTTAAAGAAGATCTATCATGTCTGTGAGAGCCAAAATTCTTACTCGTTGATAGATGATCAAATACTTATTTCACACAATAAAATGGAAATTAATTATTTAAAAATCATACATTGTATTTTTCTGGATTTTTGTTTTAGATTCCATCACTCACAGTTGAAGAGTACCTATGATAAAAATTACAGTCATCTACAAGCTTTGCAAGTGGGAAAACCTGAAAAATCAAAAGTGTATCAAATACTTGTTCTCCCCACTATATGTCAGGAGGAGCAAACTGTCTGGACAGGGCATCGGGCTTAACATTCTTCGAGCCCGGACGGAAGGTGAGAACAAAATTAAACCTCTTAAAAAATAGCGACCAACGTGCCTGACAGGGAGTCAGACGTTTGGCGTTCCTGAGATAAGTTAAGTTTTTGTGGTCGGTCCAAATCAAAAAAGGAACATCTGTGCCTTCCAACCAGTGCCGCCATTCCTCTAACACGAGCTTGACCGCCAACAACTCGCGATTGCCCACGTCAAAGTTGCGCTCAGACTGTGAGAGACGTCGGGAAAAGAAGGCGCAGGGATGAACCTTGTTGTCTACAAGTGATCTCTGAGAAAGGACCGCCCCCACTCCAGTGTCAGAGGCGTCCACCTCCAGTATGAACTGGTGCGTGGGGTCTGGATTGCAGAGGATAGGTGTGGAGGAAAAGAGGGACTTGAGCCTCTTGAAGGCGGCCTCAGCCTCTGGGGTCCAGTGAAAAGCACGGGCAGTGGAAGTGAGCTGAGACAGGGGGCGGCGACACAACTATAATCCTTAATAAGTCGCCTGTAAAAGTTGGCGAAGCCCAGGAAACATTGTAACTGTTTCCTGGACTCGGGGGTCGGCCAGTCGACTACAGCCCTGGTCTTTTCAGGGTCGGTTCTACAACGTCCGCCCTCAAAAATAAAACCCAAGAAGGAGACAGTGGAGGTATTAAACTCGCGCTTCTCGGCCTTGACGAACAACTGGTTTTCCAGTAACCGCTGAAGAACCGTGCGAATGTGAGTAGTGTGCTGAATGGGGTCACGAGTAAAAATAAGAATGTCGTCGAGGTAGACGAAAACAAATTTACCTATAAAGTCGCACAGGACATCATTGACGAGCGTCTGAAAAACCGCGGGGGCGTTGGTCAACCCAAAGGGCATGACCAGATATTCAAATTGACCCAAAGGAGTGCGAAAAGCAGTCTTCCACTCATCACCTGTTTTAATATGCACAAGATGGTAGGCGTTTCTTAAATCGAGTTTCGTGAAGCAGGAAGCCGACTGTAATTGTTCCTGCAGAGAATCGATAAGGGGGAGCGGATACTTATTCTTTATAGTGATATTGTTTAATCCGCGGTAGTCAATGCACGGCCTGAGAGTCTTATCTTTCTTTGAAATGAAAAAAAAAAACCAGCTCCCAAAGGGGAGATCGAGGGTCGAATAATTCCTGAGGCAAGGTATTCATTAATATAATTAGACATGTATTCTCTTTCGGGACCCAAAAGATTATAGAGTCTACTTGACGGCAAGGGGGCGCCAGGTAATAAGTCAATCGAGCAGTCATAGGGATGATGAGGAGGGAGAGACAAGGCGTGTTGCTTGCTAAAGACTGCCGCTAGGTTGCGGTATTCAGCAGGAACGGAGGTGAGGTCGATCTCCTCTAGAGGAGGTGTGTCCCGAGGGAACTCGTTGACGGCGGAGCGAAGACAGTTACTGAGACACTTGTCGCTCCATTTGTCAACGCAGCCACGTTCCCAATTAATAACAGTTTTATGGTTACTGAGCCAGGGGAAACCTAGAATTATCTAAGGCGTGAGAGAGTCAAACACAAAAAAAATCAGTCATCTCATGGTGGTTACCTGAGATGATGACATGCAAATCGGTATTTTTCTGATTTATACGGGCCAATGTGTTTCCGGTTAAGCCGGCAACAGAAATTGGAGGAATCTCACGAGTCGGCAAGAAATGTTTTTTAACTAAATTAGCACTAATCAAGTTTTGTTCCGCACCCGAGTCGATGAGTGCGGAGAACGAAAAGCGATGGTCAGGAGTCTGAATGACCATGGGAAGCAACAGTTTAAATGGGGAGGATAACGCAGAAGTTCCCACCAGTAACTCCCGCTTTACTGGTGGGAGTTCTCGTTTCCCCGAAACGGACAGTGGGGCAGAAAATGACCGGGGTTACCACAATAAATGCAGAGACGGGCGGATACACGCCGCTGTGTCTCTGCAGGAGTCAGCCGTGCGCGCCCCCCCTGCATAGGCTCGGGTGAGTGATCTTGTGGAAGAAAAGAAGATGATTGGTTTGGGCCAGGAAGCATGGAGGACTGGGAGTTGTAGTTCATGTGAGGCTGCTTGGGTGAAACGGACTCGTGGCGAGGGGTCATAAACCCGGAAGTGGGAGGATTCTGGGAAAGGTAGTACAAATGTGCAGACTTGGGCTCACCTGGAGGAGTCGGAAACCCGGAAGTCGGGGATCGATGGGAATTGTAGTTTGCCTCTCTCTTCCTCTCCCGTAAACGGTCATCGATGGAGATGGCAAGGTCTGTTAACTTATCGAAAGTCTCGGGCTCGTCTCACGTAGCCATCTGGTCCTTGAGAAAATCAGATAAGGAATTTAAGAAAATACCTTGGAGGGCTGATTCGTCCCATCCTGTCTGGGCGGCAAGGATCCGAAACTCCAAGGCGAACTCCGAGACATTACGACAGCCCTGTCGTAAATTCAACAAACGCTTGGCGGCGTTCGAAGTCTGCAGGGGATGATCAAAAATCCTACGAAACTCGTGCAGAAATCGTTCATAGGTTGCAGAGGGATTTTCATGGCTCAGGAGAAATGAGTGAGCCCACCGGAGAGCGTTACCCTTGAGCTGACTTACAAAAAGGTGATCTTGGCCGCGTCTGAGGAGAACTGAGAGGGAGCCCCCTCGAAGGCGAGTCTGCACTGCAGCAAGAAGCCACCACATTGGTCAAGGTCTCCGGTGAAGAACTCAGAGGGTTTAACTATCATTTGTTGTACAGGAGGAATGGAACCAGGAGCCGCGGGGGCTGGCGGAACGACTGGAGCTAATGAGGAAGAAGTTTGCAGTTGACGTTTAATGGAATAAATCATACCTCCAAGCTCCTGAAGGTTGGACTGGACTGTGGTTTGGTGAGTCAGCACTTGCTGTAAAACTTTATCCAACCCGTCGATCCCTCCGGGGAACCGGGGGTTGTCTGCTCACTCTTGGTCTCATTCTGGGTCTTTTGTGGCTGGAGCATTTCTGTTAGGATTGCGCGAGGAACCCAGATGATATGAGACCCAGAACGAGGCAGACACAGGGGAAATACAAAAGAACAGTGTTTATTTATATACAGTGAAATTAATCCACACGCTGCTTCTCTGCAACTCCTGGAAAGAGGGGTGACAGGTTAATTGTTGGTCCAGAGGGGAAGACCTGAGGGGTTTGTTTGAAGAGCGTTTTTGTTCTTACAGTCCAAATCCGAAGGTGGGGAGCTGGTCCTTCAGTCCTAAGAATGAGCAGAGGAGGAAAACCTAACGAGGGTCCAAGGGAACGAGGAAGGCTGGCAACTGGAGGCAAAAATGGCACGAGGAACACCTGACAGGCCGAGGGATCCAGATCAGGTCACGAGGAGGTCCAAAAAACATGAGGGATCAGGAAACTGGAAAAGAGAACACAGGTGAACAAATTCTTTTCACCAAGACATATCTAGCTCAGTAGTACTATACCATGAGAGGTGATATGCTCCAGTGATGAGTCACACTGGGCTGCAGCCTTTTGTAGATGGAGAGGCTCATCAGGCTGATAGCCGCCAGGTGTTGTCAATCAGTGGCCATCAGCAAGGCAGGCTGCAGGCAGTGGGACCCTTACAGACTGGACTATTGCAATGGTTTATTATCTGGATGTCCAAATACTTCTTTAAAACGTGCCAGAGTCTTAACTGGAGTTAGTAGGAGAGATCATATTTCTCCAGTTTTAGTTTCTCTCCATTGGCTCCCTGTCAAGTCCAGAATAAAATTCAAAATCTTTCTTATAACCTACAAAGCTCTCAACAACCTGGCTCCATCTTATATTACAGATCTTATTATTCCATATTTTCCTAACAGAGCACTTCGCTCTCAGACTGCAGGTTTACTTGTGGTTCCTAGAATTTACAAAACAGAATGGGAGGCAGATCTTTTAGTTATCAGGCTCCTCTCTTGTGGAACCAACTTCCAATCTCTGTCCGTGAGGCTGACACATTATCCAGTTTTAAAACTAGGCTTAAGACTTTCCTTTTTGCTAAATCCTTTAGTTAGGGTCGGCTTGGGTTTTCTGAGCTGTCCCTTAGTTATGCTGCTATAGGCTTAGACTGCTGGAGGACAAACTGACCACAATTTTCACTCTACTACTGTCTTTACTTACTCTGCTCAACCTGTTTTGTATTTGTAATTATTTTTTCTATCCTTAACATGTGTTCTTTTTGTCTTTCAGATACACCTGGATCTATATCTGGACCTACCATTCTATGTTTGTCTGTCTCTCCTTCCTGTCCTCTCAACCAGCCGGTCAAAGCAGATGGCCGCTTGTCCTGAGCCTGGTTCTGCTGGTGGTTTCTTCCTTTTAAAAGGGAGTTTTTCCTTTCCACTGTTGCCACTTTGCTTGCTCAGGATGGGAGACTGCAACGAAGCCAAGATTCAACTTGTCTGCTGGATTCCTTAGATAGAGAACTTTACTAATTGGCTTTTATGTATTTGATTGTTCCTGTAAAGTGCCCTGAGACCACTTTGTTGTGATTTGGCGCTATATAAATAAACTGAATTGAATTGAATTTGAAATAATATCAGTTTCAACAACTTTTTTTTGTCCAATAGTTCTCAGTAAAATATTGGCTCTCCTTCCTTGAATGTTCAGTTTATTCATCAGCCTCACTGTGCAAAATGATGCAGTACTACCTGGGTCTGTATATCCAAGATGGCGCCATGTACGGTCGCCCTGGCATTCTGGTGCGCTCTGTTTTTTCTGGTTTTGTGCGGTAATCATGTGTCTGCGTGCTCCTACACTCGTGAGGAGCTACTAAACTTCAGAATCACAACCCATGAGGACATTACTCCAGTTTTTTTAGTGCCTGCTGCAGAACTTGTGCACTTTTTGGCCAAAAGAGCGAGACTTCGCAGGAGGGGCAGAAGAGCCGAAGCGCTCGTGCGTCTCCGGAGGCGCGGTACACGCACACCTTTACCTGGGATATTCCTCTCCAACATCCGTTCCCTCTACAACAAAATGGACGAAATAGCGCTGCTGATGAGAAGGAACAGCGATTTTTCCTCCTCCTGTGTGCTGTGCTTCACAGAGACATGGCTCTACGAGCAGACCCCTGACTCCGCACTCGATCTAGAGGGATTCCAGCTCCTCCGCGCTGACAGACAGCAGGGACTTTCTGGAGGAAAGAAGAAAGGCGGAGGAGTCTGTTTTTTTATCAACAACGCCTGGTGCTTCGACGTGACAGTGATCTCCCAGCACTGCTCTCCTTCTCTGGAATATCTCTTCATAAACTGCAAACCGTTTTACTCTCCACATGAGTTCACTTCATTCACTCTGGCCGCTGTTTACATCCCACCTTGTGCGGACGTGCACAAGGCTGAGCGCGCGCTCGCGGACCAGATTACGAGTGTAGAGCGGACTTTTCCGGACTCCCTTGTTATTATCCTTGGAGATTTTAACAAAGCAAACCTCAGGCATGAACTACCTAAATAGTTCATGCCTGAACTATTACAGTGATCCAGGAAACATGCTGGATCACTGTTACACCACAGTGAGCGGTGCTTATCGTGCTGTGCCTCGTGCTGCCCTGGGTCTCTCAGATCATGAGATGATTCACCTCATACCTGCATACAGACAGAGACTGAAGCTCTCAAAACCTGTGGTGAGGACATCCAAAAAGTGGACCAGTGAAGCTGTGGAGGAGCTATGCACGTGTTTGGACACCACAGACTGGGACCTGTTCAGGGCTTCTACAGACAGTCTAGACGAATATACAAACACTGTGACGTCATATATACATTTCTGTGAGGACAGCATCATCCCATCACGCTCCAGAGTCATTTTCAATAACGATAAACCCTGGTTCACATCCAAACTAAGACAGCTTCGTCAGCAGAAGGAGGTTGCTTTCAGAGAGGGGGACAGAGACAACTACAGACGTGCGAAGTATGGATTTAGCAGGGAGGTGTCGAAGGCTAAATCCAGGTACAACACACGGCTGGAACAACAGTTCTCTGCAAACAACTCTGCCTCTGTCTGGAGGGGGCTGAAAGAGATAACTAACTACAAGCCCAGAGCACCTCATTCTACAGACAATCTCAAACTGGCAAACGATCTGAACGACTTCTATTCATGCTTTGACATGGACTCACATTACTCCATCCTCCACACCAACCCCAGCCCAACTGGTTTAACGACTTAGGACTACCCTCGACAACCCCCTGCTATCTCTGTACAAGAGGATGAAGTAAGGAGGCTTTTTAAAAAGTGAATACACATAAGGCTGCAGGCCCAGACCTTGTGTCACCCTCCACGCTGAGACATTATGCTGGAGAGTTGGCTTCGGTCTTCACAGGGATCTTCAACTCTTCTTTGGAGTCATGCCACGTCCCAGCCTGTTTCAAGTCCTCCATCATCGTCCCTGTCCCCAAGAAGCCACGTGTCACAGGACCAAATGACTACAGACCTGTAACTCTCATGTCTGTAGTCATGAAAACCTTTGAACGCTTGGTTTCATCTCACCTCAAGTCCATCACCAACCCCCTCCTGGACCCCCTGTAGTTTGCCTATAGGGCCAACAGGTCTGTAGATGACGCAATAAACCTAGCTCTTCACTTCATCATGCAGCACCTGGACTCCCCAGGAACCTATGCCAGGATCCTGTTCGTGGACTTCAGCTCCGCATTTAACACCATCCTCCCTGCTCTGCTCCAAGACAAGCTCTCCCTGCTCCATGTACCTGACTCCACCTGCAGGTGGATCACAGACTTCCTTACAGACCGGAGTCAGTGCGTGCGGCTGGGGAGAGCTGTCTCGGACCTTCGGACTGTAAGCACAGGATCTCCACAGGGCTGTGTGCTTCCCCCCTGCTTTTCTCCCTGTACACCAACTGCTGCACCTCCAGCCATGACTCTCTGAAACTTATTAAGTTTGCAGATGACACCATCCTCATCGGGCTCATCTCGGACGGTGATGAGTCTGCATACAGGAGGGAGGTGGACCGGCTGGTGACCTGGTGCAGCAGCAACAACCTGGAACTCAATGCCCGGAAGACAGTGGAGATGATTGTGGATTTCAGGAAAGCCACAGCCCCTCTGCCCCCCCTAACCTGTAATGATACCCCCATCACCAATGCAAACTCTTATCGATTCCTCGGCACCACCATCACCCAGGACCTCAAGTGGGAGCCGACCATCAGCTCCTTCATCAAGAAGGCCCAGCAGAGACTGTACTTCCTGCGACAGCTGAAGAAGGCCAAGCTGCTGGCCAAGCTGATGGTGCAGTTCTACACGGCCATCATCGAGTCCATCCTCAGCTCCTCCATCACGGTGTGGTACACCGGGGCCACTGCCAGGGACAGACTGAGACTGCAGCGCGTTGTGCGCTCAGCTGAGAAGGTGATCGGCTGCAGCCTTCCATTCCTCCACGACCTGTACGTCTCCAGGACTGTGAGGCGAGCAGGTCGGATCACAGCTCACCCTACACACGGACTGTTTGAACCACTCCCCTCAGGCAGGAGGCTTCGGTCCGTTCGGACCAGAACCTCCCGCCATAAGAACAGTTTCTTCCCCTCTGCTGTTGGACTCCTGAACACTCATAATACTACGTCATAATTTCTGCTTTGGTCACATTACATCTGTATTATAATTGAATACTCCATCTGTACTGTTTTCTAAGCTTTTTTTTTTTGTTTTCTATTGTATGGGTGTACACATGTTTTATGTTGTTGTTGTTTTTTTTTTTTTTTTACTTTATTTGTGGGTGTACACAGGTCTTATGTCATGTTTTCATTTTTATTTTATTTTACTTTATTACTATTCGCACCTTATGTCGAAGCAAATTCCTAGTTTGTGAACCTCGTTCATTGACATGGCAATAATAAACTGATTCTGATTCTGTCAAGAAAAGCATAGGCATACAAAGTTGTATTTCCTTTCTTGGCTTTAACTTTCACAGGCACTATTGATAATTTTGATTCATCTTCACCGGCCCCATTAAGAGCACTTGTCTGAATAGTGGCTACTGGACCATGTTCCTTTGTTTCCTTTTGTTCTTTATTCATATTCTTCTTTTCATAAATGTGTACCATTTGGGGATGTTTTAAACCACATATCTTGCAGCTGAGACATTTTCTACAGTCTTTACTAATGTGTCCTTTACAAAGACATCCAAAACAGACACCATTTTCTTTTAGAAAAACAATTTTGTCTTTATGCGTCTTTATTTCCAGCTCTTGACACTTTTCTAAAGCATGTTTACCTCTGCAAAACAAACAACTCCTCATTTCTGTGGCATTTTCCTTTTCGTTAACTTTTTCATTTCCACTTTCAGCTGCAGTCACAGAAGTAGCAAAAGAACTTTTCTTGACTCTTGAGTGAACTTGTGACTTAAGACTTCTTGCGTCTTTGTTTACTGTACGGATTTCTTTAATGTCCCCATACACTGGATCAGATGCAATTTTCACTTGTTTCTCCATAAAATTCACCATATCCTTAAATGTAGGTCGTCGATTATATTTCTCATGAAAATCAGAGACTTGTTCTCCACTTTTCTCTCAGACGATAGGGTAACTTTTTTGTTATGGCAAGCATATTGGTAGGCGTTTCAAGCTCCTGCATGTAACTGAGATCTTCCATAGCATTACAACAACCTCTGAGAAATATTGTGTATGCTTGAAGATCTTTTGTGTCCTCTGCCTTTATTGAACACCAAGACAGAGCCTTGTCCATGTTTGCTGTTGCAAGTTTATGTTCATTGCCAAAATGCTGCTGTAATAAGGATTTTGCTTATTTAAATCCTCTCTCTGACGACATCAATCAATCAATCAGTTCAACTTTATTGTCCATAACATTCAATGAAATGGAAATTTGTCTTTGACATCTGGCTTATAAAACAAAATAAAAATGTGATTAAAAAACTCTAAAAAACTTTAAAACCAAACTTTCCTAAATCAATTAAAAACATTCAGTTAAAGCCATTCTAAAATATACGATACATTAAAATATGGAAACATTCCAGCAGACAGTACAGGTCCTTCTCAAAAAATTAGCATATTGTGATAAAGGTCATTATTTTCCATAATGTAATGATAAAAATGAAACTTTCATATATTTCAGATTCATTGCACACCAACTGAAATATTTCAGGTATTTAATTGTTTTAATACTGATGATTATGGCATACAGCTCATGAAAACCCAAAATGCCTGTCCCAAAAAATTAGCATATCATGAAAAGGTTCTCTAAACAAGCTATTAACCTAACCATCTGAATCAACAACATAACTCTAAACACCTGCAAAAGATTCCTGAGGCTTTTAAAAACTCCCTGCCTTGTTCATTACTCAAAACCGCAATCATGGGTAAGACTGCCGACCTGACTGCTGTCCAGAAGGCCATCATTGACACCCTCAAGCAAAAGGGTAAGACACAGAAAGAAATTGCTGAACGAATAGGCTGTTCCCAGAGTGCTGTATCAAGGCACCTCAGTGTGAAGTTTGTGGGAAGGGAAAAGTGTGGCAGAAAACGCTGCACAACGAGAAGAGGTGACCGGACCCTGAGGAGGATTGTGGAGAAGGGCCGATTCCAGACTTGGGGGACCTGCGGAAGCAGTGGACTGAGTCTGGAGTAGAAACATCCAGAGCCACCGTGCACAGGCGTGTGCAGGAAATGGACTACAGGTGCCGCATTCCCCAGGTCAAGCCACTTTGGAACAAGAGATGCGTCAGAAGCATCTCGCCTGGGACTGCTGCTGAGTGGTCCAAAGTTATGTTCTCTGATTACGGTAAATTTTGCATTTCCTTTGGAAATCAAGGTCCCAGAGTCTGGAGGAAGAGAGGAGACACAGAATTCACATTGCTTGAGGTCCAGTGTCAAGTTTCCACAGTCACTGGGGTGTCATGTCAGCTGCTGGTGTTGGTCCACTGTGTTTTATCAAGCGCAGGGTCAATGCAGCTAGCTATCAGGAGATTTTGGAGCACTTCATGCTTCCATCTGCTGAAAAGCTTTATGGAGATGAAGATTTCATTTTTCTGCACGATCTGGCACCTGCTCACAATGCCAAAACCACTGGTAAATGATTTACTGCCCATGGTATTACTGTGCTCAATTGGCCTGCCAACTCTCCTGACCTGAACCCCATAGAGAACCTGTGGGATATTGTGAAGAGAAAGTTGAGAGACGCAAGACCCAACACTCTGGATGAGCTTAAGGCCGCTATCGAAGCATCCTGGGCCTCCGTAACACCTCAGCAGTGCCACGGGCTGATTGCCTCCATGCCACGCCGCATTGAAGCAGTCATTCATGCAAAAGGATTCCCGACCAAGTATTGAGTGCATAACTGAACATGATTATTTGAAGGTTGGCGTTTTTTGTATTAAAAACACTTGTCTTTCATTGGTGGGATGAAAAATGCTAATTTTTTGGGACAGGCATTTTGGGTTTTCATGAGCTGTATGCCATAATCATCAGTATTAAAACAATTAAAGACCTGAAATATTTCAGTTGGTGTGCAATGAATCTGAAATATATGAAAGTTTCATTTTTATCATTACAGTATGGAAAATAATGACCTTTATCCTAATATGCTAATTTTTTGAGAAGGACCTGTAGTTTGTTATGTGAGGCTGCGTTTAAATAGGACCTTGTTAAGTACATTCACCGCAGAGGGAACAAATGACTTTTTGTACCCATTTTTCTTTGCTAAAGGAACCAGCAGTCTTCTGCCAGATGGTACCAACCTGAATAATGTTTGCAGTGGATGAGTTGGGTCATTGTAAACCTGGATTGCCTTTTTTTCCAGAATCTGACTGTACAGGTCTGTAAGTGTCATTTGTTGATGACCATTGACTTTACAACCTTGTTTGACCACCCGGGACAACTTGTTCCTTTCTCTGGCTAGGAGGTTCCCATACCATGAGACAATATGAAATGAAACAACACTTTCAACCAGTGACCTGTACACCAACTGCAAAGTAATTTTGCTTGCATTAAAGCTCCTTAGCTTATACAGAAGGTGGAGACGCCGTCTGGCTTTTTTGTAAATGTAGTCGGTGTTTGGTTCAAAGGTCAACTTGTTGTCAATTATAACACCAGTGTTCAAGACCCTACAGTCAGATCGAGTGTTATCAACACAAACTCGCTGGGGTCTTCCTCTTAAAAATTTGCTAATCCACAACACAAGATGGCTGCTGACATTTAGATCACATAGGCGTTTTAAAAGTATATGTGGCTGAACCGTATTAAAAGCTGATGAAAAGTCCATGAATAACATGAGAAAATATGTCTTTGGGTTGTCTAAATGATTATGGACCTTGTTGAGGAGGGAGAGAGTGGCATCCTCCACCCCTTGGTTAGTTCTATATGCAAACTGCAAAGGGTCCATATACTCAGCTGTAACAGACATGAGTTCCCTGCTCACTAAGCGCTCCATACATTTGGGGGTGGCTGTGGCTGAGTGGTTAGAGCAGTCGTCCTCCAATGCGAGAGTTGGGTGTTCAAATCCACCAGCAGTCACATGTCGAAGTGTCCTTGGGTAAGACACTGAACCCCTCATAGCCTCTGATGTGTGTCCCATCAGTGTATAAATGTGATCTAAAGCACTGATTAGTCTCTTTAGAATGATTTGTTCAATTAGCTTTGTAGTGATCTAGTAGAGTGCTGTATGAATGGGTAAATGAGGACACAGATTGTAGTGTAAAGCGCTTTGAGTGTCTTGAAATAAGATAGAAAGGCGCTATGTAAGTACAGTCCATTTACCATAATACAGATGTGAGGGCAATTGGTCTGAAGTCATTCAGTGTCTTTGCATGTGTTATTTTGGGCACCGGGACAATAGTTGACATTTTCCATGCTTGTGGGACAAAGCTAGTGTTAAGGAACAACTCAAATATCTGTTTGAACACAGGACCCAGCTGTGTGGCACATTATTTTAATACCTTTCCTTTAATCCCATCTGGCCCAGCTGCTTTATGAGGATTGATGTACTGAAATATTGAAATTACCTCTTTCTCTTGTAATTCCACAGGAGTTGGTGTCAAGGCTGCACAGAAAGAGTCAATCTCATCACTGAAGTCGTGGATGTCAAATCTTGAATAATGAACATTTAGTTTATTTGCAAGACCAAAAGCGTCAGTGTGCTGAAGGGAATCTTTTTGTTTCCTCCCCATTATTATGTTCAGTCCCCTCCAGGCATCTCTTGCATTGTCATTACTCAATTCCCTCTCAACATTATCTTTATAATTTATTTTTACTTTCTTAATCATGCAACTTATTTCCTTCTCTAGTTCCCTCATCTTTTGCACGTCTCCTCCTTTAAAAGCTGCTTTCTTTTGGTTTAAAAGATGCTTCATTTCTTTATTTACCCAAGGTTTATTATTAGGGTAAAATCTAACTGTTTTTGTTTTTATAATATTGTCCACACAAAATTTAATGTAACTGGTGATGGTAAAATCCAGCAGTTCATAGTTTTTAGCAGAGACCTCCTCGCTGAAGAACAGGCTCCAGTCAGTCAGTTCAAAACAAGTCCTCAGCTCATCGATAGAGTCCGTTGTCCAGCACTGAACAGTCTTAACAGCAGGTTTCTCCCTCTTCAGTTTCTGACGATATTTTGGCAGCAGGTGGATGATGTTATGGTCAGACTGGCCGAGGGGTGGGCAACACCTGGCCACGTACGCACCCTCCAAATTACCAAAACATTTATCAAGAGTCTTGTCTTTCCATGTCAGACAGGTCACATATTGTTCTAAGTTTGGGAGATAAGTGGGAATATCGCAACCATTAAAGTCGCCAAGTAGGAAAATCGGGTCATCCACAGAGTGACGTTGCGCCTTGGTGTAGCTGTCGGTTATGCGCTCAGCTGCTAAAGTGAAGGCCGGTCCGGGCACGTAAACCAGAATAACAGTGATCTGTCTGAACTCACGGGGCAGATAGTAAGGGCGAAAGGATACAGTCATTATCTCATAGTGTTTTGAACAGTCAGTCTCACGGATCGTCATGTTTGCTGCCCAGCGATTATCCACAAACATACACAACCCACCTCCAATGCTTTTCTCTGTGCGCTGTGTGTCTCTGTCAAAATGGAGTGTCGTATATCCCTCCATGTGTAGGCAACTCCTGACAAGTTCTCTTGGTTGTCCTCTTGTATGCTGTTCCAAATAGTAAAGACAATCTCCGGCATTTATATTTCTGTTTTCAATGTTGTGCTCAAATGATTTGATGAAAGTCTGGTACTGAAGTGGATCTCCATCAAAAATGGGAATCTCCTTTTTAGGTAATGAAGAAAGACATTGCTGTTGAATTAATAAAGCAGTGAGTTCATTTTGCTTATCCATGAGTGAGAGGACATTACATTTTTCTTCATCATTAAGAGCTTGAGATGTTGCATATTTATGTTCTGCTGAATTTCTAGTGTTTGTTTCGTATGTTGAAGGTCTTGCAGAAAGAGTCTGTGTTTGGGTTGTAACTACCTGCAGTTATGAGAGGTTGTGATTTTGCATCGTCATGCTTTTGAAAGATATGCACAGGTTGCATGTCTTATAGAAAATCATCAGCTCCAACATCCAATACATTACTTTCCTTTTGTCTCTTTTCATAATATGACTCCATACCATCAGATGTTTTCCCTTTAATGATGGATCCTTTAGAGCCTCCCAAAACTTGCATTTTGCAACGGTAGCAGCAATATTTGTTTCCAGCTCCAGTTGTTCTTTTTGTCTTCTTAACTGTGCCTCATGTTCCTCCAAGGCGTGTTTTTCTTTAAGCAGTTTCTGTCTTACAATTAGTGCAGCTGCTTCTGTTTCAGCCATTATCTGTGCTGATGTTGTACTTGAGACTCTGGAGTTTGAGCCTGAGGAACTTTGTTTAATTCTTTTGCTTCCTATATTTGAAACATTGTCACCTGGTTGTATTTCGTCCTGTACGTCAGATGATGTTTTAAACTGTTTTGGAGATTTTGAGGTGTTATGGCGATAATTTGTTGAAGAAACTATCTCATTTGATAAAACAATCTTAGAAGAAACGGGTATATCTGAAGTTACAGCATCTTCAGTTTCATGGCCTTCTTCTTCTACAAAAGGTCTTCCAATTTCATGAAGCCACTGTTTCACATCTTCAACAAAATCAGCATTACATTTAGCTATGCCTTCAAACCATTCAGCTTGAGTGTTTTATTCATCTTTAGTGATCAATAGAATGAATGAATCATGAGCAGTCTTTGCGTTTTTATACAGATCATTCAGTTTTCCTAATTTAAACTGCACATCCTTTGCATTGTCATCATTTTCCATTAATTTTTTAATATCATGTGTTAATCCTTTAATTTTGTTCACGTGAGATTGTCGTCTTTTTTGCAAAGTTTCCATTTTATAAGCAAGCGTTTTGGCTGTCAGCTTTGCAAATCTCTTTTCATGCAGTTCACATTCAGCTTCTTTTGTTTCACTCATTTGCATCAAACAGCATCACATGACTTCAGACAGCTTTACAAACAGAGCACAGCCAATATTTTTCTTCCGCGCAGACCAGTGTGCAGAGCAGCCTACTGCTTGCCAATCAAGCACACGCACACACAAACCAAACAACGTCCCCAATGGACAAGCGGTGACACATCAAACTTCAAAACTTCCAACATACACAGAGTGAGTCAGCGTGTTCTACCGCCTCTGATGGTGTGCTGCGCTGCGTTCCACAAACTTCCTCCGTCCAACTGGTCAGCTGCGTCATTTCTGATAAACTTCTTGGAGAATGTCGTCCAAACATGACAAAAAATTGTCTGATCCACATTGTTATCCAT
>NC_056506.1:10540079-10540832 GCF_014905685.2 Nematolebias whitei | reverse complement strand
TCCATCCATAAATCCTCTTCAGTGCTCTGATGCCTGCTGTAAGATATACACATTTTCTGTTGACTAAATTGTAGCGACTTCGATCCACAACAAGTCGCTGCCGGCTGAGTAGAGTTTGCTCTGTGACGCGTCTCCATTGATTCATGCTGAGTCCATCTTGTATTTTGTGTATTTATTAAAACTAACACAATTACTTTTGCATCCAGCAAACAGCGACTGTATTAATTTACATGTTGGTCAGTTTGACTGACAGAGGTATTGATCAAAAATTATGTTTCTAAATTGTTCCCCAGTGACGGTCAACAGAAAAGTTTGCAAGAAACCCTACTAACCCAGCACCTGGTGCAATTACTCAAATCAGCTAAGTAATATGTGACAAAGCCCCTCATGCACACCCCTGCAGTGCTGGAAAATCGAAACACCTGTGCCACCATAAACAACACAACACCTAACAGTCATTTTAGTTGATTTTATCATTGTTTTTAGTTGCACTCTCAGAGTCAGAGAGTCAGAGTTTCTTTATTGTCATTCGCACCTCATGTGGTACATGTGGTGGAGCGAAATTATGTACACAGGGTCCCAGTTACATCCAACAATAAAATGTCTAAGAAAAACAGTAATAACATCTAAGATATGAACTAAGAAAAACATCAACTAAATATACACTAAGCACTCATAACATAAAACATTGAACATCAGCACAAACGAACATGAGTCTGTGAGCAGATGTGCACGCATGAACACATCAACATT
>NC_056506.1:10533333-10539979 GCF_014905685.2 Nematolebias whitei | reverse complement strand
GAACATGAGTCTGTGAGCAGATGTGCACGCATGAACACATCAACATTGAAACAGATCAGCAGCAACATGAAACAGATCAGCAGCAACATGATATGGTTTTTCACAGTGATTATTCTAGTTAGAGGTTCATGAGTCTAACAGCCTCAGGGTAGAAGCTGTTCCTCAGTCTAGTGGTTCTACACTTAATGCTCCTTAACCTCCTTCCTGAGGGGAGTGGGGCAAAAAGTGTGTGTGCTGGGTGGGTGGGGTCCTTCATGATGCAGGTGGCCCTCTTCCTGCATCTGGAGGTGTAGATGTCTGTGATGGTGGGGAGGCTGATTCCAACAGATTTCTGTGCAGCCTTCACCACTCTCTGCAAAGCTTTTCTTTCTGCAGCTGTGCAGCCTCCATGCCACACATTGATGCTCGAGCACAGGATGCTCTCCACTGCACACCTGTAGAAGGAGGTGAGGACTGAGTCTCCCAGACCAGCTCGCCTCAGCCATTTGAGGAAGTAGAGTCTCTGATGAGCTTTCTTGATCAGGTTGGTGGTTTGTTGCTCCAGCTGAGGTTGTCATTCATGTGTACACCCAAGTACTTGTAGCTGGAGACCACTTCCACCGCAGATCCTCTTATGTTCAGGGGGGTGTAGATGTTTTTGTTCCTTCTGAAGTCCACAATCATCTCCTTTGTCTTCTTCACATTGATGTGAAGGTTATTCTCTTTGCACCAGCTCTCCAGGTGTTCCACCTCTTGCCTGTAGCTGGACTCATCATTGTTTGTGATGCATCCCACCACCGCTGTATCATCTGCAAACTTTAAAATGTGACAGCCTGGATGGGTAGCTGCACAATCATACGTGAGCAGAGTAAAAAGGAGGGGGCTCAACACACATCCCTGAGGAGAGCCAGTGCTGAGGGTTATGGTGGAGGAGGAGAGGTTGTGGATCCTCACTAACTGTGGTCTGTTTGTTAAAAAGTCTAGTACCCAGTTGCAGATGGAGGGGCTTAGTCCTAGTGTGGATAGTTTGTCCATCAGGGTTTGGGGGATCATGGTGTTGAAGGCGGATGTGAAGTCCACAAAGAGCATACGGACGTAAGAGTTTTTCTGCTCCAGGTGGTTGAGTGCAGTGTGGACCACAGAGGAGATTGCATCCTCTGTTGATCGGTTCTCACGGTATGCGTACTGATGAGGGTCCTCGTTGATGTTGATGGTTGTTTTGATGTGAGTCATGACCAGTTTTTCGAAGCATTTAGCGACTATCGGGGTGAGGGCCACTGGCCGATAGTCATTCAGACCAGTCACTGTAGAGCTTTTTGGGACTGGGATGACTCTGTAGCAGTTTGAGATTTTTGTTAATGAAAAGTGCGTTACAAATTAAATTCATCATCATCATCATCATTTTGGCTCTTACAGCCCCTAAGTCAAGTGAGGAGAGAGCTTAGCAGACTACCCCAGGATGCTCAAGGCATGTGCTGACCAGCTGGGGAAGCCTCTCCAACATGTCTTCAACTTGAGCCTGCGTCTCGGAAGACTCCCTGTCACATGGAAGACATCCTGCCTCATTTCAATTCCTAAGAAGGCACACCTCAAGGAGCTGAATGACTACAGGTTAGGGCTGGGCGATATCTCGATATTTTAAAAATATCAAGATAATTTCATACGCGATATAAGATGGGACTATATCGTCTATATTGATATTTCTTCGTTGAGTTATAATTAGACTTGAAAATCTGTGTAGTTCTTATTTTTCTCCCCGTCTGCGCCACCAAATGCACGTGGCTCCTCCTTCTCCCTCACTGAATACAAACACAGCCCCTCACCTGCGCATGCTCCCCCCGCTTCCTGCTTCTCCAGGTGGGCAGAAGTTTAGCACAACAACACAGGAAAGGATATTTGAAGAGCAGCTTAGCTGCTGAGCAAAAAAGAAAAACAATGGCTGTTATTTGGATATGGCTTGGATTTAAATGGTCAGATGAACAGCAGAGAAATGTTTTCTGTAGACGATGCCAAAAACAAGTCCTGACAAAAGGTCGGCACTACGAATCTTTTTCATCATTTAAAACAGCGCTATAAGTGGAGTATAAAGCGTGTGTGAAGCTGCAGCTCCGACTGTTGACTTCAGCCTCCTTCCCTGAGACAAACCACTGTACAAAACTCATTTAGCCGTGCTGTGCTTTATGAGAGGAACAGTGAGAGGCAGCACGACATTAATAAAGCCACAGCTTATGTCGCTAAAGACACAGTCCCAGTCTCAACTATGGAACAAGATGGCTTAAGTTAGCCATCTTGTTAGTCTCTAAGGACCATGTCTTTAGCAATATGATAAGCCACTGCTGTATAATGTCGCGCTACCTCTCACTGTTCCTCTCATAAGGCACAACACGGCTAAATCAGTTTTGTACCGGTTTGTCTCAGGGAAGGAGGCTGAGGTCAGTCAGAGCTTCAGTTGCAGGACACTTATGTAAGGATGGTACCATTTGCTGTTTCTGTTTGTGTCTGTTTCCCTAGTGTTTCCTCATCAGTTTAATTGGTGCCACCTTTGTCTCGTCACACCTGTTGTAATCACGTCTTGTCTTGTCCTTGTATATAAGCCTCCTGTTCTGTGTTGTTCCTTTGTCGGGTCGTATTCGTTGGGTCTCTGCGTCCTCCTGCGTCTCCCCTGAGCTCTCCTGAGTCCTCCCTGAGTTTCCCTCTGAGTCCTCCATCTTTATGTAAGTTTTGCTGCCACGTCAGCTGTTTGTTTTGTTCTTTATTTATTATTAAAATACTTATTTTTGTATTTGCCGAGTTTGAGTCCTGTCTGCACAATTGGGTTCGTTCCTGTCCAACAAATCCTGACAACTTACTAACATAGTGAAGGCGGCACAGCTGAAAATGATTAATACTTAATATAATGGATGGATATGTAAATAAATGTCTAAAAAAAAACTATTTAATATATGTAAATAGTTTATTTTTTTAGACATTTATTTTGTACAGTTACAGCTGTTTGTTAATAAATGTACCTGTGTGACAAATGGGACAAAGCTTTGACTCAGAATATATATTTTAGTTATTACTTTATGGGCGACTGTGGCTGAGTGGTTAGAGCAGTCGTCTTCCATTGCAAGAGTTGGGGGTTCAAATCTATCAGCAGTCACATGCCGAAGTGTCCCTGGGCAGGACACTGAACCCCTCATTGCCTCTGATGTGTGTCTCATCAGTGTATGAATGTGATAAAGCACTGATTAGTCTCTTTAGAATGATTTGTTCAATTAGCTTTGTAGAGATCTAGTAGAGTGTGTAACGAACCCCGTATAATGGACCAAAATCACCACCACAAAAAATCAATTAAATAAAGTTTATTAACTGATGAAACGGCAGGATGGACCTCGGCAAGCTGTCGCAGACTGTGGACCGGTTCCAGGTTCCAATCACCGATCCACACGAACAGTCTAAAGATGGAGAACGGTTAGTGGTTGTGCAGGTGACGAGAGTGAAGACAAAGTCAGATGAAAAAACAACCACTAACCGTCTCAGTGATGATGGGGGTTCTGAAGCGCTGAAGCGGGTCCAGCTGACCCGGATGACTGCTGGAGGAGCTGGGTCTGGTGAGAGACGACAGTCGGCAGCAGCTGAAGCTTGCAACGAGGTCTGCAGGATAAGTTGGTGTCTCCAGCACCGAGCGTGATCCAAAACAAACGAGTGGTGGAGAGTGGAGCTGGTGGGGATGATCAGAGAGACGTGGTCGAGCAGGCGTAGGTCAGAACCGATGATCAGATGCCGAGATAATCCAAAGGAGCAGACGAGAAACGAAGTCAGGAGGTCCGTGGTCCAGAAGCCGGGAGGTCGAGCCGAGAGGAAGGGAACAGGAAACGACGGGAGGACAGAAACGAGTAAAACAGGAGTACAAGGACTTGAGGGGACAGGACAGGGACAGAACGTGGTCATGAGCGCGAGGTATTTACTAACTAAAAGTGTTCAACTACCGGGCACCGAAAAAGAGTCAGCCGTGAGCTTATAAAGGGAGAGGAGGACAGGTGCAGCCAGTTGATCGCAATCAGCGCTGCTGGCTGCAGTGAAGACAACGTTAAACTAGAAGTGAAGACAAACCTCAACCCACATGCAGAGAAAGAAAAAGAAAAACAAAAGAATAAATCCCCAGAACCAAAACAAGTGAACAGAGTGACACAAAAACCTAACTGACAGACGTGATTCGTGACAGAGTGTAGTATGAATGGTTAAATGAGAGCCCAGATTTTATTGTGAAGTGCTTTGAGTGTCTTGATAAGATAGAAAGGTGCTACATAAATACAGTCCATTTACAATTTACTTTATAGAAATAATAAAAAATTGAGATATATACTGTATATCGCCATTCATCTTAATATATTGAGATATTAATTTTGGTCCATGTCGCCCAGCCCTACTTCTGGCTGGTCGCCTTGACATCTCATGTGATGAAGACCCTGGAGCGACTGCTATTGAAATTCCTTAGATCTCAGGTTCGCCACGCTGAGGACCCTCTACATTTCTCATACCGGGAGAACGTGGGGGTGGATGATACTACTCTCTACCTTATGCACAGGGCTCACTCCCACCTAGACAATAGAAACGGTGCAGTGAGGGTCATGTTTTTCGACTTCTCCAGTGCCTTCAACACTATTCAGCCCCTGCTACTGAGAGACAAGCTTGAGGAGATGGAGGTGGACACTAGGGCTGCAACAACAAATCTATAAAATCGATAAAAATTAATTATTAAAAGTGTTGGCAACGAATTTCATTATCGATTCGTTGTGTCCCGCGATTATGTATCTCTCACGGCATTGCAGAGCCGTTTTGTTCACCTGGAGTGCAATGTCAATGTTGGCTGACTGAATAAAGTAAAAAAAAAAAAAACTGCAGCATGAGTTGAACAGAGCAAGGGGGAAGATGGAAGCAGAGCCGAGGCAGTGTTTTCAAAGGAAATTAAGTAAATTTTACAAATGACTGACGCAGAGAAAACTGTTTGACCCAAGTCCTCAACAGTGTGGGACCACTTGACGCTTCACAAAGATAAAAACTGCGCAACATTCAGCTTTGAAAAAGTGAAGACATGACACGGGAGAACCACGGAAAAAAACGTAAACATGTAGGAGTCAGGCAGCATGGTGGTGCAACTGGTAGAGCTGCTGCCTCTCAGCGAGCAGGTCCTTGGTTCAAACCCCGGTCCAGGGGCCTTTCTGGGAGGAGTTTGCATGTTCTCTCCGTGCATGCGTGGGTTTTCTCCGGGTGCTCCGGTTTCCTCCCACAAACCAAAAACATACATGTTAAGCTGATTGGTAACTCTAAATTGTCCCTAGGTGTGAGTGAGAGAGTGAATGGTTGTTTGTCTCGTTTGTCTCTGTGTGGCCCTGTGATGGACTTGCGACTCGTCCAGGGTGTACCCCGCCCCTCGCACAGTGATTGCTGGACATGGGCACTGGCGACCCCCGTGACCCAAAATGGAATAAACGGGTAAAGATAATGGATGGATGGATGTAGGAGTCAAGGGAGCTCAGCAGCAGATACAACATGTCTCACTCCCATCTCATGTGTTGGCAGGTGAGTCTACAATATCCCACATTTGTTCTGTTTCCAAGTGAGAAATCGTCACGTGAGTCTCTCTGGTAGCTGAAGCTGCTGGTTGTTTGCTGATTAATGACACTGATAGAGTTTGTGTGTGTTACTTTTTATTTAATTTAATGGGTACAAGCAGTGTTTAAATGTGATTTATAAATAAATATAACACAAAGATGATAATAATTTAATGATTAAGCTTTAACTTTTAATTTGCCGGCCAAGTCTGAGTGAAGACACTGCCTGTATGGCAGGATGAATTGCATTTAAATAGGAATTAAAGTAATTTATTACATCTACTTAAATGTGTGCAATTAAGTGTGTGTGTGTGTGTGTGTGTGTGTGTTTGTGATTAATTGCTCTTTGAGCTACTTTTGCCTTAACCTAACACTGTAAATGAAACAAGGCATTTCTTGAGTTGCTGTAAAATATGCTATAATACATATATACTCTCTCATTCCAGAAAACGACAACAAACAATGACAGCCTTCATGATGGAAAGATATCATGCACACCACAGCAAGCAGCTGTCTTGACTGAAAGCATCCTTAACATGATCGTCACTGACATGAGGCCTCTGTCGATGGTTGAAGACGAAGGCTTCACTACAATGATCCACACTTTTAATCCAGGTTACACTCTTCCCTCAAGGACACATTTTACAAAGTAGCTACATATTGTGCAGGTATAAAGCATACATTTGTATACCGTTATATTTTTGTGTACATTTATTTTTTGGAAGCTATTTGACAAACTTTTTTATTATTCAATATTTGACTAACAGAATAGCCAAGTAGCAACCTGTTTTTTGTGTGAATTGCTATGTCAGTCAAATATTCAATTTTGAAATAAAGAGGTAGAAATTAAAACATTACTTTTTTTTGCCAATTCATCGATTAATCGGAAAAAATTATCGGCCGATGAATCGATTATTGAAATAATTGTTAGTTGCAGCCACATCTGGCATGGCAACATACAACATGGCAACATACGAAGACTTAGTTTAAAATATACAATATTGAAGATGTGATTGATACAATTTTTTTCCCTGCAATAAAAGACTGTGAATATTACAATGAAGAACAGT
>NC_056506.1:10527209-10533323 GCF_014905685.2 Nematolebias whitei | reverse complement strand
TTTAAATGCAAATATATCCAAAATAACAGATTATTTAAAACAGCTAAACAGAACCTTTACAATAATAGCACTGTCAGAGACATGGCTCAACGATGAAAACACAAATAATGTTCACATCAAAGGATATGAATTATATCATGCAAACAGAAGCGACAAAAGGGGTGGTGGAGTGGCTCTATTTGTTAGAAATGAAATAAAATGTAAGTTAATAAATGAAATGTCAATAATTGTTGATAATATCATGGAAATAAGAACAATAGAAATAATTAACAAGAATGATAAAAACATTGATAAGTTGTGTATATCGATCTCCAGGATCAAATATAGAAATATTCACCTATAAAATCGTACAACTATTGGACAAGAGTTTTAATAAAAGCATTTTTTTGTGTGGAGACTTCAATATTGACCTGGGAAATAAAACAGATTCAAATAACATCAATACATTTACAAATTCATTGTATAGTTTAAATCTTTATCTGTTAATATCAAACCCAACAAGAATTACAACTCATAGTGCTTCAATAATCGGTAATATTTTCACAAATGTAACAAATGGGGATGTGATGGGAGGTATTTTAATGAGTGATTTGAGTGATCATTTACCAGTTTTCATGATTTATAAAAATGATCAAAGCATTACAAAAGAAATCACAATTAAGAAAAAAACAATAAACACATCAAAAAAAGTAATGGACAAAATAAAAGATGATTTACATAAACAAAGCTGGAAAGACTTCTATGTTGATGATGTGAACAGATCATATGATGAGTTTATGAATATTTTGGGAGCTCTGTATGAAAAGAATTGTGTGCAAAATAATTATACAAACAGAAATGTTGTTGACCAACCATGGATGACAAAAGGGTTGAGAAATGCTTGTAATAAAAAAAAAAAAAGAATTATTTGTATACATGTTTCTTGAAATTGAGAACACAAGAGGCTTAAGAGAAATATAAGAAGTATAAAAATAAATTAGTAGCGATTATAAGGAAACACAAGAAGGAATATTATAGTGATTTATTAAATAAAAGTAATGGTGATATGAAAGCTACATGGCGAGTAATAAATAGTGTTCTGAAAAGTCATAAAGCAAAAACAGGTATTTCGTAATATTTTTTGAAGGATGACAATGAAATCCATGACAAAAATGAAATTGTAAATGGATTTAATCATCATTTTGTGAACGTTGGATCAACCTTGCAGCTAAAATACCAAAAGTAGACAATAATGTGAACCATTCAGTTATAAGTTGTGACAACAATATTTTTCTTAATGGAACTGACAAAGAAGAAATAATGAATGTAATAAAGAATCTTACAGATAAGATATCCTGATGCATGCTCAATAATCCAGGTAGAAAAATCTAAAAAAGTTAAATCTGGTCCTCTGGACATTCAAAAAAAAACCCAAAACAAAGCAAAACAACAAAAAATGTAGAAACGTTTCGTCTCTCGTCCGAGAGACTTCCTCAGTCTGAGGTGCTGTATTCAGCTCAGTCTCTTAAATAGCACCTTCTCAGAGTGGATCAATCAGTTTTGCTGCTGACAACCAAAACCAGCTGATCACATGCTCAAGAAGGACCATCAGCCTAACAATGGATCATTAGCACACTGATGGCTGTTTACTATTCACAGAGGGCTGAGTGATACTAGCAATCACAGCATTGTAAGAGGGGGACAATTGAACACGTAGGCCTCCACCCCTGTTTAACGATGGACGGTTTCTTTTCACAAAGATGGCCTCCTTTACTCCTCTCTCAAACCATCGTTCCTCTCTATCCAGGATGTGCACATCTTCATCCCTGAAAGAGTGACCGCTGGCCTGGAGATGAGTGTAGACCGCAGAGTCCTGGCCTGATGATGTTGATCTTCTGTGCTGGGCCATCCTTTTGGCCAGTGGCTGTTTTGTTTCCCCGATGTAAGACTGATCACAGCCCTCCTGACACTGAACAGCATACACAACATTACTCTGTTTGTGCTGGGGGACTGGATCTTTGGGATGAACCAGTCTTTGCCGTAATGTATTTTGGGGTTTAAAAGCCACTGGGACGTTATGTTTAGATAATAAACGTCTCAGTTTCTCTGATACTCCCTCAACATATGGAATGACCACTGGTCTGGGTTCCTCCTTTTCACTTGTTGGCTGACTGGAGTCCTGTTTGGGTTTCTTCTCTGCTTTTAGGAAGGCCCAGTTAGGATATCCACATTGCTCTAGAGCCTGTCTTGTGTGGGATTTCTCCTTCTGCCTGGCTCCTGAGCTAGTGGGGACGCTGTCTGCTCTGTGATACAGAGTCCTGATGACTCCTAACTTGTGCTCCAAAGGGTGATGGGAGTCAAACTGCAAATACTGGTCTGTGTGGGTGGGTTTGCGGTACACCTCAGTTTGCAAATGTCCTCTATCAGAGACTGAGACCTCACAGTCCAAGAAAGCCAACTTGCCATTTTTTTCATCTTCTCGTGTGAACTTGATGTATTTATCCACAGAGTTGATGTGGTCAGTAAAATGTTGGACTTCCTGAGATTTAATTTTAACCCAGGTGTCGTCAACATACCTGAACCAATGAGGAAGTCTCTCGGACGAGAGACGAAACGTTTCTACATTTTTTGTTGTTTTGCTTTGTTTTGTTTTTTTTTGAATGTCCAGAGGACCAGATTTAACTTTTTTAGACTTACAGATAAGAGATCAAAAGACTGGGTGGACATGGATATGATGTTTGTACAGGACATAATGAGTTATGTTATCGAGCCGTTTACATATATTTGTAATTTATCATTTTCAAAAGGAATATTTCCAGACAATATGAAAGTAGCTAAGGTAGTTCCTCTCTTTAAAAATGGTGATAAATATGTGTTCAATAATTATAGACCAATATCCTTATTACCACAGCCAGATTAGATAAATTTATTACTAAACAAAACATAGCAGTCAGTCAGTAGCAGTCGGTATGGGTTTAGAGAAAAAAACTCTACATCAATGGCTTTCATGGAAATAATAGAACAAATAACTACTGCTGTCGATCAAAAACAGTATTGTGTTAGTATTTTTGTTGATTTTTAAAAAAAAGCATTTGATACTATTGACAACACTATTCTCCTTGAAAAATTAAATGAATATGGTATAAAAGGACCAACATTACACTGGGTATCTAGCTATTTAAAAGATAGGAAACAGTTTGTACAAATAAATGGTGTAAGAGCTGACCTGTGCAATTTCACTTGTGGAGTTCCTCAAGGCTCTGTACTTGGACCAAAGTTATTTATTTTATATGTGAATGACTTAGTGAATGTATCAGGACTCCTCAAATGTGTCCTTTTTGCAGATGACACCACATTTTTTTGTTTGGGTAAAGATGTAAAACGGATGTTGGAACTGATGAAGACAGAATTTGATAAAATACAAACTTGGTTTAAAATTAATAAATTATCATTAAATTTAGATAAAACTAAATACATGATATTTAGTAACAAAAAGAGAACTGTTGATGATCCATTTAAAATTGAGGGTGTTGAGATTTGTAGAGTTAATGAGATGAAATTTTTGGGTGTAATCATTGATGAACAGCTAACATGGAAAAATCACATAAATTCTGTTAGAACAAAAATAGCTAAATCTATTGCAGTACTATTCAAAGTCAGGGAATTATTAAATGATAAAGCTCTGTACATGTTGTATAACACAATTATTGTTCCACATTTAATCTATTGCATTGATGTTTGGGGGAAAGTGTGTAAAACATTTACAAAACCTATTTTTATTTTACAGAAAAGAGCTGTAAGAATTATCACCAGAAAGCATTACAGTCACCCATCAA
The DNA here is from genome assembly GCF_014905685.2 of Nematolebias whitei. NCBI lineage: Eukaryota > Metazoa > Chordata > Actinopteri > Cyprinodontiformes > Rivulidae > Nematolebias > Nematolebias whitei. Next base: position 10,529,508 of record NC_056506.1, on the reverse strand, counting down.
GCACATTATTTTATCAACTGAAGTTATTGAAGTTCCATGATTTGGTAGATTACAGTATTTTATCAGTTATGTATAGGGCTCAAAATAACACATTACCATTAAATATCCAAAGAAATTTCGTTAAAAGACAAAGTTGTTATAATCTTAAGGGGATAGAGATATTTGTCAAACCAAAATTCAGAACTAGTCTGAAGGGAAGGTCTACCTCAATCCAAGGAATTGGACTGTGGAATGGTCTAGAGAGTGATGTTAAAAATGTCAAGTCAATGTGTACATTTAAGAAAAAGATCAAAGCTGAATTGTTAAAAAAGTATATATGAAGCAGCTTAGTGTGTGTTTTGTATTAGAATTAGAAAAATTTGAAAGAGTTATTAATTTTGTTCTGTTACTTGAAAATTATTATGATTGAAATAATTGTTTGAAAAAAGGGGCAGATATAATAAGATTTTTTTTCTTCTTCCTGCTGCCTTTCATTTTAAATCTTTTGTATCTTTTTATATTGTTATGGAATTGTTTTTTACTTTTTTTAAATGAATAAAGTTTATACCATACCATACATCTGGCCTCCTGGATTACAAACTATCTCACTGACAGGCCACAACACGTCAGGATCTCAGGTCTCACTTGTAAATGAGTCTTGGACGCTCAATGTTATATATTTGTTTAAATAAAGGTTGAATGAAAAAGGATCAGGGACTGCTTCTCTGACAGTGATTAGCAGCACAGGAGCACTGCAGGGGGCCGTGCTCTCTCCAGTTTTGTTCACCTTGTACACATCTGACTTCAGTTATAAATCGGAGACCTGCCACATGCACAAGTACTCAGATGACACTGCAATCGTTGGGTATGTGCAGGATGGATTGGAGAGGGAGTACAGGACCCTGGTTGAGGACTTTGTATTGTGGTGCAAATCCAACCATCTACAGCTGAACATCAGTAAAACAAAGGAGATTGTAGTGGACTTGAAAAGGTCTGAGCCTACCCTAAAGCCAGCCTCAATTGAGGGGGTCGATGTGGAGGTGGTCAGGACCTACAAATATCTGGGCTTACAACTGGATGACAGGCTGGACTGGTCAGTGAACACGCACTCCTTTTACAGGAAGGGTCAGAGCAGACTCTACTTCCTGAGGAGGCTTGGGTCTTTCAGTATCTCCGGGAAACTACTGCTGATGTTCTACCAGTCGGTGGTAGCCAGTGTCCTCTTCTGTGCTGTTGTGTTTTGGTAAGGTAGCATTAAGAGGAGAGATGCAGGGTGACTCAACAGGCTGGTGAGAAAAACTGGTTCTGTGATGGGAACAGAGCTGGAGTCCCTTACATCGGTAACAGAGAAAAGGACCCTCAGTAATCTACTATCCATTATGGACAATGCTGACCATCCAGTGCATGGCACCATCATGAAGCAGAGGAGCTCTTTCAGTGCTCCTGCACCAGCCCTGCTCCGCATTCAGATTCAGGAAGTATTTTGTCCCTCAATCCATCAGACTGTTCAACTCCTCCCCATACAATAAAAATAGAGCCTTGTAAATCTGCAGCACACCGGACACTTATTTATGTCAGAGTCAGTCAGAGTCAGAGGTGGTACATGTGGTGGAGCGAAATTATGTACACGGGGTCCCAGTTACATCCAACAATAAAATGTATAAGAAAAACAGTAATAACATCTAAGATAAATTCAAAAAGCGTTCAATACAAAAACAACTGGACTTTATTTGTAACAGAAGACGTTTCGCTCCTCATCCGAGGAGCTTTCTCAATTCAAAGAGCAGAGAGTGAGAAAATACATTTCATCACTCAACCTTCTGTGTGCGTAATTACGCGCTGCGTAATTGCGTGCTCCATGCACAGGAGCGCTCCGGAAAAGATCTCTGGTGAGGAAAAAGGCTGAGATAACAGACCTGCTGCTGTGAATAGGAACAAATGGGAGCCGATTCCCGGTCTCACCGTAATTTATACGGACTGGGGGTGAGGCCCACACAGCAGGTGAGCGTGGACTGAGACTAAAGTCTCAGCCTTATAACCTGTATCTCTCACTCTCTGCTCTTTGAATTGAGAAAGCTCCTCGGATGAGGAGCGAAACGTCTTCTGTTACAAATAAAGTCCAGTTGTTTTGTATTGAACGCTTTTTGAATTCATCATGTCCTGGATGACTGAGAATCTTCACCAGCAACATCTAAGATATGAACTAAGAAAATCATCAACTAAATATACACTAAGCACTCATAACATAAAACATTGAACATCAGCACAAACATGAACATGAGTCTGTGAGCAGATGTGCACGCATGAACACATCAACATT
>NC_056506.1:10515093-10527109 GCF_014905685.2 Nematolebias whitei | reverse complement strand
ATAGTCATTCAGACCAGTCACTGTAGAGCTTTTTGGGACTGGGATGATGGTGGCAGTCTTCAGGCAGGTGGGAGCTGTCTCCAGGGTAAGTGAGGTGTTAAAGATGTCTGCCAGCACCTCACAGAGCTGATCAGCACATTCCTTCAACACTTTTCCGGAGATGTTGTCTGGGCCAGTTGCCTTGTGCGGATTAATCCTCCTGAAGGTACTCCTTACTTCTGCTGAGGTCACGCTGAGATGCTCTTCATCCAGTGTATGTATATGTACATGTACATATGCAAGTGTTAATCATGAATGTAGTACTCTACCATCTTGTGCATGTGCATATGGTCTTTTTTCAAATTTGTGTATTCTGCTTCTTGTTTGATTTTTTCATATGTCTTTTTTCTGTATAATTAGAACTTGCTTCAAATTTCCCCCTGGGGATTAATAAATTATTTATTTATTTATCTAGATGGCTGACACAGAACGTTCAGTCTCTGAAATTAAATCGTCCGTGATGGATCAAAACATACGGCGAGACATCTGTGGGAATCAAAGATGTTTGACTAATTCATTTGTAATCTCATGCAAAATTGCTAGATTTTGAGTTGAGGATGACAGATACTACAACATAAAACTTGAGCTCAATATGTGACCCATCAATCAGATTTGTTCAAAATAAACTCTGCACATTTTCAGACTACTGTCTTTCTAAGCTACGTTTTGATACCTTTGTTAGCTTGATATCACAAGCAGAGAGATGGTTTGTTTTGTCTTGCTAATTTGGATGCCCCCATGAAAATCATTTTGAATCCTATTTTGAGTGTATTTTAATGAGGATTTCATAACTTCATTTCAAATAGGAACCCTCAAACCATATTTGGATGTTGGTCGTCATATTTTGAAAAATCCCATTATTGCAAATTTTTCTAAGCCTGGGTTGGGCCTGGGGTCTTTCTGTCTCTACTTTGCATGTTCTCCTTTTTTTTGTGTGGGTTTTCTCAGGATACTCCAGTTTCCTCCCAAAGTTCAAAAACATGCATGTTTAGGCTGCCTTCAGACCCAGGCCTCCCTTGAGATCTGATTGGATTTGCCTATTTAAATGGCAATCTGGCAATATGTGGCCATGTGTTCAACATAATGGTACTTTTTCTAGTTATCAAAGTGTAAACAACAGTGTACCACCCACCCACCCTCTTCACAATCTACATAAGTAATGCAGGTCAGATCATTCCTGATGCATCCTTACATTTCTATGCTGACGAGACAGTCGTTTATTGTCTAGCTAACAGTTGCTAAGGTTTTCCAGCTTTTGCAATCTACTTTTGACATCATCCAGTCAGTTCTATTTCGTATAGGCTTCACCCTTTAAGGCTTCTTGCTAGTGGGTTTATCCCTAAGGCGCTCAGCGCTGCTCTGAAAACTTTAGTCCATGCCCACCTGCTGTGTGGGCCTCACCCCCAGTCCGTATAAATTACGGTGAGATCGGGAATCGACTCCCATTTGTTCCTATTCACAGCAGCAGGACTGTTATCTCAGCCTTTTTCCTCACCAGAGGCCTTTTCCGGTGCGCTCCTGTGCATGGAGCACACAATTACGCAGCGCGTAATTACGCACACAGAAGGTTGAGTGATGAAATTTATTTTTTTTGTGCAAGCAGGTGCTTCATGTTGTGTCTGAATGGACCCAGTGAGGCATAGACTACATCCTGCTTCGCCTTTAACCCAGTAGCGAGAAGTCTTAAAGGGCAAAGCCTATACGAAATAGAACGTTGGTTACGTACTGTAACCCCAGATTCTATGAGTATAGGCGTAGCCCTTTAAGCGCTTGGCCTCACTGGTTCCTAAATGGCTGAAGAAAAAGCTATTTGGGAGCCAATTCCCAGTCTCACCATAATTTATACGGACCGGGGTGAGGCCCACACAGCAGGTGGGCGTGGACTAAAGTTTTCAGAGCAGCGCTGAGCACCTTAGGGATAAACCTACTAGCGAGAAGCCTTAAAGGGCTACGCCTATACTCATAGAATCTGGGTTACAGTATGTAACCAACGATTTGTTCAGTCTCAAACTGGTGCTAAACGCTGACAAAACCAAAGGGGTGTTGTTTTCAAACAGGAAGTCGGTCCCAGCAGTCCTTCCTTAAATTTTACTTTCGAATGGTGTTCCTATTGAGTTTGTCGAGTCTTACAAATGCCGTACTTGGGTATTTTGGTTGATTCGCATCTCTCCTTTAAGTCCCATGTTGAAAACTTGGTACAAAAATTGAAAGTTAAACTTGGTTTCTTTTTCAGAAATAGGTCCTGTCTAACTCTGAAATTCCTTGTAACTGCAACTTTTCTTCCCTCCATTGAATATGGTGACAGTATTTATATGAATGTTCCTACAGGCCCCTTGCAGATGTTGGACGTTGTCTATCATTGCACGCTAAGATTCATAATTGGCTGTAACTACCGTACCCATCACTGCACCCTGTATTCACTGCTTAACTGGTCATCATTAACTTCATGCAGACTCTCTCACTGCTGGTACAGTTTCATCTTTAAATCACTTTTTGGTCTGTTGCCTTCATACATCTCCTCCTACAGGTCATTGCATGAGTGCAGCTACAGCGTGCACTCTCAGGACATTATTACATGCAGTGTTCCCTCAGTGCTGACTGAACTAGGCAAATCGGCCTTCTCCTACTCCGCTTCTGTGTCCTGGAATACCTTGCAAAAAGACCTGAATCTCTCGACCTTGACCTCTCTGAGTGACTTCAAACAGCTGCTAAGTTCATGCAAAAACCAACATAGACATGTTCCTGTTTTTAGTATTTTATATTTTCTTTAATTCAATTCAATTCAGTTTATTTATATAGCGCCAAATCACAACAAAGTGGTCTCAGGGCACTTTACAGGAACATTCACATACTGTACATAAAAGCCAATTAGTAAAGTTCTCTATCTAAGGAATCCAGCAGACAAGTTGAATCTTGGCTTCATTGCAGTCTCACATCCTGAGCAAGCACAGTGGCAACAGTGGAAAGGAAAAACTGCCTTTTAAAAGAAAGAAACTTCCAGCAGAACCAGGCTCAGGACAAGCAGCCATCTGATTTGACCGGCTGGTTGAGAGGACAGGAAGGAGAGACAAACGAACACAGAGACACAACAGACCCTTTAATTTAATAAAAAATAAGAATGTAATGTAACTGTTTTGGTTTAGTTCTTTTAATATAATTTTCTTAAATATATTTTTCAATTTATATGTCTTCTTTTATGATTGCCTAATGTTGTTTTTGTTGTCTTCTGTTGTCATCATTCTTTGTTAAAAACAGGTCTTTTTTGTAAACGAGTCCTCGAGGCTCAATGAGACTAACCTGTATAAATAAAGGTTGAATGAAAAATAAAGGTTAAATAAAAAAATTGAAGTTTTTTAGGGTTGTCGCTCAGATTTGTTAACTGTTTACTTCATAAGTCCACCAAAATGTAATATATCATTTGGTTACTGTTATTCATTCAACCTTTATTTATACAGGTTAGTCCCATTGAGCCTCAGGGACTCAATTTACAAGAGAGACCTGTTATGTCCTGGTATGTAACACCCTTAAAGAATGAACATTCTTCTTGTCTTTGTTTTAAGCTTGGTTTGGTTTTTTTCCACCATACAAGCCTTCAGTGGAAACTACATCCTTCTGACTCGATGAATCCCTTTTATCAAACAAGCTGAACGTTCTTCCTCCTTAAGCACTCGTGCGGCATTATTAATTTTAACTGGTTGACTTTTTGATAGGGCAGCACGTTGGCGCAACTGGTAGAGCTGCTGCCTCTCGAACAGGTCCCTAGTTCAAACCCCAGTCCAGGGGCCTTCTGGGTGGAGTTTGCATGTTCTCTCCGTGCATGCGTGGGTTTTCTCCGGGTACTCCGGTTTCCTCCCACAGACCAAAAACATGCATGTTAGGCTGATTGGTAACTCTAAATTGTCCCTAGGTGTGAGTGAGAGAGTGAATGGTTGTTTGTCTCGTTTGTCTCTATGTGGCCCTGTGATGGACTTGCGACCCGTCCAGGGTGTACCCCGCCCCTCGCACAGTGATTGCTGGACATGGGTACCAGCGACCCCCGTGACCCAAAATGGAATAAACGGGTAAAGATAATGGATGGATGGATGGACTTTTTGATATTGTGCCCATTTTCACAATATCAAAAATTATTTCAAACTAGCCAAACACTATCAATTGTAATGTGTGTATTTATTTATTTATTTTGTTTGTTTTTTTGTCTGTTTAATTTTCTCAGATTTGCCACTGTCATCAGCTTTAAAGGCTCTAAAAGTCCAAAGTATCAGAAGAAGTGGTGTACCAACAAGGTAGTCAGTAACAAACACAAGAGGTTTTCAGAGGATGGAGAAGACGTACTGCCACAGACCAGCGCCTCTCTTTTCAAGGTACCCCTTTAAATTTTGTGTAAGTTTATACTACAGCCCGACCAATATGGATATTTTGGCTATTGCTGATACTGATATTGGGAGGGGTTGACGACTGCTGATGACTGATATAATGGCTGAAATGTTTTAGCTTTGTCCATCCCCAAGAATCTTGAGTAAACAGCAGTTGCAGCACAAGCCCCACTCCACTTAGCGGAGCTTTTAGCAACCGTGAAGCTAAGCTAATCAGAGCCATGCTTTAATTGTGTGAATGCCTATAAAGACATTCACACCATTGTTTTCCAGATAGTGGCTTTAACGATTCCGAACGTTTTTTGGAAGCTATCTACTCCCACAGGTTTAGTGTAACAGTTCATATATCAAAACGTTCAGCCATTTCAAGACAATATGGCTATGACTTTGATTATAGATGCAACTTTAGCTTTTGGAGATATTTAGCCTTTTCTGCCATTTTGGCTCTCATTGAAAATGAATGGAGCTCTCTATAAACAGACCAAGAGCGCCATCAGGCAGTTTTCAAAATACCCTACGCAATAACCTTAGTTTGTCGTAGAAGCATGACACTTGGTAGACTTGTCCAATCCCCCAAAATGGAGCATGCTGAAGGGGCGGGGCCAGACCTGAAAGTTTGACCTCTCGCCATGAAAAATGAAACGCTAATAGCTCATAAACGAAAACTGTCTGAAACATCAAACCTTCCGTGATTGATCCACATCAGGTCCCCTGCAAGACTGAATGGTCAAATCATGACATCACTTAAGCCACACCCCCTGACAACAGGAAGTGTAAAGTTTTACATTTAACATCCCAAGCTGACCCATGTGATCTGATCAGCATGACAGTGTGTCCAGTGCCCGAAGACATGTTGATGTAACTTGCTTTCCAACACTGACAGTTTTGGGTGAAGCATGTGGGCGGCGTGGCGAAGTAAAACGTTACGCCGTCGCAATATGTTTGGCTCTATATTCCACAGATTTGAGCCGAGGTGCACCAAAATCAGTATGATCGATCATTATCCACTCCTTGAACAGGAATCCATGACAAGTGGCCAATAGCCTCCACAGCGCCCCCTAGCGCCACCTGGCAATTTTCAAAATACCCTACATTAACCTTACTTTATTGTAGATAATCGAAATTTGGTACACTTCCCCAATTCCACAAGATGCACAGAAAACACTCTGGCACCAACGTTGTACAATAAACAGGAAGGCGGATATTTTGGAATCCTGACCCAATTTTCACACCTATTTGGTGGTTTATAGCTTGCACATTTTTTGCTCAATCCTTTTCAAACTTGGTTATTTTGGTCAAGAGGCATGGGGGACGAAAAGTTATCTAAACGGTGCGTTTCTGAGCATGCTGAAGGGGCGGGGCCAGACCTCAAAGTTTGACATCTCGCCATGAAAAACGAAACGCTAATAGCTCATACACTAAAACTGTCTGAGACATGAAACCTTAAATGATTGATCCACTCCCTGTCCCCTGCAAGACTGAATGTCAAATCATGACTTCACTTAAGCCGCACCCACTAAGAACAGGAAATTTAAAGTTTTACATTGAACGGTTCCTATTTGATCCCTGTGTTCTAATCAACATGATAGTGTGTCCAGTGACCAAAGACATGTTGGTGTAACTTGCTTTCTAACACTGACAATTTTTGGTATAGGATTTTGGCATCGCAGCGTGGCAAAGTAAGACGTAACGCTTTCGCCATACGTTTGGCTCTAAATTCCACAGATTTGAGCCGAGGTGCACCAAAATCAGTATGATCGATCATTATCCACTCCTTGAACAGGAATCCATGCTGTGGCCAATAGCCTCCAAAGTGCCCCCTAGAATATTTTAAAACTTCAGTCCCTAGCCATTTTTTGACAGATAATTCTGAAACTCTTTGTACATTTGTATCTTCTCAGGACCTATGTAAAAGTCTCTTTAAGCCCTGGTTCAAAACCAATAAGAAGTCAGCCATTTTGGGTCAAAGGGTCCTTTTTGGGCGTTTTTCAATTTTCAATTTTAATACCAAAGAGACCATCTTATCACAAGCAGAACTGGTTTGTTCCACTTTGGAGTAAGCTGTTGGGGGAAGAATCAGTTTTGTTGTGTGTTTCCTTGACTGATGAAGCCTTCCTAACGGAAGGCGAAACGTTTCAGCACAAAAAAAAAAAAAAACTGTCCAGATGACCTGACTAAAAAATGTTGGATTGTATACTTGTATTATTGAGTGTAGTAGATGTGGGGTACAGCTCAACTGTGTACACACGGGCCACTGAATGTAGTAGTATGTCAACGGACAGCTTTCCTGTACCTTCACTACTAATTAATTATTTACAACGGGTTCTTTCTTTTTCGAGTTAAATTAATGCCATGTGACCGAGATAACTGTGAGTATTGTTTAATCAGTGACAGGAGACATTATTTTCCTTTGACCCATCAGAATAAATGCGGTCATTTATTTAACAGAATCAAAATTTAACATCAAAACATTGTACACTTGATTCGCTGATCTGGTTCGGATTAATAAAAACTTGGCACTCTTTACTAACAAGACAAAAGAACATTTCTGAAGGCATCTAGATTACTGGCAAAATAGAAGAGTTTAAAGGAAGGAATTAAGGAAAGATGTAGGTTTTTGTTGACCAGAATTAGCACGCTTCTTTTAACACCAGCTCAAACCTCCGGTACACTTAGCGTGCGACGACTCGTTACCTTCGCAGAAGATGAATCAGCTCCGGTACCGGGTCCATTTCAACGCTACCTTTCCAGCGTCTCCGGTTAAAGCGGCTGGTCATTGTCAGAAGTCGTGTCAATTTACTCCGTTCAACAAACAGGCTTCCTTCGAAGTTGTAGGCCGTTACGCCCGGGTGAGTTCACAGCAAGGATCTGTGACTCCGTCAGAGATCCCACTCAGAAGTGGAAGACTCCAGAAGGCTTGAGAAGACTCCATCAAAGACCGAGTTTGACTCAGATCAAAGCCTGAAGAGTCGAGAAGACTGAGTCCGACTTCTTCCAAGACTGGTCCAAGCCTGGTCCAAGACTCGAGAAGACTACAAGACTGAAAAGTTCCAGGAAGTGTCGACTTTTAAAAGAGTCCTCACTTCCAGTCACTTAATACTTCCTGATTGGTTGAAACAATCAACAGGGGGTGGTTCTAGTGATGTCAGAGGGTTATTAAAAGTCAAGAGAGGGTTCAGGAATGTTTAGGAACGTTTAGTACAGACAGATAAATGTTATGAAGAAGTGAGAGGAGGCAGGTGTCAGTGGCAGTTACTTACCGTCTGCTAGGTTTAAAAAAATACAGTTTGTTCTAATAACTTCTTTTCTGACTGTCTCTGACTTTTGACCGACATCACTGACTTCTCATTTAGACAGAAGATCAAAATGCATAATTACTTTGTAAATAGACATTTAACTTGATTTCTAATTTAAATGAGGTTTAAAAAAATCATTAATACTGTTTCCCAGTTGATTTAAAATGAGTGGTTCACTTCAACTAGTCCTCCGACCACAACCTGTCTCTGAAGACCTTCATGGGACAGGAACTGTTGTTTCATTGATTTGAATCCAGAAATACAAATTAGCTCATCAAGAGACTGTTTAATTGTATCCTGAATTAATTAATTAAAAGAACACTCTTCTTTTTGATAAAGTGTGTTTAGTTCATACCATTTCTAAATGTTGAAGTGAACCACTCTTTTAAATCAACTGTGAAACAGTATTAATGGTTTTTAAACCTCATTTAAATTAGAAATCAAGTTAAATGTCTATTTACAAAGTAATTATGCATTTTGATCTTCTGTCTGAATGAGAAGTAGTGATGTCGGTCGAAAGTCAGAGACAGACAGAGACAAGTTATTAGAACGAAGTGTCTTGTTTTTAAACCTAGCAGACGGTAAAAAGGAAGCAACTGGCACCTGCTTCCTCTCACTTCTTCAAAACATTTCTCTGTCTGTACTAAACGTTCCTAAACATTCCTGCATCCTCTCTTGACTTTTAATAACCCTCTGACATCACTGAAACACGCCCCTGTTGGTTGTTTCAACCAATCAGGAAGTACTAAGTGACTGGAAGTGAGTACTCTTGTAAAATATCCTGATGCATGCTCAATAATCCAGGTAGAAAAATTTAAAAAAAAGTTCAATCTGGTCCTCTGGACATTCAAAATGAATGTCCAGAGGACCAGATTGAACTTTTTTGGATACTCTTGTAAAAGTCAACACTTCCTGGAACTAGTCAGTCTTCCTGGAGTCTTCTTCAGTCTTCGGAGTCTTCTCGAGTCTTCTCGAGTCTTCTCGAGTCTTCTCGAGGCTCAGTCTTTGACCGGCGTTTTCCTGAGTCTTTCTTGGGACTATGGAGTCTTCCTGAGAGTTCCTAAGGAACTTTCAGATTTAATCAATAGCTGATGGATTTGACCGTGAGACGAGGGTCCGTCCACCCCAGCGGAGTCACAGCGCCTCGCTGTGAACTCACCCGGGCTTAACGCCCTACAACTTCGAAGGAAGCTTGTCTGTTGGACGGAGTAAATCGTCACGACTTCTGACGATGCCCAGCCACCCTGACTGGAGACGCTGGAAAGGTAGTATTGAAATGGACCTCTGTACCGGAGTTGATTTATCTTCTGCAAAGGTAACGAGTCATCACGCACCGAGTGTACCGGTGGTTTGAGCTGGTGTTGAAAGAAGCATGCTAATTCTGGTCAACAAACATACATCTTTCCTTCATCCATCTTCCTTTAAACTTATCCATTCCTTCCTTTAAACTTTTCTATTTTGCCAGTAAATCAATCTAGATGCCTTCAGAAATGTTCTGTTGTCTTGTTAGTAAAGCGTGCCAAGTTTTTATTAATCAGAACCAGATCAGCAAATCAATGTGTACATGTTTTGATGTTAAATTTTAATTCTGTTAAATAAATGACCGCATTTATTCTGATGGGTCAAAGAAAAATGGCATCTCATGTCACTGATTAAACAATCCTCACAGTTATCTTGGTCACATTGCATTAATTTAACTCGAAAAAGAAAGAATCCGTTGTATTTAAATAATTAATATTCTTTGTGCTTGAACTAGCTTTAAGAATAATTAATTAGTAGTGAAGCAACAGCAAAGCTGACCCCCACATTCACTACAAGCAGAAGATGGATGAGGCAGAAGACCATGGAGAATATTGTTTTTCATACAAGGCAGCTGTCAGCTCCATATAAGGTAAGAGAAATGCATGTTTGTTTGCCCTGCGCTGTACTCCACTTCTTGCTTGTGGAGCAGGGCCCGGTCTGATTACATTCACACCGTACTCGAACCGCGCTGGAGTTTTCTTCTACCGGACCGAGACCTAGGTTTTAGCCCGGGCCAGAGTTTGCCTTTTTGTTCCATGACAGAGTTCGCTGGCGCGTTCATACCTCCCCAAACGAACTGGACTTTCTAGGAAAACGAGCTAGAGTTCGATTAAAGCAGACTAAACAGGGGTGGTGTGAATGCACCCTATAATAGAAAAACTGTCACTGTGTTAACCTCTGCCAATATGAACGCATTTCCCGTGAAACGGACAGATCGTTTTAATGAGAGTTTTGGTTCAACTTACCTCGAAGCTTAGGAACATCCGAACTTGCTACTTTGATATCTTCCTTTTTCGAAAAGGAACATTACTCCCAGGACTCGTTCCCATGAAGATAACACATTTTAAAGAACGCTTTGTTAATGACATTTTCTTTTCAGGAGATGAACAACACCTTTTGATGAACATTGCATGTTAGTGATTCTGTTTTATTTCATACCTGAATGTTTATTCATGGAAATGTGTGTTTTAAGTAATCTCTCTTTAAGAATCATTTGTCTTATTTTTTTTCTTTTAAATGTAACTGTTAATGCAGAGAGAAAAGGACTATATTTATTTAATAGGCCTTTATAAAACATGACAAAGAGTTAGGACCGCCCCCTCCTGAGGTGGACCAAAGTCAATCTGTAACACACGGACAGTTAAGTTAAGTTTCACTTCTGGCATTACTTCTTCACTACTTCTTCACAAGCAGTTCTACTTCTACATCGATTTCTTTCACCACACACTTCACTGGATTTCGAGCAAATTCCAGAGAGAAACATGCTTCTGCATAAGAGAAGTGGAGAGAAGAAACCCAGTTTCTGCACTGAATTCAGAGAGGAGAGAAGCATCCTTTCTGCAGACATCCCAGGACGAGAGAAAGACAGAACCTGACCGAACCAGAACCATCACACCGCAGAGTGGTAAATCCCAGCTGACTCCCATATGGACCCTTGTCCCTCTAAGATGACAGGTGAACTTTGAGGAAAAATCAACCTCTCAGTCACAAGAACATCTGGGCTGGTACCATTTTTAAGCAGCTGTCGGACCATTCTGGCATCTTATTCTGGTAGGACAAAGACTCTTCAAATGCCTTTCTGGTGAACCTACATCACAATATTCTTAGACAAACTACTGCAAACTTTAGACACAATTTTAAATACTTCACAAACAGAACCAGTCCAAAATCTGCCTTTTTAAGTTTCACTTATTTGAATAATCAATTAGACCTTTTATGCAAAGCTATTTTTTTATTCAGTAACTTGCTATGCAAATTTTTCTTCACATATATCACATATTATTATTTTTATAATAAAATACATAAAATCAACTGAATTTGTGATTATGTTGGCATATCTGTGTGTATTAACTGATTTGATGCCCTTTAAACATGAGAAAGAACTCACGTTTCAGTTTACATTAATTTGGGGTTAAATAGAGACTGATTTTTTTCTCTAAAAGAGAGGTGGTGCCCACACAACGAGGTTATTTGCCCAATAAATGCATATCTTATGAGCTTTACTCATAACTGATAATTTACAATATATATCCAGCCCCATATCCCTCTACACTTGAAATTTTTTAATTTGCGAGTCCTGAATCTATCATCTATTACTGTTTAACTTTTTGAATGGAACTATAGAAGTTAAACTACTTTTCCATGATATTCTAATTTTTTGGAAAGAGTCTGTATATATACTATATATATAGGGCGGCTGTGGCTGAGTGGTTAAAGCTGTCGTCCTCCAATGCAAGAGTTGGGGGTTCAAATCCACCAGCAGTCACAGGTCGAAGTGTCTCTGGGCAAGACACTGAACCCCTCACTGCCTCCGATGTGTGTTCCATCGGTCTATGAATGTAATAAAGCTCTGATTAGTCTCTTTCAATTCGCAATTCTAGAATTGCGCCGCTCAAGGTGGCTGCATGTTGGAGCAGCTCTGTTACTTTCATTCTGAGATTTTGATTTTGGAAACTTTAATTCCTCTTTTTCTGGATGTAAATCACATTTTTTGGATGATTGTTTCCTCTGGTATCGAATGCTGTGCAGCTGGAAGGATTTTTACTGAAACTTTTTTTAGTTTTGGACATTTGTTATGATGCGTAACCATAGCAACAAGGCAGTTTTCTACAACAACAGCAGCTGAATAACATCTCAAAAGCTGAAATAATATCTCAACTATGGCCCCAACTCTCAAATGAGTTGAAAAGGATGTTCTATGGACGCATTCTCATCTACCTGCCAGCTGTGCTCGAGTGCCTGACCACTGAGATCCTGGAACTAGCAGGAAACATGGCTCACGACAGC
>NC_056506.1:10504814-10514993 GCF_014905685.2 Nematolebias whitei | reverse complement strand
GACGGACGGACGGACGGACGGACGGACGGACGGACGGACGGACGGACGGACGGACGGACGGACGGACGGACGGACGGACGGACGGACGGACGGACGGACGGACGGACGGACGGACGGACGGACGGACGGACGGACGGACGGACGGACGGACGGACGGACGGACGGACGGACGGACGGACGGACGGGTGGCGAAGGAGGAGACCATCAAACACAGCAGGAGTGGTCAGTTCAGGTGAACTCCTGCCTGTTTGCTTCAGATCAGCTGTTCAAATCTCTGCAGGTTCAAATAAAAGGTGCACCAGGACTTTCAGCTGAATCTCTCAGGCCACAGTTGTACGGACGATAAACGATAACTGCTAAAAGATAACTGATGACTGATAATTGATAACTGTCCTTTCTGAATTTTTTACTGTTTTTGTGTCACTTCATCCTAGAACCAAAAAAATTATAACATAATAACAGTTGAGCAGATTCTAGTAATCTTTTCTTAGGATTCATTAAAGATCAAATGCAATTGGAAATTTTTCTCAACTTCCAGTATGAATTTAAACAAACACTATATGAACTTAACATTGTAAAATTTGTTTAGGAAATTTAATGTTCAAGGACACCACTTAAGAAAAAAATTGTTTAATATGAAAAGTAAGAAGTGAAAAATGTACAAAAATAAAAACTACTGCGTCCAACTAATGATTGTGTCTGTCCCTTGTCTCACGGGCTTCATCCAGAAGAAGACACAAGTGTTGTTCCTGCTGTGTCCGGTTCAGTTCTTCATGTTCATTCAGTGATGGAATAAGACTTTTCTTTACTGGACTCTTTTCTCTTTCTCTTCACTAGAAAGAAGAAAAAGTGGTTAATTCAAGCTACATACTGTTTTTGAATAAATGCATGAAACAAAGAAAGGTGCAGCTAACAGCTATAATAGATATATTAATAATAATAAACTGATCAAATAAGAAAATGAAAAATAAATTGATTTAAAAATAATGAAAATGATAATAATGGATATATGAATCAGAAAGTATTATACAGATGCAGATATTCTTTGTCATTCGCACCACATGTGGTCCATGTGGTGGATCAAAATTATGTTCACAGGGTCCCAGTTACATCCAACAATAAAATATAAAAGAAAAACAGTAATAAGATCTAAGATATGAACTAATAAAAACATCAACTAAAAATATGATAAGCTCTAATAGCATAAAAACATTAAACACAATACGCAGAACAGCAGCACGGACATGAGTCTGTGTGAACAGATGAGCACGAATGAACACAGCAACATGAAACAGATCAGCAGCAACATGAAACAGATCAGCAGCAACATGAAACAGATCAGCAGCTACATGATGTGATTCTTCACAGTGTTTTTTTTTTTTTTAAATTTGCACATTTTTATTGATGATTTTTCCATACAAGTGTACATACAGATTTTACAATATTTTCTTTTTCCAGATGTTCCATACATATCATCCAAGAAAGTCTGCACATAACATCTGTAACTGCCTCAGACATAACAACTTTGCTAGTCTAGATAATATCCAATCATTTCCTTGTTAACAACTACAACAAAAAAAAAAAAAAAAAAAAAAAAACAGAACAAAACTGTACGTAAACTATTTGCAGCCTGTAGCTCTAAGGGTTCCTGTAACCACACTATTAAACGATAAAGTCTGATCTCCAGGATGAAACAAAACCCCGCCAATTTTCCCAATAATTCCTAAATTTTCCAGATTCTAATCTGATGGAAAAAGTCAGCCTTTCCATAATATAAATATTATGCATTATGTCAACCCAATCTTCCCTCTTGGGAGCTTCTGCCTTCAGCCATTTCCTAGTAATGGCTTTTTTGCTTGCTACCAACATAACCCTATACATATATCTATCGCCTGCTCTTGTGATCCTTTCCATCCCTCTTCCCATGTACAGATCCTCAAATGTAAGTGGAATATTCACCCCCAGTACCTTATCCATACAAGTCTTTACATCCCGCCAATAGGGTACCATGAAGGCACAATCCCAAAATACATGGAAGTGCCCTGCTCTGTCTTTTCCACATTGCCTCCAGCATCTCGTATCTTGATATTTTCTTTGTGCTGGTGTACTAAAATATCTTACAATATTCTTCCATCCAAACTCTCTCCACGAAAGGGAACAAGATGTTTTCCACTGTTCCCCACATATCTCCTCCCAGTTCTCCTGTGAGAGCCCACAATTAGCATCTTTTTCCCATCTTGCTTTTATGTATATTGTATCACTCTTCTTCAAATTTTCCAATTCTGTATACAGTTTTGAAATTATTTTCTTTCCCAAATTTGATTCATATGCTGAAATAAACATCTTAATTATACCAGATTGAATCTCAATTAAATTTGCCCTTCTTAGTAGTTCCTCCGTATAATGCCTCAATTGTAAGTACCTGTAGAAATCCTTGTTGTTTAATTCATATTTGTTCTTTATTTCTTCAAAGCTTTGTATAGTATTTTTCTTAACCATCTCCCAGATTATCTTTGGACCCTTTTCCCATTTACTAAATGTTTTGTCTGTTACATTAGGTTTAAAATCTGAGTCATGAGCTATCCACCTTAGTACTCTACCCTGCTCTGTCAACCCATATTTAACGATAATTTTATTCCATATGTCAAGAGATAATCCTAGCCATGGATTTGATTCCTTCCTGAGGTGTTTTCTCAATTTGTTATCATTTATTATGGCTTGTAGAGGCATCTTGGGTGACATGGCGCATTCTATATCTTTCCATTTTGCAGAATATAATGGATTACATATGTTCAGTAGAGTACTCAACTGTGCTGCAATATAGTAGCTCTTCAGACAGGGTAAGGCTAGCCCCCCCTTATCCTTCGATAACTGCAAAGTTCTGAATCTGACCCGTGGTTTCCTTCCTTGCCAAATGAATCTCGATATAATTTTATCCCATTCTGCAAATTCTTTATCCGTCACCTCAACTGGGAGAGATGTAAATAAATACAGTAACCTTGGCAACACATTTGTTTTAATCATTTCTACTCTTGACACTAAGCTTGTAAAGGGGATTAGACTCCACCTTCCCATATCTGACTTTATTCTCGACACCAAGGGGCTAAAGTTTAAAGATTTTAGTTCAGATAAGTCATGGGACAGAAACACTCCGAGGTATTTCAGAGAATTTGACTGCCAATCCCAACTAAATGTGTTTTTAATGAATTGGTCAGGTGAATAGTTGAAAGAAAGAACCTGGGTCTTTTTTGTGTTTAATTTGTAACCTGACATCAGCCCAAATTCATCCATTATACTAATTAGTGCTGGAAGTGACGTGCCTGGTTGAGATAGGTAAATTAAAACATCATCTGCAAATAATGCTATCTTTTGTTCCCCTCCGTCCATACATATACCCTTTATATTTCCGTTTTGTTTTATCCATTGGCTTAAAGGTTCTAAATATATTGCAAACAGCAGTGGGCTAATTGAGCAGCCTTGGCGGCATCCTCGATGTAATCTAAATGTTTCTGAAAGGCTCCCATTAATTTTGACCCTAGCTGTGGGTTGGTAATATAGTGCTTGAATAATTTTGATAAATGTTTTGTTAAAACCAAATTGTTCTACCACCTTATATAGGAAGTCCCACCTGACCGAGTCAAAAGCTTTTTCTGCGTCTAATCCCAATATTACCGCTTCTGTTCTTGTTTTAATAATCTTTTGCATTACCAGCAATGTGCGCCTAATATTATCCTTTGTCTGTCTTTTCTTTATAAATCCTGTTTGGTCTGAATCAATTATGTCCGGCAGAATTACCTCTAGTCGTCTAGCCATAATTGCTGTAAATATTCTATAGTCTAAATTTAGGACGCTAACTGGTCTATAGTTGGCACAGTCTAATTGATCTTTTCCTTCCTTTGGAATAACCGCAATAAAAGCTTCCCTCCATGACCTTGGTGTCTCTCCCTCTTTTAAGACCCAATTAAACGTATTTTTTAGCAAGGGGATCAACGGTTTTCTTAGCAATTTATAAAATTCCGACGGGTAACCATCTGTCCCCGGAGCCTTGTTGGTTTTCAATCTTGAAATTTCTGAGTCTATTTCTTCTTCTGTAATCTCCTTTGTTAATATACGATTTTGATCTTCCGTTATTCTTGGTAAATTCAGAGATTCCAATAATGTCTGTATTTGATTATCATTATTAATTTCTGCTTGTGAATATAATTTTTTATAATAGTTTTCAAAACAATTCTGAATCTCTTCTGTCTTATATTTGATCAAGTTAGAGGAGTCCCTAATTTTGAAAATATTATTATTTGCCACTTGCTTTTTCATTCTATAAGCTAGTAATTTAGCTGATTTACCTCCTCCTTCGTAATACCTTTGTTTTGTGTACAGAAGGTTTTTTTTTATTTCATCTTCCAAAATGCAGTTTATCTCCGTTTGTATTCTTTTAATTTCTTGAGATCTTTTTTCATCCAGAGAGAAGTTTTTGTGTTGTTTTTCTAAGTCTTTTAATTCCAATTGTAATTCTCTAAGTTTACCCTGCTTTTGCCTTTTTAAATATGCTGATTTGGCAATTAGCTTCCCACGAAGTACTGCTTTGCATGCATCCCACAGCGTAGCTGGGGATACCGCCCCATTATTATTTTCCTTTACATATATATCAATTTCTTTCGCAAGTTCTTCCTTCATATTCCCCTGTAATAAGCCTGCATTTAGTCTCCACATTGTTGTTTTTGTTTCTGTTGACACTTCCAGGGTGATATATACTGGACTATGATCTGATACATCCCTTACTCCAATGTCACAATTTTCCACTCTGTATCGATCCTTATCATACATAAAGAAATAGTCGATTCTTGAATAAACTGAGTGAGGTGGTGAGAAGTATGTGTAATTTCTGCCTGATGGATTTAGCTCCCTCCAGACATCCATTATTCCCAGTTCTGCCATTAACTCTTTAAATTTTTTGCTAATTACAGATTTTTGCTTCCCACCATCCGAACAATCTAGTTGTGGGTTCAACCTGAGGTTTAAATCTCCACCACATATTGTAATGCCTTCTCCCTCAGTTGCCATTAAATCAAACATCTTTCTATAAAAGGACCATTCAGAGCCTTGGGGAGCATACATGTTCAGGATAGTAACCAGTTCTCCTTCTAATCTCCCTTTTATCAGCACGTATCTCCCTTCTTTGTCTATTGTTTCTGACAACTTTTCAAATACAGATTTTCCCGATATAAGGATTGCGACTCCTCTCCTACGGCCTGATTTATAAGATGAGTAAAATACTTGACTATAACCATTTCTCTTTAGCTTCTCATGTTCCTTCGCTGTCAGGTGCGTCTCCTGCAGCAGTGCCACTCCCACCCCCTCCCTTTTCATTTTACCTAATACTTTAGATCTTTTAACTGGGTTGATCATCCCGTTCACATTAAAAGAGGCCAACTTTAATACCTTTTTCTGTGTTGTCATTTACTCCTTGCGATTCCTTATTTTCCACCTTTTCTGCACCTTGAAGGACCCTTAAGCTACAGATAAACAAAGTAATAATGCACACACAACTGAACATTTTCAAAACTTTCACTGGTGAACTAGTGTCTAACCAAAGAACTTCCAAGAGTGGGGTCTGAACTTTGACCCTTTGTAAGCCGTGATGGAAAGCCTGCCAAAAGGGAATTCCTCTCCCTACCAGAGGGAGTGGGCCCTTCTTTTTGCAGTTAGCTTTGTTCATGCTTGCACCACCACCCTAATGTCCACACACACAAAAGGGAGGATGCCCCGACCCTAATGAAAAAAAAAAAAAAAACTCCTTCAGGAAATCCGTAATAAAAAATAATAATTCCGTTAGCTTGACCCGATTCATTATTCCCTACGCCCCGGGTTATATTTCCCCTCCAACTTGAATAGACCCATCCAAAAAACAAATATCTTAAATACCTTATTTTAAAAGGCAGTGATCCTTAAATCTCATCCTGACTTCTCCTAAAACCTTGCAATCGTTGTTTGTATCTTTCTATTGTCTCTCTCGGTGTCTGTCCTCCTTTCTTGGCCCCGATGGTCTTCCATGTCAGGCGTCTGAACTTCTCCAAGCTGTTCTCCTCCGGTCTGGTCACCGCCACCTGCAGCCCTCGTTCCGCCATGTCTTTGGTCGCCTCCTCAGCCGTGCTGTAGATCCGCGTCTCTCCCTCGTAGAAAACCCGCAGTCTCGCCGGGAATGGCGTCTGGAACCGTATTTTCTTCTCTCGCAGGACTCTTTTCGCCTCTGTGTATTCCTTTCGTTTCTTCAGCACTTCCGGGGCATAGTCATGCTCCAGAAAAACTTTTTTCCCCTCATACATGAATCCTTTCTTCTGCCATGCCTTCTTTAATATCTCTTCTTTCACCCTGAAGCTCATGAACTTTACCACTATCGATCTCGGTGGTGAGTCCGGGGAGGGTCGCGGCGGCAGAGCCCGGTGGGCTCTCTCTATCTGGAAGGGAAAAGATGGCGGCAGCTCCAGCTTCTCTCTCAGAAGTTTCTCCACAAATTCCGTCATCGATCCAGCGCCATCCTCCGCCCCCTCCTTGAGTCCATGAATCCGTACATTCTCCCTCCTTGAACGTCCCTCCTGATCCACCAACCGTGTTTCGAACCGTTTCTGTAGCTCCAGAAGCTCCATTGTAGCCTCCTCAATGTGCTGCAATCGCTCCTCCGTTTCTTCTATCCGGTTCTCTGCTTTATCAATGCGGCTATTAGCTACTTTAATCTCCTCCTTAATTCCTTTTAGAGCTTCAGAGTTTTCTTTACGGAAATCTCGCAGTTCCTGGAGAATCGTTTCCAAATTTGCCATGTTAAAGTCGGAACGGGGCTCTGCGGTTTGAGTCTTTACATTCAGCTCCGGGTCCTCTGTTACTTCTTTAGCTGAGTCAGCTAGCTTCAAAGCTACCGCTTCGTTACCGTCGACCTCTCTGTCGTCTAACTCGGGTTTTTGAGACTTTCTGCCGTATTTCCCTCTAGTCATAGTAAATGCCCCTTTTTAAATGTTATATTTCGGACTTTTCGTTGAAAAATTATCAAATTAATCGGGCTTACAAAGATCTGGGTCGAGGAGCTCGCCTTTTAAGCTGCGGCCATGATGGCGTTCCCGGAAGTCCTCGATTCTTCACAGTGTTATATATTCATGAGGCTGCACAAACTCAAGTTCATGTTGCTGTTTGACGTATTGTTTTGATTGTTTACTGCTATTAGTGCTTAGTGTTTTATTAGTAGATGTTTTTTAGTTGATATTTTTCTTAATTCATATCTTAGATCTTATTACTGTTTTTATTTTACATTTTGTTGTCTGTAACTGGGACCCTGTGTACATAATTTCATCCCAATTCAGTATTTATTCAACATTTTAGTTTTTTACTTTAAAAATAAAATAAATCAAGTCCTTATCGGCACAAATAAATTGATGTGGAACAGTTGCATCTGTTCTTACCGAGCACAGAAGCTGCAGCGTTGTGCTGCTCTGTGAGGTGCAGCTGGGCTGTGATGGAGACCTGTCAGGTGCAGACTCCTCTGATGGAGCAGGAGCAGGAGCCGGGAGGCTTGGAGGGTTTAATGTGGAGTTTAGAGATGAACCATCACGTGCTGAAATACGTTCTGGATAAAATACAGTGAGAAACGGGACCGGAGGACAGTTAGCATTTATGCAAATTAGCTTAGCATCGTAGCACCGACGTTGTACTATTATGGCGTCAGCCTCTTTTGTTAGTTAAAAATATGTTTAGAACCGATGGGATGAGTAATTTAAAATATGTTTAAAGTTAGAAAACACTCACCATCTTCTATAAATGGTTCAAGTAGAGCAGTAGTCGGGTCCAAACCACCCTCCAATCCTCCATCTAGCTCGCTTTGACTTTTTTCGTCGGCCACCAAGCACAACAACACCTGCACTTCTGCATTTGACCACGGCTTTGATATTATTGTTGTTGTATAGCTTCAAAATACTAAAAGATACGCTCCTCGTGTTATCGCTAATGGCAAGCGGTAGAGAAAAAAAAAATGGTGGATCGGGTTGTCAGCCATCAGGTGAGAAGGAGGAACCCAAACCGAGACCAATGGTCATTCCGTATGTGGTGGGAGTATCAGAGAAACTGAGACGTTTATTTTCTAAACACAACGTCTCAGTGGATTTTAAACCCCAAAATACATTACGACAAAGACTGGTTCATCCCAAAGATCCAGTCCCCCGGCACAAACAGAGTAATATTGTGTATGCTGTTCAGTGTCAGGAGGGCTGTGATCAGTCTTACATCGGGGAAATTAAACAACCACTGGCCAAAAGGATGGCCCAGCACAGAAGTGCAACACCATCAGGCCAGGACTCTGCGGTCTACACTCATCTCGAGGCCAGCGGTCATTCATTCAGGGATGAAGATGTTCACTTCCTGGATAGAGAGGAACGATGGTTTGAGAGAGGCGTATGGGAGGCCATCTTTGTGAAAAGAAATCGTCCATCGTTAAACAAGGGTGGAGGCCTTCGTGTTCATCCGAGGAGCTTTCTCAATTTAATGAGCAGTGAGTGAGAGATTCAGGTTATAAGGCTGAGTGAGATAAGACACACACACATATGTAGATTTGCCAAGTCACACCTCCACACCTTAACAGTAGGGGGCTTCTTAAAGTCTTTGTTACTCTAATTCACAGATGAGACCCCTCTGTCCCCATCAGGTGTGAAAACAGGCTGGGAATCAGTCTTAAAGTTGCATTGTAGGTTTTTGAAAGTGGAAATCTGAGGCCTACTCCTCTGTTAAGAGACAGCTTTTCTTTTTTTACAAAAATTGCTTCCTTCTCCCTCTTCTCAAACCATCTGTGTTCTCGGTCCAAAATGGCTGTTTAGATTCTCCAATGTAGAGGTCTGGACAGTCCTCACTGCATTGGACCGCATACACTACACCACCCTGTTTGTGTATGGGTGTTTTGTCCTTAGGGTGGACCAGCCTCTGTCTGAGAGTCCTGCTGGGTTTGAAATGTACTGGGATGTTGTGTTTGTTTAAAATCCTTCTGAATTTCTCTGATACTCCAGCAACATAAGGGATGACAATGTTTTTGCGTCTGTTGTTCTCCTTTTTCTGTTTATTAGTGTGTTTTCTAGATTTCCTCGTTTTGTGCCTGCTATAACTCAAGACAAAGGGGAGTGGCAATATTAATACACAAAAATGTTAATTTTACAGTACTAAACACAGTTACAGACCCAGATGGTAGATATTTAATAATACAACTTTGTATAAATAACTACAAGCTGTGTATTGTCAGCATATATGCCCCAAATGTTGATGACACCTCTTTTTTTCATGATTTTTTTCTCAGCATTGTCTGATCACTTGGATTGCTCACTTATACTTGGGAGTTGACTTCAACTTTGGTCTAAATGAAGAATTAGATAGATGTAGTAGAGCAGGAACTCAGCGCAGTTGGCAGTCCATAAATATAGTTAAACAGTATATGAGTGATTACGGACTTTGCGATGCATGGCGATCTCACCCGAACTGTAGGGAGTATACTTTCTTCTCACCTGTCCATCACTCTTACTCTCGTCTGGATTATTTTTTAGTCAGCAGCTCGTTGTTGATGAACATCTCGGACACTGAGATACACCCTATAGCTGTCAGTGATCATGCTCCTGTCTGTTTAAATCTAGCAAACAGAAAAGAAATCCCAAAAAGTATAAACTGGAGATTTAATATATCATTGCTTGAAGATGAAGATTTTATCAAATATTTTACAGAAGAGTGGGCTTCATATGTGGAGTATAATGTCTTGCCTGGAACATCAGCATCTGTTCTCTGGGAGGCAGGGAAAGCAGTGATGAGAGGTAAAATAATCTCATTCTCATCACATAAGAAGAAAAAAGAAAATAAACCATATTCTAGAAGTGGAAGAAACCATTAAATTGTTAGAAGCCTCCAAAGATGAAGACGTTGGAGAAAATCCGTAAAGCAAAATTAGAATTAAATGAACTTATTAACAAAAAAACTAAATTCTTAATACAAAGACTCAGAAAAGAAAATTTTGAGCAGAACAATAAATCAGGGAGCTTTCTAGCAAAACAGCTTAAAATAAATAAGGAAAAAACAACTATTCATGGTGTTAAAGACTTGACTGGGAATACAGTTTATGATCCTGAAAGAATAAACAGCATTTTCAGAGATTTTTATAAAGCTTTA
>NC_056506.1:10503353-10504714 GCF_014905685.2 Nematolebias whitei | reverse complement strand
AATAGAAATTGGGTAGCTCTAGTCCTCCTTTATCTTTGGTCTTCTGTAGTGTTTTTAGTTTAATATGTGGGGGTTTATCTTTTCAGATAAATTTAGAGATGGAGGAGTCAAGGGATCTAAACCAGTCAGATGATGATTTATTTGGGATCATTGAGAATAGATAG
The DNA here is from genome assembly GCF_014905685.2 of Nematolebias whitei. Lineage (NCBI taxonomy): Eukaryota > Metazoa > Chordata > Actinopteri > Cyprinodontiformes > Rivulidae > Nematolebias > Nematolebias whitei. The sequence goes on along the minus strand of NC_056506.1, from coordinate 10,504,550 downwards.
TTTATTTTAGGCAAAACCATCATTTTTATTGAAGCAATTCTTCCCATGAGAGACAAGGGTAGAGATTTCCATCTGGCAAGATCATCCTCAATTTTCTTTAAAAGTGGGATGTGGTTTAGTTTTGTTAAATCTGCCAATCTAGGAGATACTTTGATACCCAAGTACGTAATATTCCCTGACTGCAGTTGTGTAGTAAGTGAATTGTTGAAATAGCAATTAATTGGTAGAACTGTGGATTTTATCCAGTTTATAGAGTAATCTGAAACTCTTGAAAAATAGTTTATCAATCCAATAACCTGAGAGAGGGAGGTTTGTGAATGCTGGAGGAAGAGCAACACATCATCAGCATATAGACTGATGTTGTGCTCTTTGTTCTTGCATTTTATGCCTTTAATATCTCTGGTTTGCCTGATTGCTGCGGCTAGCGGTTCGATGAAAATAGAAAACTTGAGGGGGAGAGTGGACATCCCTGCCTGGTGCCCCTTTGCAGAAGAAATCTAGCAGATATTTGATTATTTGTCCTAATGCATGCTGCTGGTGATAATATTTTCAACCAGTTTATGAAATAATTTCCAAAACCATATTTATGCAAGGCTGCAAATAAAATTTTCCAGTTAACTCTATCAAAAGCTTTTTCTGCATCTAGAGAGAATATTGCAGTTTCAATATTTTTACTGTAAGAATAATCAATTAAATTAAATAATCTGCGTGAATTTGTGGAAGAACGCCTCCCTTTTATAAAACCAGTTTGGTCAGGATGTATTATGAGAGGAGTTATCTTTTCCAATCTTTTTGAGAGGGCTTTACAAATTATTTTAAGATCAACATTGATAAGAGATATGGGACGATAACTGATAGGTAATACAGAGTCTTTGCCTGGTTTTAACAGGAGACTAATGTTGGCTGAGTTTATATTTTCTGGAAGTCTGTTATTTTTCTCAGTTTCCTGTAGCATTCTGTGAAATAGTGGTGCCAGGATATTCCAGAATTCTTTGTAGAACTCTACTGGAAATCCATCTGGACCTGGAGCTTTTTTATTGGACATGCTTTTGAGGGCTTCCTGGAGTTCCACTGGTGTCAGTGGTGAGTCCAGCACCATTGATTGATTATCTGATAATTTAGGAAGTGTTATTTTATCCAGAAATTGATAAATTTCATTATCTGATGGGTTTATCTGGGGTGAGTATAAAGCTTTAT
>NC_056506.1:10479595-10503253 GCF_014905685.2 Nematolebias whitei | reverse complement strand
ACAGAAGACCAAAGATAAAGGAGGACTAGAGCTACCCAATTTCTATTATTACTTTCTAGCCAACAGGCTAGAATACATTTCAAGATGGATAAAACACACACCCCTTGATGAACACTGGCTAGACGTAGAACAGACACTTTGCAATAATATAATGATCTCGGACCTTCCATTCATTAGCTCAAACATAAAACGACAGGAATGCTTTAAAAGCATCAATATCAGCTCCTCTCTGACAGCTTGGTGGGAGTTTCTTAAAATGACAGAGTCTTCACTAATTCCATGCAGACGTACACCCATCTGGAACAACCCTGACATCCTACAACAGAATAATAATACTTCCCAGGTTGGAGGTGTACAGGAATCTAATATTTGGAACATACATATGATGAAGTAAACTATATCCCATTTAACAGATTAATAACACAATATGGGATTGATAAGAATACATTTTTAGAATATCAACAAATTAAATCTATAACAAAAAATAAATTTAACCTTAATAACACTAGAATTGAAATACCAACAAGTGTATTAGAATTCCTAAATCTTAACCCTCCCAAATTACTATCTAAGGTTTACCGGACACTCATTAAAATAGATGAATCAATATCCCTTCTCACTGTAAAATAGGAGACAGACTTGTCAGTCAACTTTGACCAAAACTTCTGGTCTCAGATATGTCTAAGAACTTTTAAGATGATTAAAAACCCCAATTTACAATTAATACAATACAAAATCCTTCATAGAATACACTACACAGGTCAACAGATGTTCAGGATGGGTTTCGCATCATCTAATGTTTGCTCACAGTGTACAGACAATATTCCTGACAATTACATCCACACATTTTGGTTCTATCCACCTGTTCAGAGGTTTTGGTGCCGGATATGTGAAGACTTATCAAAGTGTCTGAGATGTAATATTCCACTCGCTCCGTCAGTTTGCTTATTGGGTCACTTAGATGATGTCACCTTGGAGAAAAAGTCAATTCACATGATTTTTACTGCTTTATGTATAGCAAAAAAAAACTATACTCATAAATTGGAAAAATAAAAATACACTTAGTATTAAACAGTATAAAGACCTTATGTTGGATTACATCAGTCTTGAGATAACCTGTACCTCCACATCAGAACAATCTCTCTGGGCTTCTTTTATTGGCTCCAACCCGTAGTGGAGGTGGGGACAACCCCTTTGATTTCGTCCCGTGGGGCATCGTGGTTGATGTGGGGGGGTGTCGGGGCTGGGGGCATGGGGGTGTCGTGGGCTCGGGGCAGTGGCGCTCAACTGGGGAGATGGCTTTGGTGGTTCTGGGCGTTGACCTCTGCTGGCTGCATGCAGGCCTCTGGGCGGTCTGTGCCAGCGGGCGCAGGTTGCTGGCCTGGTGGCCTGGCTGCTTCTGGGTGGGTTTAGGGTGGGCGCGGGTTCGGGGTTCTGGGGGAGTGTCGCTCCCAGGCTGGGGTTCCGGCTTGATCCGGGGTTCTCTGGTCTTGGTGGGTATGTTGTCGGGGTCTTGGGCCGGTGCATGCGCCGGTTCCCGGCCCTGGCCTGGGGCCTCTTGGTGCGCTGGTGGTCTTTGGGGCCTCTGCCTTGGGGGAGGGGGGTATGGGGGGGGTGGACTCAGCCTTGGTGTCTTCCTGCCTGGCTGTGGCTGCGGTCTTGTGCTAGGCTGGGGGTCTGGGCTGTGGGGGTGCTGTGGGTGGGGGGTGCTTTTGCTCGGGTGGCTCTGCACTGCTGGCCTGGGGGTGTCTGGGCGTGTTGGGCATGTGCCGTCCCTTGCATGGGGTGCTCTCATTGTGGGTGTTGCTATGGTGGACTGGTGGGTCCTTTTGTGGGGGCGGTGGTGCACTCTCGGTCATCGTGGTGCACTATCTGCGGCTGTTTGGACACTCCTGGCTGATTGTCGCTGCTGGAGTTTGGTGGCTTCTTTGGTTGGGGGGCTGGGTGTTGAGCTAGGGATCGGGTTAGGGGTCTGGACGATCTCGGGGGGGCTTGGGTCGCTGGCCCGGGTTCTGGTCGGTTCTCGGGGCTATGTGCCGGTCCGTGGCCTGGGTCCTTGATGGTGCGGCTGCCTCCTGCTCCTGGATGGATGCACTGGAGCCTTTCTCCCCTGGTGGATCTCGGAGAATGGGGGTGCCTATTGGGGTCAGCGGGGGAGCTGGCCCCCTGGGAGGGCATTGTCACCTCAGTTGTTCCTCCCCATCCCGACGTCTTCCTCCACCCACTCCATCACACCACCACTCAAGCAGGGCCTTGGGGTTCAGGTGCACTACTGAGCTGCGGGGAGGATCCTCCATCTCCGTGGTTTGTGGAGACCTGGGCCCCAATTTTATCGAACAACCTAGACACTCGCATATAACATTCTCACGACACATGCATATATAGGGTCTGGAGTGGGCACACGGTGGCATATAGGGGGTGGGATGTGTAATCATTCTCACCTCCGGGACCTGTGCCCACTCTCATATGTAGCATGTAGACATTTAGGGTTCTGGGCAAGTGTTGGGGAGGTGAACGGGCACTGCCTGCTCTCTGGAGAGGGGATGGGTCTGTGCCAATCGCCGCCTCATCCCCCCCCCCCCCCCCCCCTTTTAACCCCCCAAAAAACAACACATCCGCCTTTATCTTTTTTGGGGGGGGGGGGGGGGGGGGTGGGGTCGTTCTTATTTTTTTTGTCCTTCTTTTCCGGTTTGTATGGGGGGGGGGGGGGGGGGGGGGGGGGGGGGGGCTGCCTGATTGGGGTCTGGGCTGTGGGTTTGTATTGGGCCTTTGGGGGCAATTGGGGGTGGGGCTGGTGCTCCGGTTCTCCCTGGATTGTTTGAACCCCTTGATCGGGGTTCTTGGTTTCAATTGCCAGCCCTTTGTCTGGGGTGGCTGCCGGGTTCTGGTGGGAGGTCGGCTGTGGTTGTGTGTGTGTGTGTGTGGTCGTTGGTAGTGCGTGGCGGCGGTCGGGGACGTGGCTTCACTTCGACGGAGTGCTGGCTTGTCGGCCTGATGTGACATTCACGGTGCGGGGTGCTGTGTGTGTGTGTCTGGGGGGGGGGGGGGGGTGCATGGGTGGCATGCCGGGGCTTATCCGGGCCTATGGTGTGGGGCTTTAGGGATGCATTGGTGCGCTGGGCCGGCCTTCCTCAGCTGTTGCTCCCTGCTGCTCTGGCCCCTGACCTGGGGCCGGCTTGCGGTCACTGTTGGGCAGGTGGGGCGCATGGACGGCCCGACAGAGGCTTTGTCGGGCTGTCTCTGTGTGCCTGTTTGTCTCAGGTTGGGTTTTGGGTGGCCCCCCTCTCTTCGATCTGTTTTGGCCCCCCATTTGGTGGGTCGTGCTCCCCTCCGGTGGTGGGCCTCCCTGCCACCGGTGCATTGGCGGCTCTCAGCAGCTGGGGCTGGGTGGTGGTGTGTGTGCGGGCCCACCCTGGTGGCTGCTTGCGGGGGCCTGGGGGCCCTGCCTCTGTCGGCCCTCTGTTGGGGGGTGGTATGACCTCGAGATTCGGGGCTTGGTGTCCATGGCCGGATCCACTCTGGAGGAGCAGGTTGCCGGCGGGGCCTGTTGACTCGTTGCTACGGCCTCCTGGGGGTTTCTGCATTGTGGTTGCTGGGGATCGCCCAGGTCTTCCCTTTGCTTCTCTCTCAGGGGTGCGGGTGTCCCTGTTGGGAGACTACCGGAGTTCCGGGCTTGGGGGCCGCTGTGTGTCTGTGGTTCCGGTCTTCCCTGTGTTACCTTCGTGTCCTGTGGGGACGGGTTTATGGGTCCCCACATCTACTATTGAACATTTTTATGGAGAAACTTATAGTGATAAGCATGCTCACACAGGTGTTTAGATTCAGGTGTTTATCAGATACACACTCAGTTGGGTTGTGGTGGCCATCAAATATATATTGTATTACCATGTACTGTATAAAATACTTTCTAATGATGTTATAAGTATCATTATATAAGTTGTTTGTTGTTGTGGTTTCTGAGTTGTTGTTTTTTTCTTTCCACAGGTCTAGAGGCAGACTTCAATGATGTTGATTTATGTTCTCTTTATCCCTCTTTCTCTCCTCTATTCCTATCTCCTTCTTTACATTTTAACTCTTCTCTCACTTTTCTGCTTTGTTATCTTATTGTTTTCCGTCCCCGTGTCCATTACATCTGGAACAAACTCAAAGCATATTCTAATAAAATTTAATTTATATATCAAGTGGAGCATTAAGGGCAGCCATAATGCTCTGCTTGTGAAAGTAAATCTGTTGGGCATCACTTTGACACTCAGACAATAACTCTAAGTGTCACAATGCCGGACAGGACAAGGGGAAAAAAAAAAAAGAACTCTACAGCATCGGGCCGAACGCGTCCCCACACAGACAGAAGGGAATGAAAAGGAACAGAAACACATTCAAGAAGCTCTCCAAACATGTGGATATCCTAATTGGGCTTTTGTCAAGTCAGCGAGGAAATCTTCAAAACACACTAATAAACAGAAAAAGGAGAACAACAGACGGAAAAACATTGTCATCTCTTATGTTGCTGGAGTATCGGAGAAATTCAGAAGGATTTTCAACAAACACAACATCCCAGTACATTTCAAACCCAGCAGGACTCTCAGACAGAGGCTGGTCCACCCTAAGGACAAAACACTCATACACAAACAGAGTGGTGCGGTCCAATGCAGCAAGGACTGTCCAGACCTCTACATTGGAAAAACTAAACAGCCTCTTCACAAACGCATGGCTCAACACAGGAGATCCAGCTCTTCAGGACAAGATTCAGCTGTTTACCTCCACCTCACAGAGAAGGGACACTCTTTTGAGGACCAAAATGTGCACATTTTGGACAGAGAACATAGATGGTTTGAGAGGGGCATGAAGGAAGCAATTAATATAAAAAGAGAAAAGCCGAAAAAAAGGTTTGGGATGCAACCGCTGCAGGCAGACGTGTGTCGGTGAGCTCCAGGTATACCTCAGCAGAGATGGCTTTATAATAATAACTACTACATCACTCCGGATATAGAATTTATTCCTGAAACAGTGGACAAATACTTAATATTTGAACCTGACTAATTGGTGCTGGATTTTAGCAGCTTTTGGAAGTGATTCATCGGCTCAAGAGAAAGTCCTCTCACACGTGGGGAAGATGGCGACTGATCAAGATAAACCAACATTGAAATCTCTGATGAAAGCTATCCGTGAATCGAAAGAAGAGCTCACTGGACACATAAATCAAAAGATGGATTATATCCAACCATCGCTAACAAAAATAGAACAGTCAATGTCAACGCTGGCTGGACAGGTGCAGGAAATGGAGACCAGAATTGGAGCTAACGAAGACAACCTCTCTGACCCACAAGCACGCATACTCAAAATGGAGACTGAAATAACTTTCCTGAAGGAGAAAACGGACGATTTGGAAAACCAGAGCAGGAGATCAAATGTCAAGATTATAAACATTCCAGAAAGGTCAGAAGGTAACGACATGATTGGATTCGTGGAACGACTTATCCCGCGACTTCTCGGGGAGGAACACTTCCCAGCCCCGATCACCATCGAGAGGGCGCACCGCCTGGGGAGAGCGTCGGAGCGGACCAGACCTATCCTCGGGAAGTTTCTGAATTTCAGGGACAAAGACAAAGTGCTCCGTTTGGCCAGAAACAAGGGGACGATACAGTTGGATAATGGTCGAGTCTCATTTTATTCAGATTACAGCATCGAGGTGCAACGCAAAATGCTCGCTTTCAACGAGGTGAAGAAAAAACTACGGGAGAAAAATATTGAATACGCCAGTCGCTACCCTGCTAAACTGAGGATCCGACACGGAGGAGGATTTAAACTTTTTTCAGCCCCATCTGAGGTGGAGACCTTCCTGTCCACTGTTCGGGAGGAGGGATAGAACGTTCTCTTTGCAAGATGACAACGCACCAGGTCTGTTAACGGAAAAACAAGGTTACAAAAGATAATCCATAATTACTACCTCAAATGTTAAACCATAGAGTGTAATATCGGGCGCTGCTGTGTCTGATAACATCACATATGCGTTAACTAGATTTTATTAGAGTTAATACAGTCCTTGAGTGACTTTTTTTTTTTTTTTTTTTTACTTTCTTTGCCGGAATTCTTCCTTAGAAAAATATTTCTCTGCTGAGGATACCACAAACGTTTAGAAGCGGAGTTTAACCCACAATTTGTTTTTTGTTTACAGGAGGTTTAAGTGTGGGTTTTTTTTTTTTTTTCTTGGAGTCTATGGGACACTCTCTCTATGAGGTTCATTCTATGAGTATTGAAATTTGTAAACCCTTAGTAAAGGGTCAGAGATCTCTTTTTCTCCAAGTTATGTGCATCTCATGTTGTCACTTAACCAGAATATTTTTTCATAATGCTTAAAATGAATGGGACAGGACTACTAAACTGTATTTCATTGAATGTAAGAGGGATTAACAACCCCATCAAAAGGAAAAAAGTTATAACATACTTTAAGAAACAAAGCACAGACATCGCATTTATTCAAGAGACCCATCTCACAGATATAGAACATTTAAAGTTGCGCAGAGATTGGGTTGGTCACGTATTTTATTCTTCTTTTTCATCCAAAGCTAGAGGAGTAGCCTTGCTTATCAATAAAAATCTCAGATTTCGGATAAATCATATGGAAAAGGACAGATCTGGTAGATTATTTTTGATAGATTGTGTAATAAATACAAACAGAGTAATACTTGTATCTTTATATGGCCCAAACTTGGATAGCCCTGAATTTTTTAATGATTTAACCCTAAAACTGGCAGTATTTGAAGCTCCATGTATATTGGGTGGCGATTATAACATGGTTTTAAATCCATCAATGGATCGCTCTTTCTCTAAACTTTCTACACTGTCCAGATCTGCGATGGCTCTGACCCGGGGCATGAGAGAATTAGGATTGGGGGACGCATGGCGTTTACGTAATCCAACCAGCAAAGATTACTCATTCTATTCCAATGGCCACAACACATATTCAAGAATTGACATGTTTTTGACTTCACACTCACTTCTTTCACAAATTAAAACCTGTTCTTATTTAGCAGCTACGATTTCAGACCATAACCCCGTACAAATAAAATTAGAAGTTAACCAGCCTACTTCTACTTCTCATGGTTGGAGATTCAGAGAAAATCTTCTTAGAGACCCTGAATTTATCACTTATGAACACCAAAATTGACATATATCTGGAAGTAAATTTACATACCTCCTCACATTCAAACATATGGGAAGCACTCAAAGCTTATATGAGGGGGCACATTATTTCATATGTTTCATATGAAAACAAACAAAAAAGGGAACAGCTTTCTCAATTAGAAAAAGACATAAGAACTCTGGAGATTGACCATTCAAGAACAAAACACCCTGAATTACTTAGTGTCCTAAAACAAAAACGGATTTTATATGACAACCTGTGTACTAGTAAAGCTGAGGCAGCAATGGCTAGGACAAAATATCATTACTACGAATACAGCAATAAAACAAGCAAACTACTGGCGTGGCAGATAAAAAAGGAGGACAATGAAAAATGTATTCATAGTATTAAAACAGATGATGGTAGACAATTAGAAAATACAAAAGACATAAATTTTGAATTTTAAAAATATTATCAATCATTATATAAATCTGAGCTTGACTAGGACAGTGTAGATATAAAACAATTTTTAAACCAATTACACTTACCAAAGATTAATACAACCGACAAAGACATACTGGATGGTGAAATAGGTGAGGAAGAGGTTTGCCTTGCTGTTGGATCGTTACAAAATAATAAAGCCCCAGGGCCAGACGGCTTTCCAATTGAATACTTTAAAACCTTTTCAAACAAATTACTTACCCCCCTTACAGACATGATAAAGGAGGCATTCCAAAAAAACAGTACTTCCCCAATCTTTAGAACTTGCAACGATTACATTACTTCCCAAACCTGAAAAAGATTAAAAAAAAGTGTGGTAACTATAGACCCCTCAGCCTTCTCAACTCCGACTATAAGATCTTGTCTAAAATAATAGCAATTTTAATAGCTGTTTTAATAGCAATAATTTTAGACTGGAGAAAATAATACCAAAAATTATTCATGCAGACCAAACAGGTTTTGTTAAAAACCGACAGGGAGCGGACAATATCTGGAGGCTATTTCATATTATTGATATTGCTAAAAGAAAGAGGTACCCCCTGGCAATCTTGTCCATGGATGCTGAGAAGGCGTTTGACAGAATTGAACCGGATTTTCTTTTTGAGACCTTAAGCACTATGAATTTTGGTGAAACCTTTATTAGATATGTAAGAACACTCTTTAATGGCCCTAGATCACAGATTTTGACTAATGGAGTTCTGTCGGACGCCTTCTCGCTCTCCCGAGGCTGTAGACAGGGCTGTCCGTGTTCTCCTAGCTTGTTTTCAATTGCCATAGAACCATTAGCAATTGCAATTCAGTCTGACTTATCTATTACAGGTATGAGGGTAGGTACAGAAGAACATAAACTTGCGCTATATGCAGACGATCTGTTGGTATTTATATCTGATCCGTCTAAATCCTTTCCATCTTTACTGGCATGCCTGGGGTCGTACAGTGCAGTTTCTGGCTACAGAATCAATTATTCCAAGAGTGAAGCGTTTCCACTTAATATGACAGAGCAGGAGACACAATTATTACCTGGTTCATTTAAATGGTCTCCGGATGGTTTTACATACCTTGGCGTTAATATCAGTTCCTCATTTGATCAGATTTACCAAAGGAATTACACATCATTAATTAATAAAACTAAAACAGAGCTGGAACGATGGATGGATCTCCCACTAGCGTTAATTGGCAGAGTCAATTCAATTAAAATGTCTATATTACCTAAATTTATCTACTTATTTCAATGTGTCCCCTTAAAAGTCCCAATGAGATTTTTCAAAGATTTGGATAAAGCAATATCTCTGTTTTTATGGCAGAAAAAGGTCCCAAGAGTTAAGCTTCTTACTTTACAGGCTCCTTATGCTAAAGGCAGTTTAAATTTACCAAATTTTAGAATATATTACTTAACTTCCCAGTTCCGTATTCTATGGATGTGGGCTCACTCAAATCCCAACGACGTGAGGTGGTTCTCGATAGAACAACAAGAATTTAAATCGATGTCACTAGCAACTATCCCCTTTTTGTTCAAAAAAGCAACTCTACAATTACCTCAAATCCTTTAATTTTATCCACCTACAATGCTTGGCTTCAGTTACATGTTCTCTTAAACCTAAACACACAAATGTTTGTCAACACACCTAACATTCCCCAACCTATAGCAGATGGTATTCTACAAACTTGGGTCAGAAAAGGCATTAGAACAATCGGCAATCTTTATACCAATAATGTCTTTGCCAGCTTCAGTCAATTATCTGAATTTTATGACTTACATAGGCATAATTATTTCGAATATTTACAAATCAGACACTGGATTAAGAGCCAAACATTGGATATATTTCCAAATAAACCAGAGGAAACATTGTTGGAAACATGTTTATTAGATTCCAAGCGTACCACTACAAAAGGACTTATCTCTTGTGTTTACAAGATTGTTCTCGACTATTTACAAGCTTATGAGAAGTACTCAAAAAAATCGAACTGGGAATCGGACTTAAGCTGCAAATATGATGACAAAAGCTGGAACAGGTTATTAAATTCATCCCAAACAATATTAATATTAACAAAACACAGGCAAATTCAATTTAATATTATTCATCGCATGTATTATACCCCACATAGGTTGAATAAAATGAATGCCAGCATTACTGACAAATGCCAGAGGTGTAAGATATCTGTGGGGGATCTTCTTCATATGCTTTGGAGTTGTGTACACTTGAAAACTTACTGGAATAATGTAATTTTGATAACATCAGCAGTTTGTGGGCTTTCTTTAGACGCTGACCCCAGGCTTTGGATACTAGGAGATGTTATGTCCCTGAAATTATATCCTTGCAAGAAATACTTTGTTTTGGGTTTTATTTCTGAAGTTTGTCAGTTTCTTTTTGTTTTTTTTCCATCTCACTCATCATCTGCAGCAAAAAAGTGTATACTTAAAAATTGGAAATCTGTGGTGCCACCAAACCAGAAACATTGGATCAACGAACTGTTGTCATACTGCACTCCTGAAAAAATTCTTCATTCGACACGTGGGAACATTGGCTAAGTTCGAACAGATATGGACTCCTTTCCTGGACAAACTAACCAGATTAGATCTGGTAGACTGATTTGATCTTTATTGATCTTTACTGTCTCGTGTCAGTTCTTTTGGTATTTTTGTTGTATTCATTACTCTTAACTCTGGCCTTTCAAAAATATGTTTAATGTTAAATGTAATATTATGTATTACATGTGTTCTACATGGAGAGAGTGGGTGGGGTGGGTGGGTTTTATTTCTGAAGTTTGTCAGTTTCTTTTTGTTTTTTTTCTTATGTGTATGTTTTGTGTATTAAAAAAGAAAATTTGTAAATTTTGTACACTGGAAGTATAATATGTATGGTTATACATTTTGAATAAATATATCTATAAAAAAAGAAAAAGAGAAAAGCCGTCTCTTAACAGAGGAGGAGACCTCAGATTTCCACATTCAAAAACCTATAATGCAACTTTAAGACTGATTCTCAGCCAGTTTTCACACCTGGTGGGAACAGAGGGGTCTCATCTGTGAATTAGAGTAACAAAGACTTTAAGAAGTCCCCTACTGTTAAGGTGTGGAGGTGTGACTTGTCAAATCTACATATGTGTCTTATCTCACTCAGCCTTATAACCTGAATCTCTCACTCACTGCTCATTAAATTGAGAAAGCTCCTCGGATGAGGAGCGAAACATCTTCTGTTACAAATAAAGTCCAGTTGTTTTTGTATTGAACACTTTTTGAATTCCCCCTGTGAATAGTAAACAGCCATCAGGGTGCTAATGATCCATTGTTAGGCTGATGGCCCTTATTGACCATGTGAGCAGCTGGTTTTGGTTGTCAGCAGCAAACTGGTTGATCCACTCTGAGAAGGTGCTATTTAAGAGACTGAGCTGAACACAGCACCTCAGACTGAGGAAGTCTTTCAGATGAAAGACGAAACGCTTCTACAATTTTTTGTTGTTTTGCTTTGTTTTGCTTTTTGAATGTCCAGAGGACCAGATTTAACTTTTTTAGATAATGTTACTAACACTGGATGTCCTCACAAACTGGAAGCTCAATCCGACAGGACTGGTACTGACAACGGGGCTAATGTCGTGAAGGCAGTGGAAGCATCATGCTTTGGGGTGTTTTTATGCACATGGGACAGTACGACTGCACTGTATTAAGGAGAGGACCGGGGCCATGTATTGCGAGATTTGGGGGAAAAACCTCCTTCACTCATTTAAAGCATTGAAGCTGTGTCATGGCTGGGTCTTCCAACATGACAATGACCCGAAGCATACAGCCAGGATAACCAAAGAGTGGCTCCGTAAGAAGCATATCAAGGTTCTGGAGTGGCCTAGCCAGTTTCCAGACCTAAACCCTATAGAAAATATTTGGAGGGAGCTCAAACTCCATGTTTCTCAACAACAGCCCAGAAACCTGGCTGATCTAGAGAAGATCGGTGTAGAGGAATGGGCCAAAATCCCTGCTGCAGTGTGTGCAAACCTGGTGAAAAACTACATGAAACGTTTGACCTCTGTAATTGCAAACAAAGGATACTGTACCAAATATTAACATTGATTTTCACAGGTGTTCAAATACTTATTTGCAGCAGTAACACACAAATAAATTATTTTAAAAAAGCATACATTGTGCTGAGTGATCTGTTCTTGTCTTCAAAGGGTGCATAGAACTTGGTGAGGGCATCAGGCAGTGATGAGTCTCTAGAGCATTGTTCACTTCATGTCCCTGCACATACTCCGTGGGTCTTGTGAGGTGAATTAACCCTGGATCCTCTGTGCATATGTGGCTCTGGTCCCATTGAGGCCCCATTGCGGCCCCATTGCACTGTTAACCTTGTGTTAACCTGCGTATGACAAATAAACAACATAGCTCTTGTTTCTGGTGATGTTAAGGAAGGAGGTTAATACAACATTTACTGTTTGTTTTACAGGTTCAGAACTTCCTTGAGAAGGTGCAAAGGGACAAACAGATAAGTGAGTTTGACCGGTGTGAGTGGCGAAGAGAAAACATACCTGAGGATAAACCCCAACACCTGATGATGGGAGAAGAAGAGAAGAAGAGGAACAAGGCCATGAAGAGAGTTAAGACTCAAAATGAAGATCCTGTGGTTGAAGAAAGTTCTTCTGAATCCAGTCATGATGAAAGGACAGAGGAGTGCAGTTCACAAAACACTGCCTTCACCTTCACCACGGAGTCCGTGGAGGTTGTAAGGGAACATCCGTCTCTACAAACTCCAGACTTTCTGCTGTCGGACACATGTGAAGGTAACAGTGTAACATACCGGTAGATTATTATAAGGTGTTTGTACGTTGAACATTTTTGCAGTGTAACAATGAATAATGTGCACGCCTGTGCAGAGCTGAGTGTGAGGTGCAGGAAGAAACCAAAGAAGAAGAAGAAGCGAAGAAAGACGCAGCAGGTCCCTGCAGAGATGGCAGCCGATCCTGAATTAGCTAAATACTGGGCTCAGCGCTACAGACTCTTCTCTCGGTTTGACGAAGGCATCAAGTTGGACAGAGGTTAGTTTGGGTACCACACTCACTACAACCTAATCAACAAAACTGTCTTTACAGGGAAAAATCAGCCACACATTTATTTATGTCTGTTTTATTTATTTATATATGTGCAGTCAATAACCATGATTTTTCTGACAGTCTAAAATTCTTCTACTTTTTTATTTTAGGCAGATTTTTTTCAAATGCTTTCATAACCTCACAGGAACTTTACTACACTGTTGTGCTGCTGAGGTTGGAAAATCCTCCACATTAAAATAAACTGTAAATGCAAGTTTTATTCTCATATTTACTACATCATAAAATAATGAATTCCTCTCTGTATTTTTTTTTTGCCTTTTACCTCTATCCCTATATATTTTTTATTTTAGCTCACTAGTTGGTACTCAGCTTTTGCATTCAGAGCCTCTGTAAAAATCTACTGAGGCAGAGTTCAACTTACCCTTCAACACCAGCCACAGCTGAAACAAAGTGCTGAACATAAATAATAAATAAGATAAAAGAAAGCGCAGCACGGTGGCGCATCTGGTAGAGCTGCTGCCTCTCAGCGAGCAGGTCCTTGGTTCAAACCCCGGTCCAGGGGCCTTTCTGGGTGAAGTTTGCATGTTCTCTCCGTGCATGCGTGGGTTTTCTCCGGGTACTCCGGTTTCCTCCCACAGACCAAAAACATGCATGTTAGGCTGATTGGTAACTCTAAATTGTCCCTAGGTGTGAGTGAGAGAGTGAATGGTTGTTTGTCTCGTTTGTCTCTATGTGGCCCTGTGATGGACTTGCGACCCGTCCAGGGTGTACCCCGCCCCTCGCACAGTGATTGCTGGACATGGGCACCAGTGACCCCCGTGACCCAAAATGGAATAAACGGGTAAAGAAAATGGATGGATGGATAAAAGAAAGCATAAAAATAAAGTGACAAAGCTAAGCAATACACAATAGTGAATTAAAAACTTGTTAAAACGACAAGTTAAAACAGATAAAATCAGTACCAATAAAAATTAAGTAAATCAAGGCTAATTTCAGACTAAGATAGCTCTAAAAAGTTGACTATTTTTTTGTGGGGGAAAATATATACATTGCCTGGCCCAAAAAAAAGTGGCCACCAAAAACAAGGTCACACACTAATATTTTGTTGGACCACCTTTAGCTCTGATTATGGCATGCATTCGCTGTGGCATTGTTTCGATAAGCTTCTGCAATGTCACAAGATCTATTTCCATCCAGTGTTGCATTACTTTTTCACCAAGCTCTTGCATTGATGATGGCAGTGTAGATGAACATATGCATGATATATTCATAAATTAAACGGGTTCTTTCATTTTTCTGGACTGTATATAACGTGCATTGAATTTAATAAAATGTATCGTGAGACGTTATTTATCTTTGACCCATCAAAATGAATGTGGTCATTTATTTACAGAATCAAAGTTTAACATCAAACATTTACATCAATTTGGCACATTGAAAAATAACAACATGGCTAATTTTAGCGAGCTATACAAGTGATTGATTATCCACACGGCGGTGGATGAGCACTTTACACAGACATTTCTAAAATTATCTGGAATGATTTCTACTTGATAGAAGAATTTAAAGAGGAAAGATGAAGTTTAGTGGGAGAAAAGATGGGTGAGGGGGTTTGTTTATGTCGGCACTCAGAAACAGCACTCTCCGGGTTTCTCAGCTTTTCCCCGGTACACTTAGGTGGCAGAATTCAACTCTTTTACCTGGAGATGTCCCCAGCGGTACGAAAGTCCATTCAACGCACCCTTTCAGCGTCTCCGTAGGAACAGCTGTGAATCGTCCGAAGTAGTGACGGTATTCCGTTCGACACAAATTCACCTCAGCAAGTGGACTTCACATGAGTGGAGTCCGTCAGAGTTCCACCCAGATGTGGAAGAAAGTTATAATCCCATAAGACTCGGAAGAGCTCTGTGGTCATGTCAGGACCTTCCTGTTTCCCAGCACGGGAGCTCGACCGCAACCTCGGCTCGACTCAACTGGAACTTCGACCCAACAGGAACTGGGACCCAACAGGAACTGTGAGACTCTGTGAGACTCCGTGAAACTCCGTGAAACTCTGCCTTAAACTAGGAAGTACAGACATTTTAAAGAGCTCTATTTCCGGTTCATTTGGGAGTCCCTGATTGGTCAATGTCGACCAGACAGGGGTGTGGTTTGTGACGTAAGAGGTCACAAGAAGTCAGAAGACAGCAAGAATGTTATGGAACAGATTGAAAATGTTTTTCAGACAGACGAGAGAAATGTTTGGGCGAGTTTGGGAAAACAGGTGCCAGCTTCTCTGTTTACGTCTGAGAGGATTTAAAAACAACACAGCTCGTTCCAACACTTGTCTGCTTAAACTCCGACCTTGGACCAAACTTACGCTGCTCATTCAAAGACAGAAAAATCAGAAAATGCATAATTACTCTGTAACAGACCTTAACATGAATTCTAACTTTGCATGAGGATTAAAATAATCATTGTTACTGTTTTCACAGTTAATAAAAATTGATTAGTTCACTGTAACATCTAAAATGTTTGAACTAAAACACTTTGATTATCAAACATTTGTAAAACAGTAATGATAATAGAAAAGAGAGTGTTCTTTCACTTGAATTTTCAAGAAAGAAAGTCTCAGGATGGGTGAACCTGTATTTCTGGATTCAAATCAATGAAATGACAGTTTCTGTCCCACAAGGTCAAGTTTTGACATCAGGTCAAGTTCACTACAGCAGGTTCTGACCACTGCCCAAAGCTTTCTCCAACACATCCCAAAGATTCTCAATGGTGTAAAGGTCTTGACTCTGTGGTGGCCAATCCATGTGTGAAAATGATGTCTCATGCTCCCAGAACCACTCTTTCATAATTGAAGCCCGATGAATCCTGGCATTATCTTAGAATATGCCTGTGCCATCATGGAAGAAAAAAATCCATTGATGGAATAACCTGGTCATTCAATATATTCAGGTAGTCAGCTGACCTTCTTTGAGCACATATTAGGGCTGGGCCATATCATATCGTTTACGATAATACCGGTAAAAAAAAGTTTGCCTGGGAAAATAAATGATATTACTATATGCTAATTTCATGACGTAAGTACGTCAGTGTTTGCCCCGCCCCGTTAACAGAACGGAGCGCGCCAAAATACCGAACCATACTGCGCACCCCCCCATCCACCTGTCTGTACTGGCGTAATGCTAATTTGCTGCGCACAATACTAGCTAGCTAAAATACTAAAAACAAACAACTCGCGGCTCGGCTGCGTTTCTCCATCCAGCTCTAACTGTGAGTACAGACAGTGACAGCTCAACTGTCTCTCCCTCTCCCTCACCAGCGCAGCTTGGCTTCTTTCTCTCTCCCCACCGAGCTCTGGGCTGCCGGTGCGGGCACAGTGGGTCCGCCCACTCTAAACTGCCGGTACAAGCACGCGCAGGTCTGTCTCTTGAGTTCCACAGTCCATGGACCAAGAAAAGAGGCAGGTGATCAAAGACAGAGCCGTCAGAGAAATTAATCATTCCTGCAGGAACAGACGAAGCTGAAACACCAACAAACTTCAGGGTCAGCTGATCACCTTGTTACAAGTTTTCGAAGTTATAGCTCATTTAAAGGCAACATATGTTTTGTTGTATGTTACATTTATGCTCAACAGATCTTAAACTTCATTTTATTTAGTTATTTTAGGACACTTCACCTGCACTTTCGTTTTTGTGGTAGATTTTGTTGATCTATATTTTGTGCAGACTTTTTCAATCTAAATAACAGAAGGATCTTTTTTATTTTTATAGTTTGAGACTGAATACTTTACTAAATAAAGTAATTTCAGTAAAATTAACCCTTGTTTTTTAGTTTTTATATAATACAGCAAAGCAGCATGTTAAGTTAATTTTGTCAAATGATAACTATGATTTCTGGTTTTTATTTATTTTTGTTATCATGAAATTTATCGTTATCGTCAGAATGCTCTGAAATATCACAATATTATATTTGAGCCATATCGCCCACCCCTAGCACATACTGTTGCTGAACCTAGACCTGACCAACTGCAACAACCCCAGATCATAGCACTGCCCCACAGGCTTGTACAGCTGGCACTAGGCATGATGTGTGCATCACTTCACCTACCTCTCTTCTTACCCTGATGCGCCCATCACTCTGGAACAGGGTAAATCTGGATTCATCAGACCACATGACCTTCTTCCATTGCTCCAGAGTCCAATCTTTATGCTCCTTAGCAAATTGTAGCCTTTTTTTTCGTTTAGCCTCACCGATTAGTGGTTTTCTTAAGGCTACACAGCTGTTCAGTCCCAATCCCTTGAGTTACCTTTGCATTGTTCATGTGGAAATGCTCTTACTTTCACTATTAAACATGGCCCTAAGTGCTACTGGTGTTTTTTTTTAAATTTTTTATTTGATTTCACCAAACATTTAAGTGATCACTAATCATGATCATTCAGGATTTTTTTCCAGCCACATTTCTTCCTCGAAGACGATGGGTCCTCACTATCCTTCCAGTTTGTAATAATGCGTTGGACAGTTCTTAACCCAATTCTAGTTGTTTCTGCTATCTCCTTAGATGTTTTCTCTGCTTGATGCATGCCAATGATTTGACCCTTCTCAAACAGACTGACATCTTCTCCACGACCACGCGATGTGTCTTTCGACATGGTTGTTTAAGAAATGAGAAGCAACTCATTAAACCAGTTGGAGTTAAATAACTTCTTGCCTGCTGAAAGATAATTGCCCATGCAGTAATTATCCAATAGGAGGCTCGTACCTTTTTGCTTAGTTAAATCCAGGTGGTAACTTTTTTTTTTTTGGCCAAGCAGTGTACAAAAAAAGTATTTTTAAGCAATTAAATAAGGTGGTCCGTTTGTCCTCTTATAAGGAACACTAACTGTGTTAAAGGTACTTCCAGGGTTTCAATGATGGCTGGCTTGTAGAAAATAACTCCATCTATAATAAGGGTTATAAACTAAGGTGCATGATTTTTCAAAGGTTTTACTTTTAGAGACAAAAGTAAAGAGCCCTCTAAGAGTCTCTGATTGTTAAAACAATTGCTGCTTGTTTTATGTTTCAGAGGGATGGTTCTCTGTGACACCAGAGAGGATTGCGGAGCACATCGCTCTCCGAGTGGCGCAGAGCTCCCCCAACTCTCAGCTGGTAATAGATGCCTTCTGTGGTGTGGGAGGAAATGCCATCCAGTTTGCTCTCACTGGAAGAAGAGGTGAGTCGTGTGTGTGTGTCATTAAGGCCATGCCCTCTAAGGTTAGTCCCTTTCATCCACATAGAAAGACTGTTTTAGTTATATGGGGAGAAAATCCTCAAATGTTGCTCCAACCTAAACACAACCTTTTGAAAACTTGAGCTCATAGTTTCATCTACAAGTCCAACTAAACGTACTTCATCAGTAACAAGTCCAACTGAACGGACTTCAACAGTAACAAGTCCAACTAAACATACTTCAACAGTAACAACAGATTACTTGCTTGTGTTTGGGCTGCAGACACTAGAACTGCAGCAAACTGTTGTTCCTGAATCACTTCAGTGAACAGACAAAGCTGATGAAGAGCAACAACCTGAAACAAAGCAGAGTAAAACCCCTACTATTACACCAAATAATCCAACAATACATTGTTTTTTTCTTCACTTTACTGAAATGGCAACAATACTAAAATAAACTGACTGAGTAGGAGTGAGTCATCCTCCGATTTCCGGATCCCCCTTGTAATTCATTAAACAGCGAAAGAGTCTCTTTCTTTTGCACTTTCGCTGTAAATGGTAAATGGACTGTACTTATATAGTGCCTTTCTATCTTATTTCAAGATACTTGAAGCGCTTTACACTACAATCTGTGTCCTCATTTACCCATTCATACAGCACTCTACTAGATCTCTACAAAGCTAATTGAACAAATCATTCTAAAGAGACTAATCAGAGTTTTATCACATTCATACGCTGATGGGACACACATCGGAGGCTATGAGGGGTTCAGTGACTTGCCCAGGGACACTTCGGCATGTGACTGCTGGTTGATTCGAACCCCCAACTCTCGCACTAGAGGACGACTGCTCTTACCACTCAGCCACAGCCGCCCCGGAAATTAAAACAGAAGTAAACAAAAATATTTATTTAAAGTTTTATCAGGAGGAGAAAGTCAGCTGTCACTAAAAGAGCTCGATCACAGGTGAAAAGATGAAGCTGCGATGACGTCAGAGGGAACGGAGGGTTGGATGGATCACGTGATATGTGAGCAAAAGTCGGACAAACACTTTCAGAATGTGGAGGTTGGTTCTGAGAGCTCAAGTCAGAGTCTGGGGTACGAGTCTGTGATAAAAAAAATACAGGCATGGGTTATTCAGAGGCAGGAAAAGTAAAACTTATCCAAGGTTTTCAGCTGGAATTGGTGGTCTGAAGGCAGAGCAGACGTGGATGTCCAGATATCTGGTGGGCAGAAGAATCTGTCTTGGGGAAGGCAAAGGGAGGAGGAATCATGAAGTGGGTCAAGAACAGAGCAGGAACAAAAACGCTGGATTACTTCAGGCATGAAGAGATAGACAATCTGCAGAGTCTTGGGAGTTCTTAAGAAGCACGTCACAGGTGCTAAATCATTTAACGTAATTTATTTTAAATAAACAATGTGTGGCTCATCCATCAATCAGCCAATCGTGTGTCATGTCCAGTCTTATTTTGAAAAACCACGATAGAGCAAGGCTGTGAAAGTTGAACCGCCAAGTAGCAAGGGACTTCTTTACATGTACAACTGATTAATTTGAGAATACCTAATTAAAGATGGCTTCCACTGCCAGCTAACCTTAGGAAACCTGACAATGGCTATAATGTTCAGTTCTATTTCGTATAGGCTGCGCCCTTTAAAGGCTGTCGCTGGTGGGTTTTATCCTGTCACGCGAAGTGTAGCACTGAAAACTTTACTCCACGCCCACCTGTTGTGTGGGCCTCACTCGGTCCGTACAAATTACGTTGAGAGTGGGTAATCGGCTCCCATTTTTCTTCAGCAAGCGATCAGCACTGATCTTCACAAGAACGCGATGTCCAGCAGCAACACCATCCGCCTGTGCTCGTCCTGCAAGATCGGCTACATGCTGAGCTTCGACCGGCACGACACCTGTGAAGGATGCGTGAGTCCCCGCCACGCCGATCTCGCCTCCTCCTGCCGTCTCTGTGACCTCCTTCCTCCTGAGGAGAGGCAGAGGCGAGCAGCCTTGTTCAAGGCTAATGTCGAGGAGTGCCTCTCCGTGGCAGGAGACTGTTCACTGGACGTCGCCATCGCCTCTTTTGACGCCAGGTCTCGGAACAAATCGGATGGTTCTTCGAGGACAGGCAACGTGAGAGTGTAGTGTTGGAACGGGAGGGGGGGGGGGGGGGGAGGGTCCCCCCCCCCCCCCCGGGCCTTTCCGCATCAGCAACCACACAGCTCCCAGCTGTCGGTGCCCTGCTCGCAGAGCTGCCCGGCATAATCCAGGAGGCGGCTGACACGAAGGGACTTTCCGTCCCTCTCCTCCCCCCGCCCAGATCGGATGATCTAGCGGGAAGGTTTGGCTCCACCCCGGCTCGCCGTCCTGACCCCATCTGGCCTCGTTTCCCAGCAGTGACGTCCTACTGGAACGAGGCTGCAGCTGGACCTGGTAAACTGAGAGCGCCCGTCTCCATCTTCACTCCCATCACCAGAGTGGAGGGGTTTACTGAGCGGAATTTTCCCTCGGTTCCCCCCCGCAGCCAATCCTGGCGGAAGCACTCGGGGCAAAAGTGTCCAGGTTGGACCAGCGTCCTGTCCCTCTAGGGAGACACGACCAGACGGTGACGTCACTCTCCAGCCGAGCCCACCAGTGTGCGTTCCAGGCAGCCGCAGCGAACAACAATGTCGCTCTGCTGGCCTATAGCACCTCCAAAAGGCTGGAGGACACAGACCTGCCTGAGGAGACAAAGAGCTCGCTCTGCAAAGCGTCTGACGTCATCCTCAACCTGTGCGCCTCCTCTGCTTTCTGCCTGTCTCGCTTCGCCACCTGGATGACAATGATCCAAAGGTCCACCTGGCTCCGACACTCCCCTCCTTGTCGGAGAAACTGCAGAAAGACCTGCTGGAGGACCCCATCATGACGGACGCACTGTTCGGGGCCAATTTCAAGGCCATGCTTGAAAAATCAAAGAAGTCGGAGGAGGAGGTGTCGAAGACTGTGCGCCAATTGATGAAGCCGCACTCCTCCTCCACCCCCCCCACCCGCTGGAGAGATCGTCGTGGCCAGAGGCAGCAGCAGAGACGCTCCACAGCTGCAGCAGTGACCTCCCGCCCTGCTCCGCCGCCGGCCCCTCCTGCCAGAGAACAGTCCTTCTCATTGCGGCAACCAGCGGCTCAACGTTTCCCCAGAGACCGCCAACAGGTGCCGCCCTGGAACAACCAGCCTCGGGGCTCATGGGGGAGAAGATATAAGAAATGACTCCTTGCGGAGGATGTGTGTGTGTGTAATGATGACATGAGTTTTAAAATAAAATGAAAACATCATTCAGAGAATAAAGTGTCTTCTGATTCCAGCCTGACTGCCAGATCGAATGATCTCACAGCAGCTTCTCTTGTCACATCCTCCACACAAAATGAGCCGATGATCTCAAAACAAGTTTTTAAACGTCACCGTAGCTCAAGAAACCACACAAAATACTCGCTTGACACAGCAACTAAAAATTATTTTTTTCAGCAGACCGAGCCCAGAAGAAAACCTCACTTTCAGCCCAGGGTGTGTTCTGCTTCTTCTGACCGCAGCGGGGACAAACGCGTTTCCCCATGCCAGCTGCAGCCTCCACCCAAACGGCGTCGCATTTCTGACGACACGCATGCCTCTCCTCAGTGCACGTTAGCTCACATTAACTCTGCAGTGAGCCCGCAGCCTGAGCGCGGCATAGAGGCGCTCTCAGGGCCCTCTCTGGGGGGGCCTCCCCATGGGTCGCTCGGAGTACGTCTCCGCAGCACATGACGATGGTGGGGGCCCTGACTTGGCTGACGTCCATAAAAGACATGACGCAACACAAAAACACGTGCCCTTTCCCAGAGCGTTACGCAGAGTGGCAGCGAGCATGCTCCCTGGACAGATGGATGAACCATCTTATCAGCAGAGGTTACACGCTGCAGTTCGCAGCTCGACCCCCACCGTTCAGAGGGATTATAGAGACAGTTCTGTCATCTCCAGAACATATCTTGTCCCTCCATGCAGAAGTTCAGGAATTACTGTTAAAAAATGTAATTTCCAGGTTTCCCAACGGAGAGGTAAACTCAGGGTTTTACTCACGTTACTTCCTGGTTCCGGAAAGGACCGGAGGATTGAGACCCATTTTGGACTTATACGTTTTCAACAAGTCGATCATGGAGAGACAGTTTCATATGCTGACAAACAGACAGCTGTTGGACAGCATTTACCAAAACGACTGGTCTACCTCCATCAATCTCAAAGACACCTATTTTCACATTCCAATCATTCCAAAACACAGAAAGTTCCTGTGCTTCTCCTTCCAAGGGACCCAGTACCAATACAACAGGCTCCCGTTCGGTTATTCCCTCGCACCACGCACGTTTTCAAAATGCGTGGAGACGGCTCTGCAGCCGCTACACAGAGCAGGGATGAGAATTCTGTTTTACCTGAACGATCTGCTGCTGCTGACCCGATCCAGGCAGGAAACAACGACGCAAACCAAAACGCTGACATCACATCTGTTAAACCAGGTTTTCGCCATAAACTGGGAGAAGAGTTCGGTTCTCCTGGCCCAGATGATTGTGTAGTGAACTAAGCTTCAGGTCAAATCTGAGCTTCCTGACACAAGAAACTGAGTCGAGCATAGTTAGAGTCAGTGCAGATGACCAGCGTCTGGATGGAGCGTTCCACTGCCATCTGTAGGCCTATTAGGATTCCAGCTATCTCAGCGTACTGAGAAGACTGAGAGCCCAATTTATATGCCAAATCAGTGCCCAAGTGTGACTTCTTATTTTGACCATAGCGGATGTCTAGGTTAAAACTTTGAAGTGCCATAAGCCATGTGGCTACACGTGAGTTTGTCACCACACCATCTCTGATGCGTTGGCTGTTTAGAAACGTTACTGGCTGGTGTTGTGTCTCAACAATAATCCTCTGTCCACCAATATAGCAGGAGAAATGTTTCACTGCCCACACAGTGGTCAATAGAGCCTTCTCACAGTCTGAATACCTTAATTCAGGGCCTGCCATTGTTTTGCTGGCATAGGCCACAACACGCTTGTCTTTGTCGTGTATTTGGTACAGACCTGCACTCATGCAGTGAGTTGAGAAGCCCACTTCCAAGTAGAACTCTTTGTTGTAGTCTGGGTAGACTAGACATGGGGCTAACTTGAGCCTGTCTTTAAGAGCGTTCATTGCCTGCTGCTGTGTATCAGTCCAGACAAAAGGAACGTCTTTCTTTAAGAGTTCAGTCAGTGGTTTTGCGAGATCCGCATAATGCTCTATGAACTGGCGAGAGTAATTACACACTCCCAGAAAACTCTGTAGTTCTTTGAGATTGGTTGGGACTTTGAGGTTGTCTAGGCCTTGGGTGCGAGTCAATTGTGGTTGTATTCCGTCTGGACCTACTAGGAGGCCAACGTAGTCCACCTTGGTTCTGTACCACTGGCACTTTGACAGTGAGATTTTAGCACCAGCAGTTGTTAGCTGATTTAGTACGTGGTCGATCTCAGCCAAATGAGAGTCCAGTGTTGGCTGCCTCAAAAGGATGTCGTCCACGTAGATCAGTGTCCCACGCTCGTGGGCGTCTGGACATGCTTTGTTCAAAAAGATGTTGAACTCTGCAGGTGAGTTAGCGTAGCCAAAGGGACACCTGGTAAAGGTGTATTGTCGGCTGCCAAAAGTGAAAGCTAGTTTGTGTTGGTCCTCGGCGCGCACAGGGATGGTCCAAAAACCAGAGGCGACGTCGAGGGTCGAGAAGTACTTACCATCGGTGACCTTTGGCAGTTCCTGATGGAGCTGAGTCATTGGCCACCTGGATAA
>NC_056506.1:10436535-10464595 GCF_014905685.2 Nematolebias whitei | reverse complement strand
TACAGTGCCTTGCGAAAGTATTCGGCCCCCTTGAACTTTTCAACCTTTTGCCACATTTCAGGCTTCAAACATAAAGATATAAAATTTTAATTTTTTGTGAAGAATCAACAGCAAGTGGGACACAATCATGAAGTGGAATGAAATTTATTGGATGTGTCAAACTTTTTTAACAAATAAAAAACTGAAAAGTGGGGCGTGCAATATTATTCAGCCCCCTTGCGTTAATACTTTGTAGCGCCGCTTTTTGTTGCAATTTCAGCTGCAAGTCGCTTGGGGGTATGTATCAGTTTTGCATATCGAGAGACTGAAATTCTTGCCCTTTCTTCCTTGCAAAACAGCTCAAGCTCAGTGAGGTTGGATGGAGAGCGTTTGTGAACAGCAGTCTTCAGCCCTTTCCACAGATTCTCGATTGGATTCAGGTCTGGACTTTGACTTGTCCATTCCAACACCTGGATACATTTATTTGTGAACCATTCCATTGTAGATTTGGCTTCATGTTTTTGATCATTGTCTTGTTGGAAGATAAATCTCCATCCCAGTCTCAGGTCTCTTGCAAACTCAAACAGGTTTTCTTCCAGAATGGTCCTGTATTTGGCCCCATCCATCTTCCCATCAATTCTGACCATCTTCCCTGTCCCTGCTGACGAAAAGCAGGCCCAAACCATGATGCTGCCACCACCATGTTTGACAGTGGGGATGGTGTGTTCAGGGTGATGAGCTGTGTTGCTTTTACGCCAGACATATAGTTTTGCATTGTGGCCAAACAGTTCGATTTTGGTTTCATCTGACCAGAGCATCTTCTTCCACATGTTTGGTGTGTCTCCCAGGTGGCTTGTAGCAAACTTTAAACAACACTTTTTATGGATATCTTTGAGAAATGGCTTTCTTCTTGCCACTCTTCCATAAATGCCAGATTTGTGCAGTGTACGACTGATTGTTGTCCTATGGACAGATTCTCCCACCTCAGCTGTAGATCTCTGCAGTTCATCCAGAGTGATCATGGGCCTCTTGGCTTCATCTCTGTTCAGTCTTCTCCTTGTTCGAGATGAAAGTTTAGAGGGACGGCCGGGTCTTTGTAGATTTGCAGTGGTCTGATACTCCTTCCATTTCAATATGATTGCTTGCACAGTGCTCCTTGGGATGTTTAAAGCTTGGGAAATCTTTTTGTATCCAAATCCGGCTTTAAACTTCTCCACAACAGTATCTCGGACCTGCCTGGTGTGTTCCTTGGTCTTCATGATGCTCCCTGCACTTTGAACAGAACCCTGAGACTATCATTGAGCAGGTGCATTTATACGGAGACTTGATTACACACAGGTGGATTTCATTTATCATCATCAGTCATTTGGGACAACATTGGATCATTCATAGATCCTCACTGAACTTCTGGAGTGAGTTTACTGCACTGAAAGTAAAGGGGCCGAATAATATTGCACGCCTCACTTTTCAGTTTTTTATTTGTTAAAAAAGTTTGACACATCCAATAAATTTCATTCCACTTTCAAGTGACATTCATTTCAGATCAACCTTTATTTATACAGGTTAGTCTCAATGAGCCTCGAGGACTCATTTCAAGGATTCAAGGTTCTTTATTGTCATTCGCATCGCATGTGGTAAATGATGTGGAACGAAATTGTGTACACAGGGTCCCAGTTACATTCAACGATAGCAAAAATATAAAGTGTAAAAAGAAACATTAAATAAGGATCTAAAATATGAACTAAGATATACATACGCTAAACGAAGGGCAACAGTACGCTAAAAGATCTAAGATATACACTAATCACTAATTTTGCACAACAATACTCTGAACAACAGCAGCACAATTCTCATAGGTTCTGTTTGGCTATAATTTACACACTAATGCGAGCAGAGTCGGGCTCGGATCACTGGGATTTATTCAAAGCATGCAACAAAAATACAGAAACAAGGCGCCAAAATGAAAAAGAAATAAGTCTACAGAGCATGGTCCTATTGGCAGAGTGGTTCTGGTGACAGTGAGGTTTCTCTTAGCAACGTGGTCCAGTTAGCAGCATGGTACTGTTAGCAGTGTGGTTTGGTTAACAGCTTGGTCTTGTTAGCAGTGTTAGCAGGTTTTGTCAGCAGCATTATAATAATAAGGACCACAGCAGCTGCCTCCCAGACTGGTCCCCAGAACCGGGTCCGGCAGACAGAGAACATCCAAGGTTCCCCTGTGGAACCAAGCTGGTCTGCAGAGTTCGGTCCGTGCAAGCAGTTGGAGGATCTGGTTGGCAGTGTTATAGGGCTGGGCAGTATGGAACAAAATTAATATCTCAATACTTTAAGATAAATCATGATAGACGATATATATCTTGATTTTTTTTTTTTCTTTCCATAAAGTAATAACAAAAATGTATTTCTGAGTCAAAGCTTTGCCCCAGTTGTCACACAGGCACATTTATTAACTATACAAAATAAATGTCTAAAAAATAAACTATTTACATATACTGGTATTAAAGTTTGTTTTTTAGACATTTATTTGCATATATTAAATAATAATCCTCTTCAGCTATGCTGCCTTCACAACGTTAGTAAGCGTGTGTGAAGCAGCAGTGAGGGGCTGTTCGTTTTCAGTGAGGAAGAAGGAGGAGCTGTGTGAAGTTGGCGTCGCAGACGGTTAGAAAAAGAAGAACTACCGTACCTGCTGCTGTACATGTCGCACCGCCATATCAGTTGCATCAGTCCAAATATGTCTAATAAAGTGGAAAGAAAACATAAATACATCGCTTCGCCGTATAAGTCGCATCTATTATGCATCACTGCGCGATGCGTCACCACTGACAACCCAGAAATGTGAGCCATGTTTTGCCAAAAATCGATTGGCTGCCAAATGGCGGGAGCATGCACGGGAGGACTTGAACAAGAACTTAACAAGATTAACACTTAAAACAAGTATTTGTTTGTTCGAAATTATAGCAAAGCTGTGTCTCAGTCTAACTTTTGCTTAATAAATGCACTTTGACGGTCAAATCAGCTGCATTTCAAAAGGTGATTCACAGCTGCACGAGTGCGCAGAGGGACGAGTCACTGTGCATTTCTTCGAAATTTATCAAGATAACCACCTAAAAACATTTATTTGTTTGCTCATAATTATAGTAAAGGTGTATCTCAGTTGAACTTTTCCTTAATAAATGCACTTTGACTGTCAGCTGCATTTCAATACCCGATATGCAGAAGTAGGAGCGTGCATGGGAGGACTTGCTATGCATTTCTTCGAAATTTAACAAGATAACCACATAAAAATAATTGTTTGTTTGCTCGACATTATAGTAAGGTGTGTCTCAGTTGAACTTTTCCTTAATAAATGCACTTTAACGCTTAAATCAGCTGCCTTTTGCCTGGGCGTCACGGCAAAATGCAGCTAATTTGACAGTTGCTCCAGGAGTTCCGTAGTGAGACGAAGGTGGCTTGACCAAGTGTCTCATTAAAAGCCACGTTTACCTATTAATGAGACACTTGGCTTGTCATATTAATCGAGGGCCCTCTAGTGGCTGAAAATGGTAGTGTTCAATATTTTCAATGTCAGAATGAATGAAATAGTTAGATCCCAGCCAAAAATTGGGTTACAAATATGGGGGGAAAAAAACATAAATACGTCGCTTCACTGTATAAGTCGCAGGCATGCTAATTTATGCAAACAAAAAAAACCTGTGACTTATACAGCAAAAATGTACGGTACACAGATTTTCAAGTCTTATAGTGAGAGGTAGCGCAACATTAATAAAGCAGTGGCTTATCATATCGCTAAAGACATGGTCCTTAGCGGCTAACAAGATGGCTAACTTTAGCCATCTTGTTCCACAGTTGAGACTGGGACTGTGTCTTTAGCGATATGAAAAGCTACTGCTTAATTAATGTTGCACTACCTCTCACTGTTCCTCTTATAAGGCACAGCCCTGATAAAATAGTTTTATACCATGGTTTGTTTCAGGGAAGGAGGCCGAAAACAGTCGGGAGCTGCAGCTTATAACTTAACTTATAGCGCTGTTTTAAATGGTGAACAGATTCGTAGTGCCGACCTTTTGTCGGGACTTGTTTTCGGCATTGTCTACAGAAAGTAATCAATCAGAGGAAACTGGCTCCTTGGTTCAATTCTGAGTTACGTACTTTAAAGCGGGCATCTAGAAACCAGGAGAGAAAATGGTGTTCTACTAATGTTGAATAATTTTATTTAACATGGAAAGATAGTCTGCTAACATATAAAAAAAGCTCTCCGTAACGCTAGAACTTTATATTACTCATCTTTAATAGAGGAGAATAAAAGTAACCCTAGGTTTATGTTTAGTACTATTGCTAGACTAATTTAAAGTCCCATTTCTGTTGAACCATGTATCCCTACAACTACAGTATAAGTAGTGATGACCATGAGATTCTTTATAAATAAAATTGTTTCAATTAGAGAGAAAATTCAAACCATCTTTCCTTCTACTATCTCTAGTCCCCTGTCAAATGAGGCAAGTTTAAAAATTTCACTAGAGCCTGATTTATGTTTGGACAGTTTTTGTCCTGTTGAGCTCTCTGAATTGTCAAAAATAATAACCTCATCCAAACCATCCACATGTCTGCTACTGTAGATCCCATCCCAACCAGACTGTTTAAAGAGGTATTTCCCCTAATTAATGTCCACATTTTGGATCTACTTAATTTGTCTTTAATGGATGGTTATGTACCACAGCGCTTTAAGGTTGCTGTAATTAAACCTTTACTTAAAAAGTCTGATCTTGATTCAGAAATTCTGGCCAACTATAGACCTATATCTAACCTAAATTTAATCTCAAAAATTCTACAGAAAATAGTTGCAGGTCAGTTGCGTGAACATCTACAAAGAAATAATCTGTTTGAAGAGTTTCAGTCAGGGTTTAGAGCTTATCATAGCACAGAAACAGCACTAGTAAAAGTCACTAATGATTTTCTCATGGCCTCAGACAATGGACTTGTGTCTATACTGGTCCTGTTAGACCTCAGTGCTGCATTTGATGCAGTTGATCACAATATTTTACTACAGAGGCTTGAATATGATATTGGGATTACAGGAACGGCTCTAAAATGGTTTAAATCATATCTATCTGATAGATTCCAGTTTATAAATGTAAATAAAAAAATCTTCTTCGTACACCAAAGTTAGTCATGGAGTTCCTCAGGGCTCAGTGCTTGGGCCAATACTCTTTACTTTATATATGCTTCCATTAGGTAAAGTTATTAAACAGCATGGGATAAATTTCCATTGTTATGCTGATGACACAATTATTTTTGTCCATTAAACCCAATGACTCTAATAGCTACTTAGACTACAAATATGTCTTAAAGACATAAAAACCTGGATGACCCTTAATTTTCTCGTGTTGAACACAAACAAAACTGAGGTTTTGGTTTTTGGACCTGAGCACCTTAGGATTTAATTTTTCAGTCTTCCTCCCTCCTTAGATGGCATTAATCTGTCCTCCAGCTCTAATGTTAAAAATCTTGCTGTTATTTTTGATCAGGACATGTCTTTTATCCCCCGTTAAAAACGTTACTAGAACTGCCTTCTTCCACCTGCGTAATATCACTAAAATTAGAAACATCTTATCTAAAAATGATGCAAGAAAAACTTGTCCATCATTTGTCACGTCTAGACTGGACTGGAATGGTTCATTATCTGGATGTCCAAA
The DNA here is from genome assembly GCF_014905685.2 of Nematolebias whitei. Classification (NCBI taxonomy): domain Eukaryota; kingdom Metazoa; phylum Chordata; class Actinopteri; order Cyprinodontiformes; family Rivulidae; genus Nematolebias; species Nematolebias whitei. The sequence continues at coordinate 10,458,923 of NC_056506.1, read as the reverse complement.
TACTTCTTTAAAACATCTTCAGTTGATCCAAAATGCTGCTGCCAGAGTCTTAACCGGAGTTGGTAGGAGAGATCATGTTTCTCCAGTTTTGGCTTCTCTCCATTGTCTCCCTGTCAAATCCAGAATAGAATGCAAAATCTTGCTTCTAACCTACAAAGCTCTCAACAACCTGGCTCCGTCTTATATTACAGATCTTATTGTTCCATATTTTCCTAACAGAGCACTTCGCTCTCAGACTGCAGGTTTACTTGTGGTTCCTAGAATTTACAAAAACAGAATGGGAGGCAGATCTTTTAGTTATCAGGCTCCTCTCTTGTGGAACCAACTTCCAATCTCTGTCCTTGAGGCTGACACATTATCCAGTTTTAAAACTAAGCTTAAGACTTTCCTTTTTGCTAAATCCTATAGTTAGGGTCGGCTTGGGTTTCCTGAGCTGTCCCTTAGTTATACTGCTATAGGCTTAGACTGCTTGAGGACAAACTGACCACAATTTTCACTCTACTACTGTCTTTACTTACTCTGCTCAACCTGTTTTTGTAGATGTAATTATTTTTTCTATCCTTAACATGTGTTTTTTTTTGGCTTTCAGATATACCTGGACCTACCATTCTGTGTTCGTCTGTCTCTCCTTCCTGTCCTCTCAACCAGTCGGTCAAAGCAGATAGCCGCTTGTCCTGAGCCTGGTTCTGCTGGAGGTTTCTTCCTTTTAAAAGGGAGTTTTTCCTTTCCACTGTTGCCACTGTGCTTGCTCAGGATGGGAGACTGCAACAAAGCCAAGATTCAACTTGTCTGCTGGATTCCTTAGATAGAGAACTTTACTAATTGGCTTTTATGTATGTGAATGTTCTTGCAAAGTGCCCTGAGACAACTTTGTTGTGATTTGGCACTATATAAATAAACTGAATTGAAAACATTTTTTTGCAGCTCATCTGACACTTTAAATCCAAACCATCTCAAAATAACAGCCATTGTTTTTCTTTTTGCTAAGCAGCTAAGCTGCTCTTCATATCTCCCGTGTTTACTAGTGTTAATCTCTAGGTCACCTGGAGAGGCAGGAAGCGGGGAGAACACGCGGCTGAGGGACTGGGTTTGTATTCAATGAGGGAGGATGATGGGCCGCGTGCAGATGAGCGCAGATAGGAGAAATAGAAGAACTAAACGGATTTTCAAGTCTACTTGTAACGCAACGTAGAAATATTGATGTAGACGATATAGTCCCATCTTATATTGCGTATGAAATGATCTCAATATTATTAAAATATTGAGATATTGCCCAGCCCTACAGCATTAGCAGATCTTGTCAGCATCATGTTGATAATAAGGACAGCAGCGGCTGCCCTCCCAGACTGCCCTCCAGAACTGGGTCTAGCAGACAGAGAACATCCAAGGTTTCCCCGCAGAACCGAACGGGTCCATAGAGTTCGATCCGTGCAGGCAGATGGAGGATCATGGAGACGACCATCATGACAGGCCTTAGTCCGAGGCTGGGAGGACTGAACCACAATGGTACAATGGAGCGGCTGTGGCTGAGTGGTTAGAGCAGTCGTCCTCCAATGCGAGAGTTGGGGTTTCAAATCCACCAGCAGTCACATGCCAAAGTGTCCCTGGGCAAGACAGTGAACCCCTCATAGCCTCTGATATGTGTCCCATCAGTGTATGAATGTGAGCTAAAATACTGATTAGTCTCATTAGAATGATTTGTTCAATTAGCTTTGTAGAGATGTAGAGTGCTGTATGAATGGGTAATTTACCCATTGAGGGCACAGATTGTAGTGTAAAGCGCTTTGAGTATCTTGAAATAAGATAGAAAGGCGCTATATAAGTACAGTCCATTTACATTTTACCATTTATTTCAAGATACACAAAGCACTTGGGGCGGCTGTGGCTGAGTGGTTAGAGCAGTCGTCCTCCAATGTGAGAGTTGGGGGTTCAAATCCACCAGCAGTCTCATGCTGAAATGTCCCTGGGCAAGACACTGAACCTCACATAGCCTCTGATGTGTGTCCTATCAGTGCAGTCCTTCTCAAATAATGGGGTGCGCCCCCCTGAGAGCAATGCCAGGAGGGGTGCATGTGACCCCGGAACATTTTGCTGCAGGGATTAGTTCTATTTTGTATAGGCTTCGCCCTTTAAGAGCTGTCGCTGGTGGGTTTATCCCGTCATGCAAAGCATCGTACTGAAAAAAATTAGTCCACGCCCACCTGTTGTGTGGGCCCCACCCGGTCCGTATAAATTACGTTAAGAGCGGGTAATCGGCTCCCATTTTTCTTCAGCAAGCTAATAGCACTGTCAGAAGAACGAAGAAGGGAAGTTGTCCAGCTTGACTGGCACAACCTTTGTTAAGGCCGCCTGGGGTCCCGCCGCGCCAACCTCCTGCCGTCCCGGTGAGTTCTCCTCCCCGAGGAGAAGCAGACGAGCAGCCTTGTTTCAAGGTAAGCACCGAGGAATATTTTTCAGTGGCGGGTCGCTACACGCTGGACGACGCCATCGACCCTTTTTTCTTTTTAACGCCGACTGTCGGAGCGAATCGGATGGTTCCTCCGGGACAGGCAACGTCAGCAGCAGCCCCCACTGCTCACTCCCTCCTGGAGAGCGTAGTGTCAGAACGAGGGGGGCTGAGCGAATACCCACCACCCCGGGCCTTTTTGCATCAGCGACCACACCGCTCCCAGCTGTTGTTGCCCTCCTCTTGGAGCTTCTCGGCATAATCCAGGAGGTGGCTGATATGAAGGGACTTTTTTCTGTCCCTCTCCTTCCCCCGCCCAGATTGGATGATTTAGCGGGAAGATTTTTTGGCTCCACCCCGGCTCGCCGTCCTGATCCCATCTGGCCTCGTTTCCCATCAGTGACGTCCTACTGGAATGAGGCTGCAGCCTGACCTGGTAGACTGAGAGCACCGGTTTCCACATTTGCGCCCATCAGCAGAGTGGAGGGGTTTTACTGAGTGGAAATTCCCTCGGTGTCCCCCTGGAGCCAAGCCTGGTGGAGGCTCTCGGAGCAAAGATGTCTAGGTTGGACCAGCATCCTGCGCCTCCGGGGAGGCATTACCAGACGGTGACATCACTCTCCAACCGAGCTCACCAGCATGCGTTCCAGGCAACCGCAGCGAACAATAACGTTGCGCCGCTGACGTACAGCATCTCAGAGGCTGGAGGGACAGACGTGCCTCGGTAGACAAAGAGCTCCCTCTGTAGGCGTCTGACGTCACCCTCAACCTGTGCGCCTCGTCTGCTGTCTGCCTTGTCTTGCATCGCAGCCTGGATGACAATGGTTCAGAGGTCCACCTGGCTTGTCACTCCCCCTCCCTGTTGGAGAAGCTGCAAATGGACTCGCTGGAAGGCCCCATCATGACAGACGCGCTGTTCTGAGCCAATTTTCAAGCCAGAGGAGGTGTCGGAGACTGTGCGCCGTCGCACCCCTCCTCTCGCCCCCCTGCCCACTGGAGAGAGTGCTGTGGCCGAGAAAGCAGACGTGCCACAGCTGCAGCAGCGTCTTCTCGCTCTGCTCCGCTTCCAGCCCCTCCCGTCAGAGTACAGCCCTCCTTATCCCGACAAGCCGCAGGGCTCACGGGGAAGAAGATTTTAAAATGATTCAGTGCAGAGGATGTGTGTGCATAATGATGGTTGAGTTTTTGGAATAAAACGTAAACATCATTCAGGAATTAAAGTGTCTGTTTTCAGCCTGACTGTCAGTTCGTACAATCTCACAGCGGCTTTACAGTGGGGAGAACAAGTATTTGATACAATGTTGATTTTTCAGGTTTCCCCACTTGCAAAGCTTGTAGATGACTGTAATTTTTATCATAGGTACTCTTCAACTGTGAGTGATGGAATCTAAAACAAAAATCCAGAAAAATACAATGTATGATTTTTAAATAATTAATTTCCATTTTATTGTGTGAAATAAGTATTTGATACACCAGAAAAATGAAACTTAATATTTGGTACAGAAACCTTTGTTTGCAATTACAGAGATCAGACGTTTCCTGTAGTTCTTGACCAGGTTTGCACACAGTGCAGCAGGGATTTTGGCCCACTCCTCCATACAGATCTCCTCCAGAGCCTTCAGGTTTCGGGGCTGTCGCTGGGCCACAGGGACTTTAAGCTCCCTCCAAAGATTTTCTATGGGATTCAGGTCTGGAGACTGGCTAGGCCACTCCAGGACCTTAAGATGTTTCCTACGGAGCCACTCTTTAGTTGCCCTGGCTGTGTGTTTTGGGTCGTTATCATGCTGGAAGACCCAGCCACGACCCATCTTCAGTGCTCTTACTGAGGGAAGGAGGTTGTTGGCCAAAATCTCACGATACATGGCCCCATCCATCCTTCCCACAATATGGTGCAGTCGTCCTGTCCCCTTTGCAGAAAAGCATCCCCAAAGAATGGTGTTTCCACCGCCATGCTTCACGGTTGGGATGGTGTTCTTGGGGTTGTACTCATCATTCTTCTTCCTCCAAACATGACGAGTGGAGTTTAAACCAAAAAGTTCTATTTTTGTCTCATCAGACCACATGACCTTCTCCCATTCCTCCTCTGGATCATTCAGATGGTTATTTGCAAACTTCAGACGGGCTTTGACATGTGTTGGCTTGAGGAAGGGCACCTTGCGTGCACTGCAGGATTTTAATCCTTGACGGCGTAGAGTGTTACTGATTGTTTTCTTTGAGACTGTGGTCCCAGCTCTATTCAGGTCATTGACCAGGTCCTGCCGTGTAGTTCTGGGCTCATTCCTCACCTTCCTCAAGATCAATGATGTTCCACGAGGTGAGATCTTGCATGGCGCCCCAGACCGAGGGAGATTTTCTGTTATTTTGTATTTCTTCCATTTTCTAATAATTGCAACAACTGTTGTTGCCTTCTCACCAAGCTGCTTGCCTATTGTCCTGTAGCCCATCCCAGCCTTGTGCAGGTCTACAATTTTATCCCTGATGTCCTTACACAGCTCTCTGGTCTTGGGCATTGTGGAGATGCTGGAGTCTGATTGATTGAGTGTGTGGACAGGTGTCTTTTATACAGGTCACGAGTCCAAACAGGTGCAGTTAATACAGGTAATGAGTGGAGAACAGGAGGGCTTCTTAAAGAAGAACTAACATGTCTGTGAGAGCCAAAATTCTTACTGGTTGATAGATGATCAAACACTTATTTCACACAATAAAATGGAAATTAATTATTTAAAAATCATACATTGTATTTTTCTGGATTTTTGTTTTAGATTCCATCACTCACAGTTGAAGAGTACCTATGATAAAAATTACAGTCATCTACAAGCTTTGCAAGTGGGAAAACCTGAAAAATCAAAAGTGTATCAAATACTTGTTCTCCCCACTGTAACTCACACATCCTCCACACAAGCGAGCCGGTGTACTCCAACAGGGTTTAAATCACCGCAGCCCGAGAAAACACACAAAATGCGCGCGTGAGTGACACAGCAGCCAAAGTGAATGTTTTCAGCAGACTGAGTCCAGTGGGAAATCTCGTTCTCAGCCCCAGCCTCTCAGCCCCAGCCTCTCAGCCCCAGCTGTGCGCTGCCTCCTCAGCACACGCCAGCTCACATCAGCATGGATGTGAGCCCACAGCCTGTGCACGGCACAGAAGCACCGCGCACCCTGGCAGCTCTAAACCTACACGGTTCCGCATGCTCGGGGGCACGCACCTTCCCTCAGCGCACGCCAGCTCACATCAGCATGGATGTGAGCCTGCAGCCTGAGCGCAGCACAGAAGCGCTGCGCCCCCGCGGCATCGGCAGCCCTCACCTTTGTAGTATGAACATATGCTGATATATTCATAAATTAAACGGATTCTTTCATTTTTCTGGACTGTATATAATGTGCATTGAATTTAGAAAATGTGACGTGAGACATTAATTATCTTTGACTCACCAACGACAGTGGGTCATTTATTAACAGAATCAAAGTTTAACACATCACACATTTACATTAATTGGCAAAATATGGAAAATAACAACATGGCTAATTTAAGCAAGATTTACAGGGAGTAAACAATACGGCGATTGTTTTCTAGCTAGCAGCAGTACAACAGACATTAACCACACGGCGGTGGTTGAAAAACTTTGCTTCAGACATTTCTAAAAATATCTGGATTAATTTCTACTTGATAGAAGAATTTTAAAGATGGAAAGATGAAGTTTAGAGGGAGAAAAAGATGGATGAGAGAGAATGTTTGTGTCGGCATCAGAACGGCACTCTTCGGGTTTTCCCAGCTTCTTCCCCGGTACACTTAGGTGATAGAAATCTCTTTTACCTGGAGATGTCTCCCTGGTCCGAAATTCCATTTAACGCACCCTTTCAGCGTCTCCGTAGGAACAGCTGTGAATCGTCCGAAGTAGTGACGGTACTTGTTCGACACAAATTGACCTCACGAGTGGACTTCACATGAGTAGAGTCCGTCAGAGTTCCACTCAGAGGTGGAAGATATCATAATCCCAATACTCGGAAGAGCTTTGAATCATGGCTGGACTTCTGTTCTCCAAACTCGACTCCAAACTCGACTGGGTTGAACTAGGAAGTACCAACCTTTAAAGAGCTCTATTTCCGGTTCACTTGGGAGTTTCCTGATTGGTCGTTTCAACCAGACGGGTGTGTTTTTGTGACGTAAGAGGTCACTAGGAGTTAGAAAAACAGCAAGAATGTTATGGAACAGATTGAAAATGTTTTTCAGACAGACGAGAGGAATATTTAGACGAGTTGGCGGAAAACAGGTGCCAGCTTCTCTATTTACGTCTGAGAGGATTTAAAAACATGACAGCTCGTTCCAACAACTTGTTTGCGTTTGACTCCAACCTTGGACCAACTTACACTGCTCATTCAAAGACAGAAAATCAGAAAATGCATAATTACTCTGTAACAGACCTTAACATGAATTCTAACTTTGCATGAGGATTAAAAATCATTATTACTGTTTCACAGTTAATTAAAAATGATTAGTTCACTGCAGCATCTAAAATGGTTTGAACTAAAAACACTTTGATTATCAAACATTTGTAAAATAGTAATGATAATAGAAAAGAGAGTGTTCTTTCACTTGAACTCTTAAAGAAAGAAAGTCTCAAGATGGGTCAACCTGTATTTCTGGGTCAAATCAATGAAATGACAGTTTCAGTCCCATACGGTCCTTAAGGTCAGGACTTTGACCTCAGGCCTAGTTCACTACACCTTCACGGTTCCGCATGCTCAGGGGAGTGCACATTTTCCCTCAGCGCACGCCAGTGCACGCCAGCTCACTTCAGCACGGATGTGAGCCCGCAGCCTGAGTGCAGCACAGTAGCGCCGCACCCCCGCGGCAGCAGCAGCAGCCCTCACACGGCCCCGCATGCTCAGGGGTGCGCGCACTTTCCCTCAGCGCACGCCAGCTCACATCAGCATGGATGTGAGCCCGCAGTCTGTGCGCCACACAGAAGTGCCGCGCTCCCGTGGCAGCCCTAAACCTAGACGGTTCCGCATGCTTGGGGCGCGCGCACCTTCCCTCATCGCACGCCCGCTCAAATCAGCACGGACGTGAGCCCGCAGCCTGAGTAAGTCTCACATGACGGCGGTGATTGGCGTCCGTAAATAACTTGACGCAGCATAAACGTGTGCCCGCTTCCCAAACGTTACGCGGAGTGGCAACGAGCGTGCGCTCCAGATAGATGGATGAACCGTTTTAATAGCTCGAACCTCCGTTTGGAGGAACTCTAGAGACGTTTTCTGTCATTTCTAGAACAGAACTCGTCCCACCATGCAGAAGCTCAGGAAATTCAGATTAAAAATGTAATTTCCAGGGTCCTAGAAGGAGAGGAAAACACAGGGTTCTACTTTCATCACTTCCTGGTCCCAAAACGGACCGGAAGGATGAGATTCATCTTAGATTTGTCAATTTTGAACTGTGAGACAACATTTCCATTCACAATGCGTCGAGTCGCTCTGCAGCCGCCACACAGAACAGGGAGGAGAATTCTGCTTTATCTGGACGATCTGTTGCTGCTGACCCGCTTTTCCAGACAGTTAGCAGCAGTGCAACTCACGTGAAACCGGCAGAGTGATAACAGCTGTTTCCATCAGCAGTCTTACGTCACACGAGTCAGACTTCACAGAGGCACATGCATTTCTCGAGCTGTGGGGTGCTGTGGCCACCCCACACAGCAACTCATATAAATGTTTTTGGAGTGCCGCACGGTTTTTGAATGTGATTCAACACTTTGCCTCTGTGCTGCGGAATCATCATGTGTTGACTCACACAGACAGCAAGTGACTGTTGCATACATAACCGGCCGGGGGGGGTGGGGGGGGTTACGCGCTCAGCCCAAATGTTACACATTGTGAGACAGCTGCTGTATTGGGCACACTAAAATCTGCTCTCCATCAGAGCAGTGTAAATTCCCGGTGTTCTGAACAGGGGGCGGATGTGATGTCCAGGGACGGTCTGCATCACGGGAACTGGATACACCATCCAGAGCTCATGGCTCAGACGTGGCAGAAATTTAGCAAAGTGGCCGTGGACCTGTTTGCAACACAAGAGAACACTCAGTGTCAACTATGGTTCTCACTGAGCCCGCAGGACGAACCACCGCTAGGGGTGGATGCGTTTGCTCACAGCCTGTGGCCCAAAATGCTTCTTTACGCACTTCCCCCACTCCCTCTGATATCACGGTTTCTGAAACGAGTTCAGGAGGAGGGACTGACCGCTCTCCTGGTGGCTCCCGAGCGTGTGAACGCCCCATGGTTCCCAGTTCTACGACACCTGTTATCGGGGCGCCCGTGGAAACTGCCGTGGAGGGAGGATGCTCTTCTCCAGGCGGGAGAAGCGATCAGGAGTTACCCAGAAATAGGCCAGCACCTTTGAGTCTGGCCGCTGAGTGGATCCGCTTAGAGAGGATGGGTCTCTCTCAAGATGTAGTGCGTATGATCCAGGATTCACGTGCTGCATATACCACAGCGCTGTACACATCAAAGTGGACAGCTTTTCAGCGCTGCTGTACGGAGAAAGGTGTAGAGGCCACCTCATGTCCACTAGGTGGCGTGCTGTCCTTTCTGCAACAGCTGATGGACAGAAATCTGCCATTCAGCACGATTAAAACGTACGCTGCAGCCATCTCTTCTTGTCACAAAAGTTTTCGGGGACAGAACAGCTTTTAATCATCCACTGATGAAGCGTTTTTAAAAGGTGTACAGAGACGCAGGCCTGTTTTCATGCCCACTTGCTCCACAGTGGGATTTAATGCTTGTCCTGCGAGCCCTGATCAAAGCTCCATTTGAGCCACTAGATCAGGTTCCGATTAAATTCTTGTCTCTTAAAACAGCCCTGCTGTTGGCTTTAACATCTGCTAAGAGGGTGAGTGATTTATCTGCCCTCTCTGTCGCTCCGTCATGCCTCAGAACTCAGGCTGATGGCAGCTCAGCTGATCTGAGACCTTATCCAGCGTTTATGCCTAAAAACATCACAAGCTTTTTTAAACCAAGAGTGATATTGTTAGAGGGATTTTTTCCCTCCTCCCCACAATCAGAAGAAGAAGCATCTTTCCATCTTCTCTGCCCTGTACGTGCGTTGACATGTTGCGTAACATGCACGGGCGGCATTGCGTCAGACTCAACATTTGTTTGTGCATTATAGAGATGCATCTGCAGGTCGCCCGTTATCCACCCAGCGCCTGTCACACTGGCTATGTGAGGCCATTTCTGAAGCCTACAGAGCATCAGATTTAGAGCCTCCTGACAACCTCATGGCGCACTCTACCAGAGGTATTGCATCTTCGACTGCTTTGCATAATGGTATGTTGTAGCGGGAAGGGTTGTTTAATAGTTAAAATTCGTTATGAATTTTATTTTGAAGGGGCACCACTCTCAGCGCTGTGTGAACGTCTGAAGGTCTTAAAATCAATTCAGATTATTATTTAATTACCTCGAATTACCCTTTTACACCGTGAGTTCTTTTATATGAAGGATTCAGATGTCATAAGTAAAACACACACGCCTTAATACAATTTTGTGATGTTTATTTAACTATGTATGATAAACTGTTGGCAATTATTTCTGACATTTAAAATGAAGGCTTTGTTCCAACTGGAGTTAAATGGAAATTAAGTGACCGTAAAAATTACTGGTTAGCATGGATTAACAGATAAATGAAATTATTCTATGTGCTTAACCAAACCAGAAACGAGCTGCAATGTAGAACAATTTTGTTATTCCAGCAGAGCAAATTAGTCATGAAATTTTACTAAAAGAAATATGTTTTATCGTTCAATAGTTAAAATTTGGTCTGAAATTTAAAGAAAAATATCCTGATGCATGCTCAATAATCCAGGTAGAAAAATCTAAAAAAGTTAAATCTGGTCCTCTGGACCTCTGGTTTTGGTTGTCAGCAGCAAAACTGGTTGATCCACTCTGAGACGGTGCTATTTAAGAGACTGAGCTGAATACAGCTCCTCAGACTGAGGAAGTCTCTCGGATGAGGGACGAAACGTTTCTACATTTTTTTGTTGATTTGCTTTGTTTTGTTTTTTTGAATGTCCAGAGGACCAGATTTAACTTTTTTAGATTAAAGAAAAATAATTACTGAACTGAGTTAATACTAATTTGGTTAATTATCTAAATTCTTGAACACCAGAGTCAACCGTCAGAGTACTGGTCAGCTGTTCCTACCAGGAGTCGTCTTCAAAGGCTGCCAAAAGATACCAGATCTTTGACTCTCTATGATTCAATTCAACTCAGTTTATTTATATAGTGCCAAATCACAACAAAGTTGTCTCAGGGCACTTTACAGGAATATTCACATACATAAAAGCCAATTAGTAAAGTTCTCTATCTAAGGAATCCAGCAGACAAGTTAAATCTTGGCTTCGTTGCAGTCTCCCATCCTGAGCAAGCACAATCCGATGGTCTGGTGATGTAAAGGTTGTACAGGTCCTTCTCAAAAATTAGCATATTGTGATAAAGGTCATTATTTTCCATAATGTAATGATAAAAATTAAACTTTCATATATTTCAGATTCATTGCACACCAACTGAAATATTTCAGGTCTTTAATTGTTTTAATACTGATGATTATGGCATACAGCTCATGAAAACCCAAAATGCCTGTCCCAAAAAATTAGCATATTTCATCCCACCAATGAAAGACAAGTGTTTTTAATACAAAAAACGCCAACCTTCAAATAATCATGTTCAGTTATGCACTCAATACTTGGTCGGGAATCCTTTTGCATGAATGACTGCTTCAATGCGGCGTGGCATGGAGGCAATCAGCCCGTGGCACTGCTGAGGTTTTATGGAGGCCCAGGATGCTTCGATAGCGGCCTTTAGCTCATCCAGAGTGTTGGGTCTTGCGCCTCTCAACTTTCTCTTCACAATATCCCACAGGTTCTCTATGGGGTTCAGGTCAGGAGAGTTGGCAGGCCAATTGAGCACAGTAATGCCATGGTCAGTAAACCAGTGGTTTGGGCACTGTGAGCAGGTGCCAGGTCGTGCTGAAAAATGAAATCTTCATCTCCATAAAGCTTTTCAGCAGATGGAAGCATGAAGTGCTCCAAAATCTCCTGATAGCTAGCTGCATTGACCCTGCCCTTGATAAAACACAGTGGACCAACACCAGCAGCTGACATGACACCCCAGTGACTGTGGAAACTTGACACTGGACCTAAAGCAATATGAATTCTGTGTCTCCTCTCTTCCTCCAGACTCTGGGACCTTGATTTTCAAAGGAAATGCAAAATTTACCGTAATCAGAGAACATAACTTTGGACCACTCAGCAGCAGTCCCAGGCGAGATGCTTCTGACGCAGTCTCTTGTTCAAAAGTGGCTTGACCTGGGGAATGTGGCACCTGTAGCCCATTTCCTGCACACGCCTGTGCACGGTGGCTCTGGATGTTTCTACTCCAGACTCAGTCCACTGCTTCCGCAGGTCCCCCAAGGTCTGGAATTGGCCCTTCTCCACAATCCTCCTCAGGGTCCGGTCACCTCTTCTCGTTGTGCAGCGTTTTCTGCCACACTTTTCCCTTCCCACAGACTTCCCACTGAGGTGCCTTGATACAGCACTCTGGGAACAGCCTATTCGTTCAGCAATTTCTTTCTGTGTCTTACCCTCTTGCTTGAGGGTGTCAATGATGGCCTTCTGGACAGCAGACAGGTCGGCAGTCTTACCCATGATTGCGTTTTTGAGTAATGAACAAGGCTGGGAGTTTTTAAAAGCCTCAGGAATCTTTTGCAGGTGTTTAGAGTTACGTTGTTGATTCAGATGGTTAGCTTGTTTAGAGAAACTTTTCATGATATGCTAATTTTTTGGGACAGGCATTTTGGGTTTCCATGAGCTGTATGCCATAATCATCAGTATTAAAACAATTAAAGACCTGAAATATTTCAGTTGGTGTGCAATGATTCTGAAATATATGAAAGTTTCATTTTTATCATTACATTATGGAAAATAATGACCTTTATCACAATATGCTAATTTTTTGAGAAGGACCTGTAATTATTCACATCCCTGACCTCAACATGATGAGTTTGTTTACTGGCTCGAACGGTCAGCCTGGAGCTTTTCCTGGAGTTCTGGACAGCTGTTGTTAACTCTTTGATGAAAACTGCAGGTGTTTTGATTGCTGAAAAGGATTCTATCAAACTTTGCCCAAAGTTGAAGCTAATTTTCTCCTTGGAAGTCTTCTGCAGGTTGTGTCTTAAAGCTTAATCTCCTCCTCGGGATGTCTTCATCACTTCTTCATCATCATTTCTTCTTCACTCTCTCTCTCTTTCTCCTCCAGTTCTTTCTGAGAGGTCTTCCTCTCTTGTAAACAATTGACCACACCTCTGATTTGAAAGAGGTGGTCAATTTGAACCAATCAAAATGAAAGGGCTGAACTTTTATCCACTAAATAAAGTATTATTTTAATCTGCTCTGTTGAAAAAGCCATCAAATAAAATCATTTAAGACACTTATCAACTTTAAATGAGGTTAAACAATACAAACACTTTGTCAACCTTATAAACAGAAAACAAGTTTGTAAATTTTTGGGCTACACAGATTCTTGTCAGCTGTAGGAGGAACACAAGGCAAGTTATTTAGTTATTCCCAGTAAATAATTCTTTTATCACAGAGAAACAGTATTAATTCTTCTAGAATGTGAATAAAAAGTCTGTCCATTTTCCTGCATGCTAGAATTGGGACCCAAGTGTCACATTGGAATTCCTTTGAACAGAGACAAGGCTTTCTGTTATTTACGATCGTTGAAGGGTAAATTGGTCGGAGGTTGGTACAAGTTGATACCAGGACATCCTGGGTGATCTGTGTTAACTCAAACGTCCATTTTGTGGGGTTCACAGAAAGGGCGTTCCAATATTATTCAGATTTATGGGTCTTTGGTTGTCTTACCAACCATAAAAGTCTTCTTTTGACACTTTCCAGAGTTAGAGATGCTGAAAACAAACTTTAAACTGTCCCAGGTTCTGAAGTGGGGGTGGGATGTCTCAGTTGTTCAAGGGATGAAGATTTTCTTTTTTTTTTTTTTTTTTCAGAAACATCTTTACCGAATGAACTACTCAGTTACAGAAATAAAAGTCTGTTACAAAATGACATTCAGGGAAGCAGGTATATCTCTACAATGTCAATGCAGGATATTTGCACTGCGACCGCTTGGTCAACATCCTGTTCATTTATTCGCTTCTATTTACGTGCTGTGACGGCTTGTTCTATGACACATTCTGTCCTTAGTGCCTTAACAGAATTAATATTGTTGTATCATGGAATCTCGTTTAAACTCACATCTGACTGCATGCATTTACAGTGTGAGATGTTGTTATCAGTCACAAGTTGTGACTGTTGTTCTTGTTCTATGGTTATTAATCAGTTCATGACTACTGTCATCAATCAGTTCATTTGATTAAGTAAGTAAGTAAGTAAACTTTATTTATATAGCACTTATCATAGATACAATCACAAAGTGCTGTACAACAATAAAAAATAAAAGCTTAAAATGAAATAAAATAATAACAACTCATTAATAAAAACAGTAAAAACAGCTGGAAAAAACAGTAAAACATTTAACTAAAAGCTTGACGAAATAAAAATGTCTTAAGCTGCGTTTTAAAAGAATCAACAGAGTCATTAATAATCAGTTCATTTATTATTAATCTGTTCATATTGAAGAGCCGTGGATCTGGTCTGTTCATGGCCTTTTTCAGCCTCTCCTCTTTTCTGTTGAAAACCTTTCCGGGGCATTCATGCACTCGGAACGCGTAAATTACGCAGTGTGCGTCTGTGCATGGTGCGCTTAATTACGCAACGCGTATTTACGCACATGGAGAGCTGAGTGACAAGATGTTGTTTTTGGGCAAGCGGGCGCTTCTTATGGTGTTCGAATGGACCCAGTGAGGCAGAGACTACATCTGCTTCGCCCTTAACCCACCAGCGACAGCTCTTAAAGGGCAAAGCCTATACGAAATAGAATGTTGGTTACGTACTGTAACCCCAGATTCTATGAGTATAGGTGTAGCCCTTTAAGCGTTGGGCCTCACTGGCTCCTAAATGGCTGAAGAAAAAGCTATTTGGGAGCCGATTACCTGCTCTTAACGTAATTTATACGGACCGGGTGGGGCCCACACAACAGGTGGGCGTGGACTAAATTTTTTCAGTGCGATTCTTTGCATGATGGGATAAATAAACCCACCAGCGACATCTCTTAAAGGGCTATGCCTATACTCATAGAATCTGGGGTTACAGTACGACACCAACTTTTTTTTTTTAGCATTCTCATTGTGTCAGGGTGCATTTGGCAACTGTTTGATAAAATCCAGCAAGTCTCAGTCTTACTAATAATAAAGTTATGAACAGATATGTCTTGTGTTGTCGTTTGGGGAGTCATGCTTGAACCGTGTCGCTGTGACACCTCAGCTGGTGACGCTCTGGACGCTTGTCACCCACAACACGCATGCTACAGAGAATAAATTAAAAGTGAGAGCGTTACCTGCCCCTCTTCCTCTTTTACTTTAACAAATTTTTTTTAGTTTGTCAAAGCACAATTTTTGTGTGTATTTTAATACAGAAGTAATGTTTAATAAATGTTAGGTCTCTATTCTTTGCTAACTAGTCCTCCGCTCTCGACGCATTTCACCCGCAGCACGCAGCGACAAAGAGTATAAACTCAAAGCGAGAGCGACACCTGCCCCTCTTTCCTCTTTCACGTTGACATTTTTTTTAAAGTTTATCGATTGTCAAAGCACAAGTTTTGTTTTTTAAATTTGTTATAAAAACAGGTGTTTTGCAAATGTTAGAACTCTATTCTTTGCTAACAAATTATATTATATCATTAAACAACTTGTCAGGTTCTTGTGAGCGCACCGCATTCCCCTGGGACGACCCCTAACCCCCAAGGCAGCTCGCTTGCTCTTGAGCTCTTTGCAGCTTCTCTGCTGTTGCTGCTCTGAAGACCACGTCCAGGTCCAGCTAAAAATTGAGCTGGAGCTGAGAGCTGCAGGATCCATCCATCCATCCATCCATTTTCTTCCGCTTATCCAGGGTCGGGTCGCGGGGGTAACAGCCTAAGTAGGGAGGCCCAGACTTCCCTCTCCCCAGCCACTTGGGCCAGCTCTTCCGGGGGAATCCCGAGGCGTTCCCAGGCCAGCCGAGAAACATAGTCCCTCCAGCGTGTCCTGGGTCTTCCCCTGGGCCTCCTTCCGGTGGGACGTGTCCGGAACACCTCACCAGGGAGGCGTCCAGAAGGCATCCTAAACAGATGCCCAAGCCACCTCAACTGGCTCACGCACCCTCCAGGACCCTGCTGAGAGTGTAGAGCTGATCCAGTGTTCCACGGCCAGGACGAAAACCGCACTGCTCCTCCTGAATCCGAGGTTCGACTATCCAACGGACCCTCCTCTCCAGAACCCCCAAATAGACCTTACCAGGGAGGCTTAAGAGCGTGATTCCCTGTAGTTGGAACACACTCTACGGTCCCCCTTTTTGAATAGGGGGACCACCACCCCGGTCTGCCAATCCAGGGGAACTTCCCCCGATGTCCACGCAATATTGCAGAGTCGCGTAAGCCAACACAACCCTACAACATCCATTGCCTTAAGGAACTCTGGGCGAATCTCATCCACCCCTGGGGCCCTGTCACCGAGGAGCTTTTTAACCACCTCGGTGACCTCAGCACCAGAGATTGGAGGGCCCGACCCAGAGTCCCCAGGCTCCGCTTCCTCAGTGGAAGACGTGCCGGTGGGATTGAGGAGGTCTTCAAAGTATTCCGCCCACTGACCCACAACATCCCGAGTTGAGGTCAGCAGCACACCACTCCCACTATAAACAGTGTTGGTGGCGTACCGCTTTCCCCCCCTGAGACGCCGGATGGTGGACCAGAATCGTCTCGAAGCCGTGCGGAAGTCGTTCTCCATGGCCTCTCCGAACTCCTCCCATGCCCGAGTTTTTGCCTTAGCAACCACCCGAGCCGCATGTCGCTTGGATTGCCGGTACCCATCAGCTGCTTCCGGGGTCCCACAGGCCAAAAAGGCCCGATAGGACTCCTCCTTCAGCCTGAAAGCATCCCTCACCGACGGTGTCCACCATCGGGTTCGAGGGTTGCCGCCGCGACAGGCACAGACAACCTTGCGGCCGCAGCTCCGGTAAGCCGCCTCGACAATAGAGGCACGAAACATGGTCCACTCGGACTCAATGTCCCCCACCTCCCTCGGAACATGTTTGAAGTTCTCTCGGAGGTGGGAGTTAAAACTCCGTCTCACAGGAGACTCTGCCAGACGTTCCCAGCAAACCCTCACAATACGTTTGGGTCTGCCAAGTCTGACCGGCATCCTCCCCCACCATCGGAGCCAACTCAACATCAGGTAGTGATCAGTGGACAGCTCCGCCCCTCTCTTCGCCCAAGTCTCCAAGACATGTGGCTGCAGATCAGATGAGACGATGACAAAGTCGATCATCGAACTGCGGCCTAGGGTGTCCTGGTGCCAAGAGCACATATGGACACCCTCATGCCTGAACAAGGTGTTCGTTATTGACAATCCATGATGAGCACAGAAGTCCAGCAACAGAACACCACTCTGGTTCAGATCAGGAGGGCCGTTCCTCCCAACCACACCCCTCCTGGTCTCACTGTCATTGCCCACATGAGCATTGAAGTCCCCCAGTAGAACAAGGGAGTCCCCAGGAGGTGCACTTTCCAGTACCCCCTCCAAGGACTCCAGAAAGGGTGGATAATCCAAACTGCCGTTTGGTGCATAAGCACAAACGACAGTCAGAACCCGTCCCCCCACACGTAGGCGGAGGGAGGCCACCCTCTCTTTCACCGGGGCGAACTCCAACACACAGGCACCAAGTTGGGGGGGCAATAAGTATGCCCACTCCTGCTTGGCGCAGAGGGGGCTGAGTGATTCTAGCAATAACAGCATTGTAAGAGGGGGGCAGTTGAACCCGGAGGCCTCCACCCCTGCTTAATGATGGACAATTTCTTTTCACAAAGATGGCCTCCTTACTCTCCTCTCAAACCATCGTTCCTCTCTGTCCAGGATGTGAATATCTTCATCCCTGAAAGAGTGACCGCTGGCCTGGAGATGAGTGTAGACCGCAGAATCCTGGCCTGATGATGTTGATCTTCTGTGCTGGGCCATCCTTTTGGCCAGTGGCTGTTTAGTTTCCCCCATGTAAGACTGATCACAACCCTCCTGACACTGAACAGCATACACATACACTGGATCTTTGGGATGAACCAGTCTTTGCCGTAATGTATTTTGGGGTTTAAAAGCCACTAGGATGTTATGTTTCGAAAATAAACGTCTCAGTTTCTCTGATACTCCCTCAACATACGGAATGACCACTGGTCTGGGTCTGGGTTCCTCCTTTTCACCTGATGGCTGACTTGAGTCCTGTTTGGGTTTCTTCTCTGCTTTCAGGAAGGCCCAGTTAGGATATCCACATTGCTCTAGAGCCTGTCTTGTGTGAGATTTCTCCTTCTGCCTGGCTCCTGAGTTAGTGGGGACGCTGTCTGCTCTGTGATACAGAGTCCTGATGACTTGTGCTCCAAAGGGTGATGGGAGTCAAACTGCAAATACTGGTCTGTGTGGGTCTTACATCGGGGAAACAAAACAGCCACTGGCCAAAAGGATGGCCCAGCACAGAAGATCAACCTCATCAGGCCAGGATTCTGCAGTCTACACTCATCTCCAGGCCAGCGGTCACTCTTTCAGGGATGAAGATGTTCACATCCTGGACAGAGAGGAACAATGGTTTGAGAGAGGAGTAAAGGAGGCCATCTTTGTGAAAAAAAAACGTCCATCATTAAACACGGGTGGAGGCCTCTGGGTTCAACTGTCCCCCTCTTACAATGCTGTTATCGCTAGTATCACTCAGCCCCCTGTGAATAGTAAACAGCCATCAGTGTGCTAATGATCCATCGTTAGGCTGATGGTCCTTCTTGACCATGTGAGCAGCTGGTTTTGGTTGTCACCAGCAGGTTGAGCCACTCTGAGAAGGTGCTATTTAAGAGACTGAGCTGAATACAGCACCTCAGACTGAGGAAGTCTTTTGGATGAAAGACAAAACGTATCTACATTTTTTTGCTTTGTTTTGTTTTTTTGAATGTCCAGAGGACCAGATTGAACTTTTTTGGATTTTTCTACCAGGATTATTGATCATGCATCAGGATTATTCACAATGTTTGAGCAAAATCTACGGCTCCGTCATTTCTCATATAGTCTGAAGAAATTAAATAAAAACTAAACAAAAACAGCTACATTATAAAGCAATATAAAATACTAAGAACAGAACATGTCTGCATTGGTTTTTGTACCTCATCATTAGTCTGAAACTCTTCCCTCCACTAGGCTCGACTCTCTGTGCCGCCATATATTTTGCTAACCAACTAACGAATTGTTGTCCATTTTGTCCCAGGTGGCATCTCTGGCAGGTCCAGGAGGGAAAGTCGAGGTGGAGCAGAATTTTCTGAACAACAAGCTGAAGACTGTGACCGCTTACTTTGGGAACATGATTGTGTCAAACTGCTAGCAAAGTCACATGTTAGTATAGTTCAGTACTGATGTGGTTGTTACTGAACAGTTATCGTTTTACCTGTTTTTATTGCATCTCTGAGACCAATAAATCTGAATAAATGCTAAGATAATCTTGAGGATTTTTTGACGTGTTTGAGTCGTATCTGTTTGTCCAATCACTGGGGTTTTTTTGTTTTGTTTTTACAAATTGAGGTTCTATCCAGGGGTGGAGCCAAACGGGTGCCAGGGGTGGCCTGGCACCTGAATAATGTGACACACCCCTGG
This sequence comes from Nematolebias whitei, assembly GCF_014905685.2. Taxonomy (NCBI): domain Eukaryota; kingdom Metazoa; phylum Chordata; class Actinopteri; order Cyprinodontiformes; family Rivulidae; genus Nematolebias; species Nematolebias whitei. The sequence goes on along the minus strand of NC_056506.1, from coordinate 10,439,667 downwards.
CATGTGGCAATAAAAGATGGGCAGTAAGTGAAGAAAAGGAGTAAATATCTGTCAAGTGGCTGTGGTGTCTGGGGTAGAGGAAACCTGTCACTGTGAAGTCTAGGGAAAAAATATTTTCTGAACCATTGAATTAATATAAAGCAATAATTGTATGTAATAGTTCTAGGTTGAAAAATCAGTTACTAAAATTTGGCAACATCTAGTGGCCAATCTGTAACACAACAATGGCACAAAGCAACTAAAGTCACAAAGTCAAGCGTTAGAGTCAGAGTTTCTTTATGTGTCATACGTACCACATGTGGTATATGTGGTAGAACGAAATTGTGTACACAGGGTCCCAGTTAGATCTTATTACTGTTTTTCTTTCACATTTTATACTTTTGTTGGATGTAAGATATGAACTAAGAAATATGTTAACTAAAAATACACTAAGCACTAGTAGTACAAAAACAATACACCAGCATATGTTCAGCATGAACATGAGTCTGTGTGAGCAGATGAGCATGAATGAACACAGCAACAAGTAACAGATCAGCAACATGATGTGATTTTTTACCGTCATTATTCTGATTATTCATGAGTCTAACAGCTTCATGGTAGAAGCTGTTTCTCAGTCTAGTGGTTCTTCACTTTATGCTCCTCAACCTCCTTCCTGAGGGGAGTGGAGCAAAAAGTGTGTGTGTGTGTGTGTGTGTGTGTGTGTTGGGTGAGTGGGGTCCTTCATGATGCAGGTGGCCCTCTTCCTGCATCTGGAGGTGTAGATGTCTGTGATGGTGGGGAGGCTGATTTCAACAGACTTCTGTGCAGCCTTCACCAGTCTCTGCAAAGATTTTCTTTCTGCAGCTGTGCAGCCTCCATGCCACACGTTGATGCTGGAGCACAAGATGCTCTCCACTGCACACCTGTAGTAGGAGGTGAGGACTGAGCTTCCCGGACCAGCTCGTCTCAGCCGCCTGAGGAAGTAGAGTCTCTGATGAGCTTTCTTGATCAGGCTGGTAGTGTTGTTGCCTCAGTTGAGTTTGTCATTCAGGTGTACACCAAGTAGTTCTAGCTGGAGACCACTTGCACTGCAGATCCTCCTATGTTCGTGTGTGTGTGTGTGTGTGTGTATATGTGTGTGTGTGGGGGGGGTTGTTCCGCCTGAAGTCTATGACTATCTCCTTTATCTTATTCACATTGATGTGGAGGTTGTTCTTCCTGCACCAGGTGTTCCACCTCCAGCCTGTAGCTGGACTCATCATTGTTTGTGATGAATCCCACCAGCTCTGTATCATCTACAAACTTTACATTGTGACAGCCTGGATGGGTAGCTGCACAGTCATATGTTCATATGTGAGCAGAGTGAACAGGAGGGGGATTAGCACACAGTCCTGAGGGGAGCCAGTGCTGAGGGTTATGGTGGAGGAGAAGTAGTGGATCATCACAAAACTAAAACGGTTTCTCCAGAAATTTTGACGGGACTGGCATTTTTAATTCATGATTTGATTATATGTTTGGTGTTATATGCTGTGGTGGGAGCTGCAATCACAGTTATTGCCACTTGAATTTTGTTTTGATGGCCATCTTGGATTACTGTTGGTCTACTGCTGGTCATAAAATTAGAATATCATGAAAAAGTTTATTTCTGTAATTCCATTCAAAAAGTGAAACATGTATATTATATTCATTCATTATACACAGGGCGGCTGTGACTGAGTGGTTGGAGCAGTCGTCCTCCATTGCGAGAGTTGGGGGTTCAAATCCACCAGCAGTCACATGCTGAAGTGTCCCTGGGCAAGACACTGAACCCCTCATAGCTTCTGATGCGTGTCCCATCAGTGTATGAATGTGATCTAAAGCACTGATAAGTCTCATTAGAATGATTTGTTCAATTAGCTTTGTAGAGATCCAGTAGAGTGCTGTATGAATGGGTAAATGAGGACACAGATTGTAGTGTAAAGCACTTTGAGTATTGTGAAATAAGATAGAAAGGCACTATGTAAGTACAGTCCATTTACCATTTACAAAGACTGATATATTTCAAATGTTTATTTCTTTTAATGTTGATGATTATAACTGACAACTAATGAAAATCCCAAATTCTAATTTCTAATTCAAAAAATTAGAATATTGTGAAAAGGTTCAATATTGAGACACCTGGTGCCACACTCTAATCAGCTAATTAACTCAAAATGCCTTCAAAGGCTTTTAAGGTCTCTGTCTAGTTCTGTAGACAACACAATCATGGGGATGACTGCTGATTTGACAGTTGTCCAAAATACGACCAACACCTTGCACAAGGAGGGCAAGACACAAAAGGTCATTACTAAAAAGGTTTGCTGTTCACAGAGCTCTGTGTCCAAGCACATTAATAGAGAAGAAGAGAAAGATGTGGCAGAAAACAGTGTACAAGCAATAGTGATAACCACACCCTGGAGAGGATTGTGAAACAACCCATTCCAAAATATGGAGAAGATTCACAAAGAGTGGACTGCAGCTGGAGTCAGTGCTTCAAGAACCACCACGCTCACACATATGTAAGACATGGGGTTCAGCTGTCGCATTCCTTGTGTCAAGCCACTCTTGAACAAGAGACAGCGTCAGAAACGTCTCGCCTGGGACTGCTGCTGAGTGATCCAAACTTATGTTCTCTGATGAAAGTAAATTTGCATTTCCTTTGAAAATCAAGGTCCCAGAGTCTGGAGGAAGAGAGGAGAGGCACAGAATCCATGTTGCTTGAGGGCCAGTGTCAAGTTTCCACAGTAAGTGATGGTTTGGGGTGCCATGTCATATGTTGATGCTGGTCCACTGTGTTTTCTGAGATCCACAGTCAATGCAGCCGTCTACCAAGATGTTTTAGAGCACTTCATGCTGACCAACTTTAAGGAGATGCAGATTTCAATTTCCAACAGGACTTGGCACCTGCACACAGTGCCAAAGCTACTAGTACCTGGTTTAAGGACAATGGTATCCCTGTTCTTAATTGACCAGCAAACTCACCTGACCTTAACCCCATAGAAAATCTGGGGTATTGTGAAGAGGAAGATGTGATACACCAGACCCAACAATTCAGAAGAGCTGAAGGCCACTATCAGAGAAACCTGGGCTCTCATAACACCTGAGCAGTGCCACAGACTGATCGAGTCCATGCCA
>NC_056506.1:10423383-10436435 GCF_014905685.2 Nematolebias whitei | reverse complement strand
ATCATGAAAAAGTTGATTTATTTCAGTAATTCCATTCATAAAGTGAAAGTTGTATATTATATTCATTCATATTCATTACACACAGACCGATATATTTCAAATGTTTATTTCTATTACTGTTGATGACTATAACCGACAACTATTGAAAACCCCAAATTCAGTATCTCAGAAAATTTGAATATTGTGAAAAGGTTCAATATTGAAGACACATGGTGCCACACTCTAATCAGCTAATTGACTCAAAACACTTGCAAAGGCTTTTAAATGGTCTCTCAGTCTAGTTCTGTAGGCTACACAATCATGGGGAAGACTGCTGGCTTGATATTTGTCCTAAAGACGACCATTGACACCTTGCACAAGGAGGGCAAGACATAAAAGGTCATTGCTAAAAAGGTTGGCTGTTCACAGAGCTCTGTGTCCAAGCATATTAATAGAGGTGAAGGGAAGGAAGTGATGTGGTAGAAAAAAGTGTACAAGCAATAAGGATAACCACACCCTGGGGAGGATTGTGAAACAAAACCCATTCTAAAATGTGGAGAAGATTCACAAAGAGTGGACTGCAGCTATAGCTTCAAGAATCACCACGCTCAGACGTATGAAAGACAAGGGGTTCAGCTGTCGCATTCCTTGTGTCAAGCCACTCTTGAACAAGAGACAGCATCAGAAGTGTCTCGCCTGGGACTGCTGTTGAGTAGTCCAAACTTATGTTCTCTTATGAAAGTAAATTTTGCATTTCCTTTGGAAATCAAGGTCCCAGAGTATGAAGGAAGAGAGGAGAGGCACATAATCCATGTTGCTTAAGGTCCAGTGTCGAGTTTTCACAGTCAGTGATGGTTTGGGGTGCCATGTCATCTGCTGGTGTTGGGTCTACTCTGTTTTCTGAGGTCCAAGGTCAACGCAGCCGTCTACCAGGAAGTTTTAGAGCACTTCATGCTTCCTGCTGCTGACCAAATTTAAGGAGATGCAGACTTTATTTTCCAACAGGAATTGGCACCTGCACACAGTGCCAAAGCTACCAGTACCTGGTTTAAGGACCATTGTATCCCTGTTCTTAATTGGCCAGAAAACTCGCCTGACCTTAACCCCATAGAAAATCTATGGTGTATTGTGAAGAAGAAGATGTGATACAATAGACCCAACAATTCAGAAGAGCTGAAGGCCACTATCAGAGCAACCTGGGCTCGCATTAACACCTGAGCAGAGCCACAGACTGATCGACTCCATGCCACGCCGCATTGCTGCAGTAATCCAGGCAAAAGGAGCCCCAACTAAGTATTGAGTGCTGTACATGCTCATAGTTTTCATGTTCATACTTTTCAGTTGGCCAACATTTCTAAAAATCCATTTTTTTATTGGTCTTAAGTAATATTCTAATTTTCTTAGATAATGAATTAAGAGATTTTCAATAATTGTCAGTTATAATCATCAACAGTAAAAGCAATAAACATTTGAAATATATCAGTCTGTGTGTAATGAATGACTCTTAGAATGGAATTACTGAAATAAATCAACTTTTTCATTATATTCTAATTTTATGACCAGCACCCGTATACCCGTATGTACTGTATACTGTATATATACTATATCTAGTTCTATTGTTGCTCAGTGTATTGAGCATGACTTGCAGCTACAGCTAGCTCAGGATCTGTAAAATTCACTCACTTACAGAAATGTATGTGTTGGTTAAGACTGACTAGCTGTGGCAACCATCTTAAATTAGGTTAACTTAAAAATGTGAATCGGCGGAGAATTGTAACTAATACAGTGAGCCCTCACTTATCACATATGTTACATTCCAGTGGGTGAAAATCCACAAAAGTAGTGGCATTATATTTATTTTATTTATATACATATTAAGGCTTAATAAACCCTCCCCACACTCCTGAAAATCTTTGTCACTCTCTTACAAACACTACATATGCTGTGACGGTTTACAAAAATAAAGTCGTGCCAGTCAGGTATCCCTCCTGACAATTAGGATTAACAAATTTAAATTACTTTTGTATTTATTTTATTTTTTTTACCCATCACACAAGGACTTTAATGGTGTTGACCCTTTAACAACTTGAATGACAAAAAATATATTATTTCCCTTTTTTTGTCCTTTCTTTTTTTACACAAAAAACAAACATCATCCACATAATTTTTTTTTCAGGTTTGTATTTTTAAATATCCATAAACAAAATAAACACAAATCCCTTAAAAAAAAAAAAAAAAAAAATTCTTGTCTTCCACAATCAAACAGGCAAAGGCTCCCATACATTTACTGCCCCACAGCCAGAGAGGTCTCGTGAAAGTGTCAGATAAAGCAGAATCAGGAATCCATAGTTTTTTTGTCATGAGCAATTAACTGGTGACCTCACACGCTTCCAGGATCTCCAGCATTCACGCCGGAGAGCGCACAGTAGAAGACGTATTTTCCCTTTTTTTTAATCGGTCCAAGGCGATGGTAGATTCTAACAGGAAATGATGCGATTTGGAACAGGCAAGGGATTACACAGCCTCAGTTTTAAGTTTAATAGTTCCAACCAGGGATGCAACGCTGGCAGAATCGTGGTGGTTGTTGCAACATCAAGGTCTGGAGAAAAACTGCCATCTTTCAAATGGGAAGAGAAAACGAGCTTGAACAGCGGACCAATTAGGTGAGTTCATGGCCGTGATCCGGGCGTGTCTGTAAGTGTGGCAGGACGGGAGGGGCCGAAGGAGAACAGAAAGTAGTGAAAGCAGCTCTGAGAAATGAGCGGGTTGTCACAATGCTGTTAAACACTTCGGCAATGACAGTGATGAGATGAGTGCACAGTACTGCACAGCATGTACAGTAGCAATGTGTACACAATATTTAAAAAAAAATGTGATACTGTGAAGCCACAACAAATGAACCCCGATTTAGCAAGGGACGACTGTAATTACTTTCTAAGAATATCATTAAAATCCATCCAACGTTTCATAAGATATTTTGCTAACAGGTACTGGTAAATGAAAACACAGAGACATGCAAAAACATTATGAGCCTTTGGGTTAGTGTGATAAATATTTAGTAAAGCATTGATTTACAGTTCACACACATAAATAGAATAATACTGTTTTTATACTGACCTGGTCCACGTCAGCGTTGCGAGGCAGGAAGTACACGATGTTGTCTGAAATCTGTTTGGCCTGGCTGAAAATTTTAAATGTGCCAGTAATTAAGGAGGAAAACATCAGTTTTAACTTAGATTAGATTGGAGTAAAATTAGCTAATGTTATTTGAATTCTTCAGTATAAAAGCAAGATTTATACTGATGGAAATTTTTAAATTTAAATTCACATTATGGATTTGTCTAAATCAAACTTGCAAAATTATACCTTATTTAAGATTAATATTCTTTGAACTATAGGCTTTTATTAGTTTCAGGAGATGCTTTAAATCAGGAGTGTCCAAAGTGTGGCCTGCGGAGTGACTGTGTGCGTCCCACGACTGCAGTGTAAACGGTATCATGTTGGCCTTTAGTTTGAAGCGCATGTACACCTTTTGTAAACTTAATGATGATACTTTATTAAATATAGAGAGTTTATAGGTTTAACAAAAACAGATTAGAAAAAATATTTTCAAAATATGCAACATGGGATACAATAAAGACCTTTGGTTATAATTTATTTATGCATTTAGGGTTTTTATTTATTTTTTAATTCCATAATACAAAACACCACACACCTTTACTGTCTTTCACCAGAAAGTTATACTTTTTTTCTTTCTTGGATAAATAATAAAAGTGTTTTCAAAGAACATATGTCAACTGATTTAATCACAGAAGTAAATTGGATTTATCTGCCCCAATTTCCTTAATTTTGCGAGATCGGAGATCAGCCAATACTTACACGAGAAACCGAGTTTACAAATTTTTGTAGTTTTAACAACAATTGTCTGAATTTCATTTATATTTCAGAGCACTACTTCATGGCCAGTTAAAACAAGTTTGTATTGTTTATAAGATATTGTTCAAGGGTGTGTTTTTCAAAAAAATAAGATTGGAAAATTGAAGGTGTATTGTGACCTTATAACACCTGACAGTGTCGCTTATAAAGCAAAATCTGTATCAGCCAAAATCGGTATCGGCAGGTCAGACGTTTTAGAGATTGGTGATCAGCCAGAAAACTCCAATTGGTGCACCCCTATTGGATTCATTATACGTCTTTGTTTCTAATAAAATGGTAAAATGTATTTTTCAAGCACAAGACAATAAAAAACAACAGACCCAACAAATCAAAAGAATTTAATCCTTTGTTTGTTTGTTTTAAACAAGGTTAATGTTTACAAGACTTTTTATGTTTTGGATCTGCAACAGTTTAGAAATCCTTCTCCAGGAAAATTAGAAACCTTTCGTCTTTTCACAAATTTTTTTGAAACCTTAAATTCAAACTTTTATGGCCTGCAACAACTTTCATTTAGACAATTTTGGTCCGCATATGAAAAAGTTTGGACACCCCTCTTTAAATGCATAAAAACTTCTTTAAAGTTGTCTTTAGGAATGCAGGAAAACTTAAAAGTAAAAACAATTGAGTAGATGTAGCTAACACTTGTAAAAGGATATCCGTCTGGTTCCATCATGGTCCTGATGTCAAATACTTTGGCAGACAGGTAGTCCGGTCCTCCCCATGGAGGAGACAGGAAGACCACATCACCATGGAGATGGGGCGACAGCTGCAGGAAGTCCCCCTGGAGGAAGTCTATTAGGTTGGCCACGTTATACACGGCAGCGTTGTGCCGAGCCATGTCTAGCCGCACTGGGTTAATGTCAACAGCCAGGACTGAAATCAGAGGGAACCAAACAGGAGAACAAGGGAGTGAAGACTTCTACTCCAATAATGATATGTTCATAGAAATGTTACCTACAAATCTGTGAAACGTTGGTTACGTACTGTAACCCTAGATTCTATGAGTATAGGCGTAGTCCTTTAAGGCTGTCGCTGGTGGTTTTTATCCCTTCACGCAAAGCGCTGCACTGAAAACTTTATTCCACACCCACCTGTTGTGTGGGCCTCACCCGGTCTGTATAAATTGCGTTGAGAGCGGGTAATCGGCTCCCAAATAGCTTTTTCTTCAGCCATTTAGGAGCCAGTGAGGCCCAGCGCTTAAAGGGCTACGCCTATACTCATAGAATCTGGGGGTTACAGTACGTAGCCAACGTTCTATTTCGTATAGGCTTCGCCCTTTAAGGCTGTCGCTGGTGGGTTAAAGGTGAAGCAGGATGTAGTCTATGCCTCACTGGGTCTGTTCAGACAATATGAAGCACCTGCTTGTACAAAAACATTTCATCACTCAGCCTTCTATGTGCGTAATTACGCATTCCATGCACAGGAGCGCCCCGGAGAGAAAAGGGTTTCCGGCGGAGGAAAAAAGGAGGAAGGCTGAAAGCAGTCATGCTACCGAGAAGGGGAAGGAGCAGGAGGTTATGCTTGTAACCGTGTAGCAGTGAATAGGGCAGATCAACAGCTCTTCAATATGTGTGGATTAATAATAATGAACTGATTAGTAATCAAATGAACTGATTGGTAACAGTAGTCATGAACTGATTGGTAACAATAGAACAAAAACAGATTGTTAAAAACAGAACTTGTGACTGATAATAAATATCTCGCACTGTAACTGCATGCAGTCAGATGTGAGTTTAAACAGAAATTCCATGAAAACATTAAGATTTATTCTGTTACGGCACTAAGGACAGAATGCGCCATGGAACCAGAAACATCACGCAAATAAAAGCTGATAAATGAGCAAGGCGACGACCATGCAGCCGCCATGCAAATATCCTGCACTGTCATACCATTATGCAAAGCTGTCGAAGATGCAATTCCTCTGGTCTAATGCGCCCTGAGGTTCTCAGGAGGCTCTAAACATGAAGCTCTGTAAGCTTCAGAAATGGCCACACACAGCCAGTGTGACAGACGCTGGGTGGATAACGGGCAACCTGCAGCGGCATCTCTATAATGTACAAACAGACGTTGAGTCTGGCGCAGTGTGGCCGTGCGTGTTATGTAACATGCCAGCGCACGCACAGGGCAGAGGAGATGAAAAGATTCTTCTTCTTCCGATTTGTGAGGGGGAGGGAAAAATTCCTCTAACGTTATCGTTCTCGATTTAAATGAACTCGTGATGTTTTTAGACATAAAAGCAGGGTTAGGTCTCAACACAGCTAAGCTGCCATCAGCTTGAACTCTGAGGCACAACGGGGCATCAGAGTGCGCAGATAAATCACTCACTCTCTTTGCAGATGTCAAAGCCAACAACATGGCTGTTTTGAGTGACAGGAATTTAATTGAAAACTGATCCAAGGGCTCAAAAGGAGCTTTGATCAGGGCTTGCAGAACCATCGTTAAGTCCCACTGTGGAACTAGTGGGCGTGACACCGGTCAGTGCCTCCGTACACCTTTCAGAAAACGTTTCGTCAGCAGGTGATTAAAGACTGTTCTGTCACCGAAGCCTTCGTGACAGGAAGAGATGGCTGCAGCATACGTTTTAATTGTGCTGAATGCCAGATTTCTGTCCATCAGATGCTGCAGAAAGGACAGCATGCCACCTAGTGGACATGAGATGGCCTCTACACCTTTCTCCGTACACGAGCGCTGAAAGGCTGTCCACTTTGACGTGTACAGCGCCGTGGTGGAAGCAGCACGTGAGTCCTGAATTGTGCGAACCACTTCCTGGGAGAGGCCCATCTTCTCTAAGCGGATACGCTCAGCGGCCAGACCCTAAGGTGCTGGCCTATTTCTAGGTGTCTCCTGATCGCTCCTCCTGCCTGGAGGAGAGTATCCAAACTCCACGGCAGTTTCCACGGTCGACCCGATAACAGATGTCACAGGATTGGGAACCACGGGGCGCTCCCGCACTCGGGGGTTACCAGAATGGCTGACAGTTCTTCCTCCCGAACTCGGTTCAGAAACCACCATTTTTGGCCACAGGCTGGGGGCAAAAGCGTCTACTCCTAACGGTGGGTCGTCCTGTGGGTTCAGGGAGATCCATAGTTGACACTGGGCGTTCTCCCGTGTGGCAAACAGATCCACTGCTGCTCGGCCAAATTTCTCCCAAATCTGAGAAATCAGCTCGGGATGAAGGCTCCAGTCCCCGTTGCGTGGACCGCCCCTGGACATTATGTCCGCTCCTCTGTTCAGGACGCAGGAGATGTACACTGCTCTGATGGAGAGCAGGTTTTTGTGTGTCCAACACAGCAGCTGCCTCGCAATGCGTAACATTTGGGCTGAGCGCACGCCCCCCTGCCGGTTTATGTAAGCTGCAGTCACCTTGTTGTCTGTGTGGATCAGAACATCATGATTCAGAGTCAGAGTCAGAGTTTCTTTATTGTCATTCGCACCTCATGTGGTACATGTGGTGGAGCGAAATTATGTACACGGGGTCCCAGTTACATCCAACAATAAAATGTCTAAGAAAAACAGTAATAACATCTAAGATATGAACTAAGAAAAACATCAACTAAATATACACTAAGCACTCATAACATAAAACATTGAACATCAGCACAAACATGAACATGAGTCTGTGAGCAGATGTGCACGCATGAACACATCAACATTGAAACAGATCAGCAGCAACATGAAACAGATCAGCAGCAACATGATATGGTTTTTCACAGTGATTATTCTAGTTAGAGATTCATGAGTCTAACAGCCTCAGGGTAGAAGCTGTTCCTCAGTCTAGTGGTTCTACACTTAATGCTCCTTAACCTCCTTCCTGAGGGGAGTGGGGCAAAAAGTGTGTGTGCTGGGTGGGTGGGGTCCTTCATGATGCAGGTGGCCCTCTTCCTGCATCTGGAGGTGTAGATGTCTGTGATGGTGGGGAGACTGATTCCAACAGATTTCTGTGCAGCCTTCACCACTCTCTGCAAAGCTTTTCTTTCTGCAGCTGTGCAGCCTCCATGCCACACATTGATGCTCGAGCACAGGATGCTCTCCACTGCACACCTGTAGAAGGAGGTGAGGACTGAGCTTCCCAGACCAGCTCGCCTCAGCCGTCTGAGGAAGTAGAGTCTCTGATGAGCTTTCTTGATCAGGCTGGTGGTGTTGTTGCTCCAGCTGAGGTTGTCATTCATGTGTACACCCAAGTACTTGTAGCTGGAGACCACTTCCACCGCAGATCCTCTTATGTTCAGGGGGGTGTAGGTGTTTTTGTTCCTTCTGAAGTCCACAATCATCTCCTTTGTCTTCTTCACATTGATGTGAAGGTTATTCTCTCTGCACCAGCTCTCCAGGTGTTCCACCTCTTGCCCGCAGCTGGACTCATCATTGTTTGTGATGCATCCCACCACCGCTGCATCATCCGCAAACCTTACAATGTGACAGCCTGGATGGGTAGCAGCACAATCATATGTGAGCAGAGTAAAAAGAAGGGGGCTCAACACACATCCCTGAGGAGAGCCAGTGCTGAGGGTTATGGTGGAGGAGGAGAGGTTGTGGATCCTCACTAACTGTGGTCTGTTTGTTAAAAAGTCTAGTACCCAGTTGCAGATGGAGGGGCTTAGTCCTAGTGTGGATAGTTTGTCCATCAGGGTTTGGGGGATCATGGTGTTCATGTTGTGATTCTGCAGCAAGGGAGCGAAATGTTGAGTCACATTCAAAACCGTGAGACATTCCAAAGAGTTTATATGAGCTGAAGTGTGAGGTGGCCACAGCGCCCCCACCGCCTGAGACAGGCACGTTCCTCTCCAGCCTGACAAGGAAGCGTCTGTGAAAACTGAGACGTGTGACGTAGGTCTGCTGATAGGAACTCCCTCTGACAGAGTGAGAGGATTTCCCCAGTACTTCAGGTCAGTTCCCATGGAGGGGGGCACAGAAATCATCTGCCTCTTCTGCCGTACCGGATCAATGCACAGGCGAGCGAACCATCTCTGAAGGCGTCTCATGTGAAGTAAGCCCAGCGGAACCACAGCGTGAGCTGACGACATAATTTCTAAAAGTTTCATGATGGTAACAGTTGTTACTACTCTGCCAGGTTTTACACGGCGGAGCTGGTCTTTTAGAGCTTCGGCTCTCGTCTGTGATAAACGGGCCCTCATAGTGACTGAGTTTAGCTCCACTCCCAGATAAACAATTGTAGTGAACTAAGCCTCAGGTCAAATCTGAGCTTCCTGGGACAAGAACTGTATTTCATTGATTTGAGTCCAGAAACACAAGATTAAGTTCATCCAGAGACTTTCTCTTGTCCTGTACTGATCAATTGAAAGAACACTCTCTTTTCATTATCATTACTATTTTACAAATGTTTGATAATCAAAGTGTGTTTAGTTCAAACCATTTTGAAATGTTGAAGTGAACTAATCATTTTTAATCAACTGTGAAACAGTATTAGTGATTTTTAATCCTCATTCAAAGTAGAAATCAAATTGGAATGTGTTACGGAGTAATTCATGCATTTTCTGATCTTCTGTCTGAAATGAGCAAATTGTGAAGTTGGTCAAAGGTCGAAAACAAGTTGTTGGAACGAACTGTCATGTTTTTAAATCCTCTCAGACGTAATATAGAGAAGCTGGCACCTGTTTTCCCCCAACTCGTCCAAACATTTCTCTCGTCTGTCTCTAAACATTTTCAATCTGTTCCAAAACATTCTTGCTGTTTTTCTGACATACTGGTGGCCTCGTACGCTTCATAAATGGACTGTTATTCGTGTAACAATTGAATTATCATGTTGGCATGAAATGAAAAGTGCAGATTTCTGCTGTATGAAACGCAGCGTTTTTGCAGCTGCGATGATTGGAGAAAATACAACAATGCTTGCAGCTAGTGATGTTTTGAAAGCTGGGCTTTGAGAGTCAATGTGTTTATTTAAAAGCTAAATGTACATCTGTTGTGTGTGACAAAGTTGATGAGCTGTGAAAAACGTGGATTCTGTTTAAAAGGACGGAGGTTCTGCAGACCCGGTTCTGGTCCGGCTCGGTTCTGATAAGTCCGAACGAGTGTTTTAAATGGATGGAGAGACGTTTTAAGGACTGAGCGCCGTCTCAGTGGAGCTTTGAGAGCTTATTGGTTACATTTTTGACAGAAAATAGTACATTTTGAAAGTTAATGGACAGAAAGTTGACCGGACTTGTTCATGCTAAATGCTAACACGCTAGCTGGAAAAACGATCCGTCATTGGCTGAAAACCACTGTGTGGTACGCCCTGATTCGCTGAGAAATGAGTGACGTGTCTACGTCACTTCCTCTGAGTCAGCGATATAAAACCCACCCCCGCTGTTTGTCTCTGTGATTGGTTGAGAACGGCCGTGTGAAACTCTCTGATTCGCTGGAGGGACGAGAGACGTGTCTGTCGTCACTTCCTCTGACGTGTCAGGTCGTAAAACTCACCCCCGTTGCTGTTCTGTCATTGGTGAATTCAGTCACGTGACCCGGAAATGAAGCTCGTCTTCATAGGGAACTTCAATCTACTGTTTAAAGTTGAAAAACGCTTTAAAGTTGGATTCTGATCCGCTGCTCCGTTTCTTTGAAGCCTAATCGCTGAAACTTTGCCACATTTGAGTTTGAAATCCGTCATTAAATGGTGTTTTTGGACCACGCTAGCCGATGCTAATTTTAAGCTAACAGCTAACGGCCGGATGTCACCGGATGCCACAGGAAGTCATAGCGACTCCTACTGGTCATCACTAACAGTGTCTGGGTTAAAATAAAATAAGGTTATGCTGCCACCTCCTGTGGAAACTTGAAATCACAGTTTCACTTCGTTTTTAGGATATTTTGGGTGAAATTATACGTGTTTATTTCTGTCAGACGCATTTTTGAGTTAATAAACGTTCTTCAAGCTGAATTATTACTGTTATCTTGCATTTAAAAAGTGATTAAGGTATTTATGCAGGAAAGGCATTTACCGAAACATTTTTCATTCACTGATAAATTCCTCAAATGGAGGTGCAAAATGAAAAATTAGAAACTTTTTAAAAGATACAGTCCAGATATTCACAGAGTTGATAAAGTTTACTCATTTGCTGAAAAGATAATACACGTTTAATTGCTAGATCACTAAATAAGCGTAATTATATCAGAAAAAGGAAACTTTTCTGATTTAGATTACCACCTAAAACCCACATCTTCCTATTTTATTTTTAAATAGAAGATAATGGCAGGAGAAGAGGTAAACGTTGACCTTTTAAGCTCCCAAGATGTCATCCAGGGAGCCTTATGTATTTTTTTTTTTTTCTTTTTGATGGCCTCCCTTCTCCCCTTACAGCCATCCTCTCCACACCATTATTATGAAATATTTATTATAGTGACTATCTAGTGTAGGGTTTTTTTTTTTTTAATAGGATAGAAAGAAAGAAAAGACAAAGTAAGACTCCAAAATATAAGAAATATATACAAATAGAGCACACGTCAAAACACCCGGCCACTGTCTGTTCACCTGCAAAGAACATGACAAAACACAGCAACAAAATACATATGTATAAAGAACTTAAAATATTCATGGCTTTGCAGTAAGTTTCCATAAATATATATACCCATACCTACGCCTATATACATACATACATACATACACATGAATATACACTCACATACATATCTATATATCTACATATAAAGCCTACATAAGCATCCCTGCTTCTATTTGTGTGTGGTTGTGAGCATGCATAAGTGTATAAGGCTTCTCTAATAGAACATTTATTAGTAACTGTGAAGCAGCAGAGACCCGACCCCCAAGACCAGAGGCAGATGAAAAAGGGGGGACCAGAGCCCAAGACCCCAGGAGGGACCCCAACCGCGGAGCCCCCAGAGCCACCCACACAGGACGAACCACTCACCCACCCCCCAGAACGGACCACAGGGGAGAACCGGAAGATCCCCACCAGCAACCACATAGTGACCCCCCGGGGCCAACAGCGACAAACTCATAGGCCTCCGTCGGTACCCGCCGCACCGATGTAGGTCCAGGTCCAGGCACCGAGGCCCGGGCACCGAGGACTCACACCACCCAGGCCAAGGCCTGACAGGGCCAGAGGACCCGAGCCCCACCAGGCAGACACCAGGCCGAGCCGACACACGCCCAAGCGCCCAGCCCCCGATACCAAGGGCCCCAAGCGCGCTGGCAGGCAAGGGCACACCCCACCAGGGGGCCGCGCGATAGGGGCGCGATGCCAAGCACCCCCAGTTGTATCAAAGAGGGGGCAGTCCGAGGCTCGGCCTAACAAATACCCATTCATACACAGACACAATCACACTATCCCAACCTCAATCTCACATTCATTCACTCAAAGACATACAATAACGATACATTTCATTCTTATTCCCGATACACACTCTATACCCCCCAGGTCCAAGACATGTACCCGCCCTCTACAGGGGGCAGCCCATGCCCAAACCCAGGAGGTAAACCCATTCATTCTTGAGCGGAGAAGAGCCAATACCCCAGACCCGGCCCAGGCCATGCCCTGCCGACAGGACACCCCCCCACCATGAAGAGGACACGCCACCGACCACCCCCACACACAGCCAACAACCAAGCACGCACCCCCAGCCGACCGCCCGCCAGGCCTTGGCAGCCACCCCGGCCAGCGGACCAACCATGGCACCCAAGAGCCAAGCTCAGGGGGTCCAAACAACCCCAGGGGGAGCACAGCGCCAGCACCGCCCATGGCAACCCCCAGACCCTGAACCCCCACATAGTCCTGGTCAACACCCGACGGCCTGCCCTTCTCCCGGACCCCACCCCCGGAATGGCAGTCAGGGAACTAGGTGGGTAGGAAGAAAAAAAAAAAAATAATAATAATAATAAGACCCCGACACATACACCCCCACCCCTAGATGTGCTGTTGATGTGTGTTGTTGTAGAGTGCCATTAAAAAGGAAAGAAGAAGGAGCAAAGGCTGGCATGGTGCCAGTTTCCCCTCCACCCCAACTCTATCCAAACCCTAGTGTCTAAATGCAACCGTTGTAAGTGAGCACAGGCACAGGGGTGAGAGTAAGGTCATCCCACCACCCATAGCCATGTGCCCACCTCAAGTTCCTATATATGAATGTCATGAGGATGTTATGAATGAATGTCTAAGGTGTACAATAAAATTGAGTCCCAGGTG
>NC_056506.1:10408446-10423283 GCF_014905685.2 Nematolebias whitei | reverse complement strand
TACCAAGAACATTGTGGAATTACCTTGACTTTGTTTCCTTGCTGGATTACTTCTGACTTTGGTCTTCCTTGCTGGATTACTTTTGACTTTGGTCTTCCTTGCTGGATTACATCAAGCTCAAGGACATTTGAAGGTCTAAGTTCACGGTTGGAATTCATCCCCATGGACAGGTGATGATTTCCAAAGGGGGGACTGTAGTGAACCTGATCTGAACCTGATCTGACCTCAAATCTTGATCAGATGAACAGAGACTGTTATTTCATTGATCTGCATCCAGAAATACAGTTTGAGCCATCTGGTGACTTTCTTTCTTGAATTAGTCAAGCAGAAAAGACAATTCTCTATAATCATTACTGTTATATAAATGTTTGATAATCAAATTGTGTTAGTTCACTCAATGTTTACAGGTTGAAAAGAACTACTCATTTTTATTTTACATAAACAGTAAGTAATGATTTTTATTCCTCATTCAAAGAAGAAATCAGGTTAATATGCATTTCTTGATTTTTCTGTCTGCAATGTAAGTATGTTAAAAGTCAGGTTTCGGTCAACTAAAATGTTTACCGAGAAAAATGTCATGTTTAAACTTTTTCAGAAGATAATAAGAGTGAGACTCCACGAAGTCTGAAGTCCTACAATAATCTTTCTGTTTGTCACTAAAACAATCCTTGACTTTTAATAACATCTTACATCACAAACCACACCTCTATTCCTGGTTCATCGACCAATCAAAAAGCTCTCAAATGACCCGGAAGTCGACCCATTTAAAATGTGGCAACTTCCCAGTTCATGCGGTGGTTGCAAGAGGCTGAGACGCAGAGTTGCTGGAGTTTGTTGGTTGCTGTGTTGCTGCACTCAGAAATGAGTTCAACTAGAGAGTGCACAGAGTGATGGAGTTAGAGTTCGTGGATGCAAACGCGTTCAGGATGATCCAGAGACGTTTTGGGATTATAACTTATGTTTGAACAACCTCGTACGACTCTCTAAGGGTTTGGCAGTTCTCACGGAGACGCTGAAAGAGTCAGAAAGGAACCTACGCCGACGCTGATTTCATCGTCAACCAGGTAGAAGGTTCTATTTTCGACTAAGTGTACCGGAGGCCAGCTGAGATCTGATGGAGCGTGCACGTTTTCTGGTCAAACAGATTAATTCCCTCACAAATCTCTCTGTAAGATAAATCTCCATTTCCATCTTAAACTCTGCTTTCTCTTAAAATCAGTACAGATATTTTAGAAATATCTGAAGCAAAGTCCTCAATCACCGCCGTGTGATTGAAGTTCATTATTTGTGAAACTTGTCTGTTATTATTTTCATATTTTGCCAAATTAATGTAAATGTTTGATGTTAAACTTTGATTCTGAAAATAAATGACCGCATTCATTTGATGGGTCAAAGATAATAACGTCTCTCGTTACATTTATGTTAAAATTCAATGCACGACATTTACACAGTCAGAAAGATGAGGAACTCGTGAAAAGTATGTATATAATCCTATATATGTCATACTACATCTCTTTGATCATTGCTTAGCACTGACTTTACTTGCATCTTTGCTTTTTCTAAGGGCTCCACTTTCAACCCTCTTCCACTCATCCAGTACTGATATAATTTCTCTGCTAGAGCTTGGGCAATGGCATTCAGCTGTTGATCATTTTTCTCTTTTTCTGCTTCATCATCAGAGGACCAGTCATTGTCATTTTTTCCAACTTTGGCTCCTAATTTTAGGTGCTCAGCATCTGAGTCTAAGTCTGGGTCATGAGTCTTAGTCTCCCTGTATTGACTATTACTTAAGAAAAAGCCTCCAGATGGGGGGTTCACAAAAGAAGGGTTCACATGGGAGGCCAGAACAAAGGCTCCTGGTCCGGGTCTGACAGCACTCGGACCTTCTTTTTCTGTCTGGGTGTTTACAAACATATCACTTTTAGGTTCATTTTCTTTTTCCTCACCTAATTCGGGTTCACTTACATCTGAGACTCCTGGAGAGCCCGTTTGGGATGCCCTTTCTGATCCGACACTTTTCTCTTGGTTCTTTTTCTGTTCATATATGGCCAGTCTCATCAACTCTTCCTTGTACTCTTGGTACTTAGGGGCTGCTTTTGTGTCTTGTTTAACTAGGTACCACCCTAGTCCTGATGCTCTGGCCACCATTTTTATTAGAGGGTCATAATCAAGGGCAGGACTGAAAATTATTGCGATTAGCGCACCCACCGGTGTCTCGACTAACTGTATCCACCATTGTAGCCACTTTTTGATCTCTGTTTTGGTTTTTATTCTAGCTGGGTCTTGCATCACTATCATTTGAAGCCCATTGTTACAATGGTACATACTCTTTTCTTCTATGCATTTAACCAGGTTTTGTTGCAAGATTTCTTCATCTTTCTCCAGATTACTTTCTTTGAATTGTAGCTGCTTTAGGTGGTCCCAGGTTTTGTAACCTTTTCCATATGGGAGGATTCCTATCCTTACTCCTAGTATTTCTCTTCCTGACTCGGATGTCACTTCTGTCAGATCGTTTAGCACGGGCTGGTTTTCCAGCTCCACATTTCTTGCTTCTTTGCCCATTTTTCTGTTTTTGTCGTCTCGAGTTGCCTGTTCCTCAGAGTCTCCAGACTCTATTCCGTGTACTTCAGATGGGAACAGACTAGCTGCTTAACTTACTACTTGGATTATGGTCAGTAACCCTTCGTAAGCCCTTCTACCCCACCCACTGCCTAGTGGATTACTAAGGGGTATTTGGCTGGTGGCCTGGTCCAGCCGCTCACACTCCCTCAACTCTAGGGACTGTGTTCTCTTCTTTGGGGGGTCTTTACACTAAAAAAAACGGATCCCACCGCTGCCACCATGTTTTGCTACCCGAGTGAGGTAGGCACAGGGCACGTGCCACGCCCTCACCGCAGCCTCTCCTCCAACGGGTCTTAAAACTAATCCTATGGCTCAGGTATTACCCGCAGCAGTGTCCTAGGACCGTTCTAAATTTAAGGCTGTGTTGAAATGACTCACCCAGACTGTTAACTACCTTCGATCCTTGCACCACACCCAACTTTTCACCTCGTGCCTCACCCGACCTAGCAGCCGGAGTGGGGACGTTTGGCAGACGAGGGAGCGCAAGTTAACGGTAGCTCATCTCCTGATTTAGCATTGCAATTGTTTATCGGTCTGGCGATTTTTAGAGCCTAGGGAAAAAAAGACTCATGGGTGTTGTTTTAAAATCCAAAGCTAATAAAACGGTTCAATGAAACAACAGAAGTATGTGGGAGGTTTTAAACGAAGTTTTCCACTTCCAAGAAAAAAAGGGTGTGTTTGAAATAAGAATCCAGAATTTTACGTTTTGCTTTGCTTTTAATCAATAACTTTTGCAGGGGAACAGCGGTATAGCACAATAATGATTACACTAGATTACACAGAGATTACATGATGAATGATTCTCACTCCTTAGTTCCTTTTTAGTTGTTGACCTTCCCTGGGTGAGGTAGATGGATGGGTTTGAAACAGGCGCTTGGACTCCTCTCTGCCTGTCGTTGGACTTCCCTCAGTCCAGCTGGCCACGCCCGGTCTCCCTCAGGAACACAAGTACCCACACAGCTTACCTACACTCTCTAACTGCCCCAACAGATTATTCCTCACCACAAAGAAGACTCTTCTACAACTCTGAGCAACCAGGCTTTTAATATAATAAATTTTTCTGTTTGTCAATTCATACACCACTGCTAAAATTTGGGATATGGTTTTAATAAGGATCAATTTTGCAGAGCGTCCCCTTACCATGTTTTCTGAATCCAGTAAGAGGCAGATTTCCCAATCCCATATCGATCGGATTTGGGCTACTCCTGGTCCTTGTGCTAGTTCAATTTGAAGAAAAAGGGTTTCAGGTTTAATCCGGGCTGTTGAGTTTTGAAGAAATAGTTCCAAAAAAGAAACTTATTCCATCGGATTCCACCCCAGTTCTCCTCCAGCTAAAACCGTCCAAAATTGCCCTATTAATCCACAATTCGTCCAAAGGTTCCTTGGTCCTTTGCCTGTGAAGAGGGTCCCCAAACAGCAGAGGTTCAACTGAAAACTCTGTTTTTATAAGCCTCAGATTTTGACTGACACCTCTCGGCTAGTCACCCCATCTGGCTTACCCCACCTTTTTAGGCGGGACCTTGGTCCGACTTCACTGGTTTCTTATGAGACTTTGCAAGTCATTCTAATACATATTAAAATCTGGGTGTATTTAGTTCACTATTTGCACTGTCATCCTGTGCTGTCCTATTCTGATTCGCTCAGAGCTGTGTTCTAGGGCCTCCCCTTGTGTAACATAATGTTCTTTCCAGAACATTCACGAAGCTACAGGTTTTCTCCTCTCAACTTCATCATGACTAAGCTTAAAAACAGGTTACATTGTAAAATCACCCAGATTATATTTTTAAATCACAAAGTTTATAATTTCACTTGATCATCTACTTGTTTATTGATTTTTTATAAACACATATTTCTCATTCATCTGAAACTGGTACTTTTTATTAAGAAGAGAAGACATTTCTTCTGCTCTGTTCTGCTCTGCTCCTTCCACGTGTGTGTGCCTCTTCAAGCGGGCCTGTGTGCGTGTGTGTCTTAGTGAGCCTGCGTGTCATACACTTTTGTGTTTATGTGAGTGTGTACGTGTACGTGTCGAGCAACACATGGCTCTGTTTATCCAATGTTTTGAGGCCTTCAGCAGAGAACAAAGCGTACAGAATATTACAGTATAAACAACAGGATGGACATGTCCTGACTTGCCCGTCTGATCTGGTCAGGCTGACCTCCGTACATTTTGACACCCCCTCCACGGAGTCAGACTGTTCCTTCAACCCACACTTAAGCTCCAAGCAAGTCCCGATCTTCATCAGCTGCATCCACTTTTAAGACATCTTCCTCGTAATCCAAATAGACCAGTTCCTTGTGATACGGTGCTGGATCTTCAGTGTCGCTAGGCCCAAGCTTTGGGCCTCCTCGTCAGCAGCATCCCAATAATCCACTATCGTCAGCTCGCCAGAGTCGACCTCACGTGAGTTGCCCACTTGAGATGTCGGATCCCCCGGGTGATGTGCATCCTCAGACGAAAGTGGGGCCGTGCTGGTGACGGGCTGAGAGGATGATGCCTCCACACTCATGGGAGACTCAACAGGAGTGACGGGCTCATAGATGGGTCGTCCGTCGTCTGAATAGACCCATGCATACGCCTCCGGCACTTGCTGTGGTTGTTCTTGCATCGATTCTTCAGGGGCATTTACTTGCCCATCAGGATGAGTTGGGTCCAGAAATGTTCCATCTGGGTTGATCAGGCTTGGCGGATGGGAATCGTCAGGACTGGTAGGATCATACCGAGCAGTGCTCGTAGAGTTGGTCAGGCTAGGTGGGCCAACTTCAGTGCTCACGAAATGATCAAGATAGGTCTCCAACTGGTACAGTTCTGGGCACTCCAGGGAGAGAAGGGGTGGTGCAGGAGATGCTGCCCTTATCTCCATAGGCTCGGTTTCAGGCTGAGCCCGTGCAGGTGGCAGGTCAGGTGAAGCAACAACCGGGGTCTCATGTCGAGTCGTCACCATCAGGGTTGGTGCCAGGTGGACGTTAGGTGGATTTGTATTCCGCTCTTGAATTGCTGTCATCGCGGGAGTCGGAACCAGCGGTGGGGTGGCTCCTAGGTCTGCCCCTAAGGAGGCTGGCACCGTCGGGGGCAGAAGCTCTGAAGATCCCTGCGTAACCCAGAAAGATGGGCCATGAACCAGGGGCAGCCCTGTGTACAGATGGATCGCCACAAACCTGGTGATGTTGTGGAGGTGCTCCCACAACTTGGCTACCACCGGGTAGTATGAGGCTCGTGGCGGGATAGCACCCCTTGGATGATAGGGCACCGAGTTCAGAGCCGAGGTCCAGATGACTTTGCAGGCGCGTTCCGTTTCCATGCACACCGCTGCGGATACTTGCGGCAGACTATTAGGCTAGTCTGAGACAAGAATTCCATTCACCGCAGTTCTGGCCACCAAGCCAGAGTGACAGCATTGGCACCACCAGGACGAACCGACAGCCCAGAGATATTTGGCTTCTGTCAATCCTTTGTGACAGAAACAGCAGGTCACTTCATGGTCCTGTAATGACAAAAGGGGATAAAACAAGATCTAACACTACAACACAATCACTATATATATATATATATATATATATAAATATATATATATATATATATATAGATATATATATATATTCTTATTTTTATTTATTATTTTTTATTTTTTTTCTTTCTCCGGGTTTCATCGCTTTTCAGAGGTCCTCAACCGTTACTGGACCTATACAGGCCGTCAGCCGACATCAAGGACCACATCGAGCAATGTTGCCCAGAGTTAAACAGACATTAGATTAATAATTGATAATAGCATTAGCAGGGGGGTATTTAAGCAATGTTGGTTATAATGATCAAGGTTTTTTGTATTTCTGGTAGATTGAGGATTTAATCTATGGAGATTCCGTGGCCTCCACTTCCCTCCGGTGCAGTAGGAGCAGATTCGGGTCTAGTTTTGAAGATTGTAGCATAAGTCATCATCCACAATACAATGGGTACTGTGGTACAGAGACCAGTCCAATATAGCACAGAACAGATTCCCCAGGCCAGACCCCATCCAATTAGGATGACTATCTTCAGGGTCCATCTTTGTCTATTTTGGGGTCGCAAAGATAGGGTCTGGTATAGCAGGTGTGCCAGCACGGTGATGGTTATAGCTCCTTCTATCACCGCCATCACGATTCTTCCAGCTGTGCTCCCACAGTTTGTGATGGGTATAGACAGAGGGGTGAGTGTGGCTACACACTCGAGGGTCACTACGATGGAATCTGCCAATAGCCAAGACGAAATCACTACTCTCTGCCGGAGTGAAGTCTGGACCCTTCCCAAGACATAGGTAACAAATAAGTGTGGCATAATTTCAGACCTTTTTAGGATAACATGGGTCACGATCATCTTGGCGTAGGCCTGGAAGGCCACGGGGAATCGCATCAGTCACCCCTTACCCCACTTGCCGGTGTGGCAGTAGCACATCCATGCAATCATTATTAGAAAATATTCTGTCGTGCTCCCCTTAAACTGGAATGGGCATCTTGGCCAAGAGGTCTGCGTGGGGCCCGTAGTGCTATCTGAGTCTGCATAAAATGTACTCACATCAGTTGGAGCACTGGTTGTTGGGCAATCCATGATGTTCTTGACTCCGAGGATCCTTTGAGTTCTGCTTTCTGCTGCTCCGGGGCGGATGTGAGACTGTTTCCGTACTCTCTTGGTTTTAAGCCAAGCCAGCGCCCGGTTCTGGTGGAAGTGGCTTGTAGTTCCTCCCACATGGGCGGCACATGGCCTTGATGCCTTCTTGTAGGACCACACGTCCTAATAAGGCAACAGCTATCACTCCAACTAAGCTTGCCAAATAAGGCCAGATCTGAAGGAAAAGTTCAACTATCCATCCTTCAATAGTTCTTCCGCCTTCCTTGATCACTTCACCTACTTCATGCACTACTTCCGTGACTTTACGGCCTACTGTGTAACTAACAGTTTCATACCAAGCACAGTCATGTTCTTCCTCTTCCTTGCTACATTTTTTCCAACTTTCTTCTGGATACTGACATGTGATATTAGAGTAGATTTTATTTGGGCCTACCCAATCGTAGCCATGCAACTCATCACCAAAACATAGGCGTCGCCTCAGTGCATGCCCTTCGGCCAGAGCAATCATAGAATCTGAGACGAAGGGGACAATCACTCCCTGAATACTCTTTCTAGTTTTCAGTTTATGTCCTAATATGACTTTAGTGCAACTTGTACCATCAGGTACAGATCTTCTCCACTTTCCGTCACTATACTTTTTCCACACTACCTCAGCTGCATGAGTTACAAATTCATTGTTATAGTGATTTCGACAGTAAGTATCCCAACCGGGTAACTCGTAACAAGGCCTGTGGGCCAAGCTAATCGTACACATATCTTTTTTTCCATTACAAAACATTTGCCATGGCCTCGGGCTGACATATCTGTCGGGATGATATAAAGCATTTGACCATATGTATTTTGATCGTCTTTTCTCTCTTTAATTCTGTACAGTCATAACGCCAGGTGGACACGACTGCTACTTCTGTTTCCCATAATCTGCATCTAGGTGACGCCCCACTACTCTCCCACACTGAGTTATTAAGGCTAAGAAAGATACGTTCGGCTACACATTCATCAATTTTGTTAAAATCACCTTTTGTTGCACTAAATAGCTCGTTTGGTTTGGGCAGCCTCTGCACATACATGTCTGAGTAATACGGCCCCATCAGACCTGCGTAAGTCCTGGTATACCCCTCCACAAAGTCACCTTCGAAGTGGGGCAAACCAGGGGCCACCCATACCCATGGCAATGTCATGTTCAGCCAATCTTCATGCCAGGCATTAACAGGGTGAAATATAGCTGCCCAGCTCCAGTAATAATATCTTTGATTTGCTACTGGGGTTATTGGTAAATAATTTTGAGATTTACACTCACCATACAGGTTCCAATAGCAGATTGGGAGCTTCTTTAATTTGTTTTCCTTACAATATTCTGTTGCAGCCTTATCCACCCCGGCCTTATTTATCCCGTTATCATTGGACTCTATCTTCACCATTTGTATTATATTGGCCGGTGGGACATATATATCATCATAGGCCTCAGTTGGTTGCTGGTTTGGCTTTATGTCGGTTGCATTAGCTTTGAGTATCTTCTGGTCTTAATTCCAGTACGGTTTTGATATGTTCTAGTGTGATTTCTTTGAATGAGTGGGGGTATTTTGTCACAGTCTAAGTGGATGTTGCCCCAAAACTCCCAACGTGGGAGGATTGCCCGACAGCTTTCGTCTTTTGGCGGTGCGGGATAGATCACTTCTTTATCCCAGTGGCCTTGGTGGGCCAACCCTGGCAGTGGTCGGCAAGCCCAATCACATTGCCATTCAGGTAGTTCTTTGTCAGGGTGAATCCATTTACATCTTGTTGTTCTTCTAACTTGTTTCTTTAATTCTGCTATCCAAACTACAACTCCATCCTGTAGGACTAACAGGTCGGTGATGGTCCATGCTATTCTGGTCATATTCTCAGCGTCAATAGCTGCCATCCATTCAGGTGTGAGATTCAGCTTTTTCTTCCAGGCTCGATAGCCCGCTCGTTTCACTCGATTCCAAGTCAAAGTTTGATTTTGAATGGTCTCATTTTGGTTCCATGGCATAAAGATGTTGCTTCGAGTAATATCCCAGCAGGTCATGTTTGCATATTTGGATCTCCCGTGGGAGACCGTTACATGTGTGAGGCTCCATGTGTTGTATGTGCGGGCAACCCAGTTGTAACGAGACCCAGAACGACACAAGACTCAGGCTACGAAAAGTGATGTTTATTTACAGTGAATAGAAAATATATACAATATATACAGGGCCCTTGGACTGGAACTCCTGGAAGAGGGAAATAGTTTGTTCAGGTCGGGAGTAGGTAAGTGACACAGGAGAAAAGGATTTGATATTAGTTGTTTCTGTCTTACAGCTTCTTCGGTACTGGAGTGAGTTCAGGAGTCCCAAGATGCATGAGTCCCAGCAACAGGGTTCAGATATCCAAGGTCCACAGGTCCGGGTTTCGTGAGACTAGACAGGATGTCGAGAGATCAGGACTGGAATGGCACGGCCAAAATGAGGAACTGCTGGCATAGGAAGCACAAGGTCAGTATCACAAATACTTGAGAACATAAAAGGCTGAGAGCACTAGTACAGGGAGGGAATCAATGATCCAGCATCGAGTAGTCTTGACTGCAGCCTTAAATAGGAGTCGATGCTCATCAGGGAGATGACCGCCAGGTGTAGGTCGTTAGCAGCCATCTTGGGAGCTGCAGCAGAGCTACTCTCACACCATGGTCTAATTCCAGCTTGATACAGAATAACCAACAGCATTACAAAGCCTATTAACACTACGAGTCCCCGCATCAGGGTACGTAGACAAGCCGCTTTATCCTTAATCGTAATCCTTGGACAGTCCTTAGGTCGGTTGGGGGTCGCTTCATCATCTGAATCTTCGTTGTTTGAATCATCGCTGTTTGGGTCTCTAGTTTTCAGTGGAATCATTATGGAAAAGGGCTTATGTTGCTCCTAGCTCTTGCCCTTCTCTCGGCACGTCTATTGACTGTAGTCACTCGCCCCTGAAGGAGTTTCAGATTTAGTGGGGAGGGGTGTGGCAATCCAGGTTGCAACCCTTTCCACACCCATCTCCACTGTACCACCAACCAATTTTTGGGTTCAGGTTGGGGTCCACATTTACTCCACCTTGGTCTAAAAGTGGCTGCCAAATTTCTTCTTCTTGGTCCGAATCGGGTAATCAGTGAATAACAATCCATTTCCTCCTGGCCTTCTTAGGCTAATACTTCTACTTGAGTTATAAGTGGCTGGCCTTTGTACAACACTTGTACCCTGTATCCTAATCTTGCTCTTGAACTTATTAAACGATTGTAGGGGGTCATTATTCAATCCCCTACCATTCTAAGGGGCAGGCGTTGGTTTTCTAATATATACAGCTCTGATTTACATACCTTTTTGTGTATGGCTTTCAACATCGGTGAGCTTGTGGCCCAGATTACCATTTCTCCTACTGAAATTTCGAAGAACTGACTCTGGTACGACTCCCAATAGTTGGGTCCCCACCTGAGTTTGATTCTTAGTCCCGATATAGTCAAATATACCACATTGAATATCCATGGGGACTCTGGTGGGCAAGAGCAGATAGGGGTACTGTAAAGGGGGAGCATTGCCAGGCTCCGGTCATATTTCTTCTGAGGTTCATCCAGGCGAGGCTTCCTGATGTACTGGGTATTTTCATAGAAATAGTCCTTGGAGAGGTTTCGCCATACAGAAAAGTCTTATTGTGGCCTGTCGAGCCATGTTATCTCATTCACCGTTATTATTGCTGGTATTTTTGGGCCCTCTCGATTATATTGAATTAACACGTTGTTTTCAGCAATGCCAATTGTCTTAGATTGTATAATGTTTTCCTTTTTCACGGGTTTTCTGGCGCGAGCAGACATGACCTCATTGGAGTACCTTCTACCTTTCAGGTCACAAACCTGGGCGTTTCTTGCTCCCCTTCCTCCGGAGCTCTGTCCTCTTCTCTTGTCACCCGTCCCTTATAGAGCTCCAGACAGAGGGGTGATGGGTGTGGCATGAGTGGTCTTAATCCTCTCCACACCCACTTCCATTGGTGGACACTCCACCCAATGGGCTCCGGCTGGGGACCTTCTAGCCCACCAAAGATGGTGCCAAGCGGGCTTTCTCTTCTGCGGAAACGATCTATTGACTCTTGCTCATGTTGTTCAGCATACTCGCGTATTTTTGCCTCATACTATCTGTACGGCGGGCCCAACTCCATGTGTGAGGTTACCGTGCTGACCAGTGGGTGCCCCCTGTAGGACACAGTTGCCTTGTATGCCTGTTCCAGTAGTTGACAGGCGTCGAAACCCTGTCGTACAGCATTCGCAGGGGTAGCTTAGTGTTTTCGACTACCACTCGATCCTTGTCACATTCCCTTTGATAGATCCTCGTTCTCAGGGATGGGCTCGTTGCCCAAATTATTAAGTCTCCCACCAAGATCTCACAATATTCCGTCTGGTGAGGCTCTCCGTAGTTGGGGCCCCACTTGATCTTGACCTGCCATCCCAACACTTGCAGATAAACGACATTAAAGATCCATGGTGTTCCCATTGGGCTGGGGTTGTGTAGTGGACTAGGCCCATGTCAAAAACTAAGTCTAAGGTCAAAAATCTTGACCTTAAGAACCTTGTGGGACAGGAACTGTCATTTCATTGATTTGAATCCAGAAATACAGGTTCACCCATCCTGAGACTTTCTCTCTTGAAGATTCAAGTGAAAAGAACACTCTCTGT
Organism: Nematolebias whitei; assembly: GCF_014905685.2. Taxonomy (NCBI): domain Eukaryota; kingdom Metazoa; phylum Chordata; class Actinopteri; order Cyprinodontiformes; family Rivulidae; genus Nematolebias; species Nematolebias whitei. The sequence goes on along the minus strand of NC_056506.1, from coordinate 10,411,359 downwards.
TTTATTATCATTACTATTTTACAAATGTTGATAATCAAAGTGTCTTAGTTCAAACCATTTTAGATGTTGCAGTGAACTAATCAATTTTATTAACTGTGTAATGATTTTTTCTCACGCAAAGTTAGAACTCATGTCAAAGCTGTTACAGAGTAATTATGCCTTTTCTGATTTCTGCTTTTGAATGAGCAAGTGTAAGTTGGTCCAAGGTTGGAGTCAAACGCAAAACAAGTTGTTAGAACGAACTGTCATGTTTTTAGAATCCTCTCAGACGTAAATATAGAGGTTTTTGGCACCTGTTTCTGAAACGCGCCAAAACAAAACTCTCTCTGTCTGTGAGAACATTTCTGATCTTTCCATAACAATTCTTGCTGTCTTCTAACCTCTTACGTCACAAAACACACCCCGTCTGGTCGGTTCTGACCAATGGTAATACTCCCAGATGGACCGGAAAACAGCTCTTTAAAATGTCAGTACTTCCTGGTCTATACAGTTCTGGTACGGGCTCTGCTCGAGATCTGTAAACTACACAGTTCTGTTAGAAGCTCTGGGATGGTGCTGGAACAGTTCTGGGACAGTTCTGTTCAGTTCTGATGGAGTGCTGTTGGAGTTCTGCTGGATACACAGTCCAACCAGTTCTGTGAGAGAAGCCCAGTTCTGTGAGAGACGGGATGATCCTGACATGACAACAGAGCTCTTCCGAGTTCCATGGGATTATAACATTTTCACTCGCCACTACTTCTGACGATTCACAGCATCCTAAGGAGACGCTGGACAGGTAGCGTTAACGGAGCTCCATATCTGCTGATTAACTTCAGAGAGGTAACGAGTCAAGTTTCCTACCAAGCGTACCGGGGAGAGCTGGGTTCTGACGGAGAGTGTCAATTCTGGTGAACACTTCCCCTCCCATACCATCTTTACTCCCTCTAAACTTCTTTCCCATCTTTAAACTTTCTATCAAGTAGATATACTTCCAGATATTTAGAAATGTCTGTGTAAAATGCTCATCCACATCCGTGTGGGTAAAAGATCATAATTGTACAGTTTCATAAATGTCTGTGGTGAAGCAACGGAAAAATCATGGCCGTATGATTTTTCCTGATTGATTGCTTATGTTGTTATTTTCATAATTTGCCAAATTAATGTAAATGTTTGATGTTAAATTTTGATTCTGTAAATAAATGACCGCATTCATTTTGATGGGTCAAATATAAATGACGTCTCACGTTTGCATTTCCTTAAATTCAATGCACGTTTTATTCAGTCCAGAAAAATGAGGAATCCGTGTTAAATGATGAATATATCCGAGCATCTGTTCATCTACAGTTGTATGGTAACCCCCACTGATCGCTTATTAACATGAAGGCAACCATCTTTGGAGCCGTCTTGGAGAGGTCTGGTGTGCGGAAGGTTCTTACACTCGAGCTGTAGTAATTCTTTGTTTTATTTGTATAAATTGAGAAGTCTTTTCTGGGTCGATCTAATTTTACCAGTTGTTTTCTGACAATCAAGGCTGGTTCATAAGGCCCAGTTCTAGATCTTTGAAACAACGTGTTCCATACATACTCATGGGGCTGTTCCTTCTTTCTCGGGAGGAGGTCCAGTTCACTAGGCCAAATGTCCGGTGAAGTCCTTACCGTGGTCGCGTCCCATGTCCAACTTTCTTCGATGATTTCAGGGAATTTTATGTTAACTCTTCCTCCCCAAATGGGGCTAGGGCATCTTATAATACATATTAGCCTTTGTCTTTCTAACCTTCTTTTGCGATGAGATCCATTGATGAGTCTAGCACCCCTTGGGTTGCTTTTTACTCGTTCATTTTCTTGTCCGTGAGTTTCCATCTCCTTGGGAACGTCTTGCTGGCCCAGGCTTTCAGCACACTTCGTCTTTTGTCCGTTTTACTTAGTTTAGGCTTTTCAGCGCCGTTCTTACTGTCTTCGATCGGCTGGATTGTTGCCCCAACGGAATACACTCCCCTATATGGTGCAATGATCATCTGCACGGAAACTCTAACCCTCTGGGTGGAGTCTGGCCTTATGGGAGTGTCTACCCGTTGTACAGCCGTTCCAGGTATCTGTAGCACTCCTTTTCTCTCCAGGCTTCCAGGGTCACTAGATACTCAGCTGTTTTTTGCTTGTGTCTAGCCCCGTGTCTAGCCCATGCATCCAGGCTAGTGGTGTGGTAGTACAGATTTGTGTGCCTGGTCCCTGCTTCTCGGGGAACCTCCGGCAGGTCGATTAAGGGGAGATCTTGGTTTAAGATTACCTCCGCTATCAGTAGAGCCCACGTAGTTAGCTCCCAGGGGCCCTTCCAGCCGCCTTTTTGAGCTTCTTCGTTCACTTCGTCAGGTAGCTGGTTTCTTTCACCTCCGTCTGCCCCCGGCGGGTCCCTGAACACCCTGAAGACCAGTGGAAACTGATTAGTGCTGAGAGGTGCGTTTCTCGCTTTTCCCATTGCGGGATTATAGGGCCAGGCTTGCTGTACTGATTCTTCGAGCAAGTCCTGAGGGTTCCAACATTTCCCTTTCTTTTTAGCCTCTTCCCCCTCGTTGGGTTTAACTATCCCTGGGTATACAGGTCCTTCTAAAAAAATTAGCATATTGTGATAAAGGTCTTTTCCATAATGTAATGATAAAAATGAAACTTTCATATATTTCAGATTCATTGCACACCAACTGAAATATTTCAGGTCTTTAATTGTTTTAATACTGATGATTATCCTGATGCATGCTCAATAATCCAGGTAGAAAAATCTAAAAAAGTTAAATCTGGTCCTCTGGACATTCAAAAAAAAAACAAAAAAAACAAAGCAAATCAACAAAAAAATGTAGAAACGTTTCGTCTCTCATCCGAGAGACTTCCTCAGTCTGAGGAGCTGTATTCAGCTCAGTCTCTTAAATAGCACCGTCTCAGAGTG
>NC_056506.1:10406490-10408346 GCF_014905685.2 Nematolebias whitei | reverse complement strand
ATACATATATATATATATATATATATATATATCTTTGTATATATTGTTTTGCTACCCGAGTGAGTTAGACACAGGGCACATGCCACGCCCTCACCGCAGCCTCTCCTCCAACGGGTCTTTAAACTAATCCTATGGCTCAGGTATTACCCGCAGCAGTGTCCTAGGACCGTTCTAAATTTAAGGCTGTGTTGAGATGACTCAAAGTTAACTACCTTCGATCCTTGCACCACACCCAACTTTTCACCTCGTGCCTCACCCGACCTAGCAGCCGGAGTGGGGACGTTTAGCAGACGAGGGAGCGCAAGTTAACGGTAGCTCATCTCCTGATTTAGCATTGCAATTGTCAATTGGTCTGGTGATTTTTAGAGCCTAGGGAAAAAAAGACTCATGGGTGTTGTTTTATAATCCAAAGCTAATAAAACTGTTCAAAACCTCCCACATACGTCTGTTGTTTCATTGAACCAAGTTTTCCACTTCCAAGAACAAAAGGGTGTGTTTGAAATAAGAATCCAGAATTTTACGTTTTGTTTTGCTTTTAATCAATAACTTTTGCAGGGGAACAGCGGTATAGCACAATAATGATTACACTGGATTACACAGAGATTACATGATGAATGATTCTCACTCCTTAGTTCCTATTTAGTTGTTGACCTTCCCTGGGTGAGGTAGGTGGATGTGTTTGAAACAGGCGCTTGGACTCCTCTCTGCCCGGCGTCGGACTTCCCTCAGTCCAGCCGGCCACGCCCGGTCTCCCTCAGGAACACAAGTACCCACACAGCTTACCTACTCTCTCTAACTGCCCCAACAGATTATTCCTCACCACAAAGAAGACCCTTCTACAACTCTGAGCAACCAGGCTTTTAATATAATAAATTTTTCTGTTTGTCAATTCATACACCACTGCTAAAATTTGGGATATGGTTTTAATAAGGATCAATTTTGCGGAGTGTCCCCTTACCATGTTTTCTGAATCCGGTAAGAGGCAGATTTCCCAATCCCATATCGATCGGATTTGGGCCACTCCTGGTCCTTGTGCTGGTTCAATTTGAAGAAAAAGGGTTTCAGGTTTAATCCGGGCTGTTGAGTTTTGAAGAAATAGTTCCAAAAAAGAAACTTATTCCATTGGATTCTACCCCAGTTCTCCTCAAGCTAAAACCGTCCAAAATTGCCCTATTAATCCACAATTCGTCCAAAGGTTCCTTGGATCTTGTCCTTGGTCCTTCGCCTGTGAAGAGGGTCCCCAAACAGCAGAGGTTCTTCTTCTTCTTCTTCTTTTGGTTTTTATTGGCGGTTGGCAACCAACTTAAGGAGCATTTACCGCCACCTACCAAACTGGAGTGTGGTCTTCAGTGATGTCAGAGGGAATTCAACACATCAAATGACGTGTATGATGAATATATGCCCACCCTGACCCTCACTAAAGTACTTATATGAATATGCAGCGACAGACTCATATCTATATACTCAATATTAAACTCGATTTATTATTCCCGTGCTATTCAAAAATTTAAACAATTGAGTTGCAACATATCTTGATCCATATCCCAATAGATTGAACAAGGACATTTCTATATTCTTTTTGTTCAGTGATGATTTTAATAGTTGGCGTTCCTCTGAATATTTCACACACTGTAACAATACATGTTCTACTGTTTCCTTGCTATTACAATAATTACAATTCCCATTTTCATGCTTACCTATTATGTACAAAGAATTATTAAGCCCAGAGTGCCCCATTCTGAGTCTAGCCATAACTACTTCCTCCTTTCTCCTTCCGCTCATATATTTATTATCCCCCACATCCTTTTGAATTTCATATAACTGTCTTCCGTTATCATTATTATCCCATTGTTCCT
>NC_056506.1:10403169-10406390 GCF_014905685.2 Nematolebias whitei | reverse complement strand
GCCACTCTTCTAAAGCCAGTTTGACGGCTAGTAATTCACGATTTCCCACATTGTAATTACGTTCGGCTTGGGACAAACGCCGAGAAAAGAAGGCACAGGGGTGTACCTTATTGTCTCTGGGGGATCTCTGAGAAAGAACGGCACCTACCCCAGTGTCGGAAGCGTCCACCTCCAGGATGAACTGACGTTTGGGGTCAGGATGGCAGAGGATGGGTGAGGTTGAGAAAAGTTGTTTTAATTTGTTGAAGGCAGAGTCTGCTTCTGTAGTCCATTTGAACGTTCTGTTAACTGAGGTAAGTTGGGAGAGTGGTGCGGCAATATGGCTGTAGTCTCTAATGAAGCGTCTGTAGAAGTTTGCAAAACCAAGAAAGCTTTGAAGCTGTTTATGGGTCTCAGGAACGGGCCATTCTACTACTGCTTTGATTTTCTCCGGATCGGTACGATAATGTCCTTCCCCGAATATAAACCCCAGAAAGGAAACAGATGAAGTATGAAACTCACACTTCTCGCCTTTGACAAATAATTGGTTCTCATATAGCCGCTGAAGAACTGTTCTGACCCTCTTGATGTGTTCCTCCTTGTCATGAGAGTAGATTAAGATATCATCAAGATATACAAAAACGAACTCCCCTAAAAAGTCTCTGAGTACGTCATTGACCAATGCCTGGAAGACTGCAGGAGCGTTAGTGAGCCCAAACGGCATGACTAAATATTCGAAGTGACCCAAAGGGGTCCGGAAGGCTGTCTTCCATTCGTCGCCCTCCTTAATACGAACCAGATGATATGCGTTACGCAAATCTAACTTAGTAAAAATGGTGGCTGATTGTAAATGTTCATGTATGGAGTCAATAAGCGGAAGAGGATATTTGTTTTTGACCGTAATGTTATTTAAACCCCGATAATCGATACACGGACGTAGGGTTTTATCTTTTTTGGCTACAAAGAAAAATCCAGCCCCCACCGGGGAGGTGGATGGACGAATAATACCGGAGTCAAGTGACTCCTCAATGTACTCCTTCATGGAGTCTCTCTGGACCGGAGAGGTTGAACAGACGACTAGCTGGTAAGGGAGCCCCCGGAAAAAGATCTATCGCACAGTCGTAGGGTCGGTGTGGCGGCAAGGACAAGGCTCTCTGTTTACTAAAAACAGGAGAGAGATTGTGATACTCAGACGGAATGGAAGTTAAATCAATTTGTTCTATATTGGTGTTTTGTTTGGTTGCATTAGAGATTCCAGTGTTTTAGACACCTTCCGCTCCATTTCTCTATTCTGCCAAGCTCCCAATTAATGTGAGGGTTATGGAGTTTTAACCAGGGGTATCCTAAGATTACTTGATCATGGGGTGAATCGAAAACAAAAAAACTGACGTGTTCGTGGTGATTTCCGGATGTCATTAAGTGTAAGTCAGTGGTGCGGTGTTGGACCTGGGATAGTGTATCGCCTGTGATTCCTGCGATGGCAATGGTGGGTATTTTTACAGTGGGTAGTGACAGTTCAGATACCAGACTGTGACTAATTAAATTCTGTTCAGCGCCGGAGTCTATGAGTGCAGAAACGGGGAAGCGGTTGTGATTACACTGACTGACCGTGGAAATGGTCAATCTACTTAATGGGGAGAGTGAAGAAGTCCCCACCAATATCTCCCTCTTTATTGGTGGGTGTTCTCGTTTCCCCGAAACAGACAGGCGGCAATAAGATGCCTATCTTGGCCACAATAAAAACATAACCCTTGTTCTCTGCGTTTTCGTCTAATGTCGGGAGCAAGATGGGTGCGTCCCTTCTGCATGGGCTCTGGCTCAGGTAAAGTGTGTGAAGGGGGTGACGCGTGGGTAGAATGACTCTGGGTTTTGAAAAACGAAGGTGACTCTTTACCACGGACAATATTGAGTGACGGACCTAAACCGGAAGTGGTGGTACGTTGGGAGTTGTAGTCCCGTTCCCGCTGCTGCTCGCGGAAACGCTCATCGATAGAAATGGCCAGATTAATGAGAGCGTCAAAGTTGGACGGCTCGTCCCTAGCGGCGATCTGGTCCTTTAACGGATCCGATAACAAATTTAGGAAAGTTCCCTGTAGTGCCCTGTCGTTCCATCCGGTTTGTGCGGCGAGGATGCGGAACTCGAGGGCGTGTTCGGCTAATGGTCGCCGGCCCTGACATAAGCCCAGGAGACGTTTCTCTGCGTTGGGGCCCGATAATGGTCTGTCGAATATCCTGCGAAACTCAGTAAGTACACTACTAAACGTAATAACTTTTAAATCATGCTGTCAGAGAAAAGAAGTTGCCCACCGGAGTGCGTTACCCTTTAACTGGCTCGTAAAGTAGGTGATCTTAGCGTTTTCTGAGGAGTAGAGCCTGGGGGCTCCGCTGACTGCGAGCTCACATTGGAGGAGAAAGCCGTCACATTGTTCTGGGTCACCGGAAAAAGTTTGGACGGTTTTACCAGTAATTGTGGCTCCGATGAGTGTCTCGCCGAGCATGGGCACGTGTGACTGTTCTCAGGGGTTTCTGCTGCGACTGTAGGAGGAGAAGGAGAGAGAGTCTGTTTAATTGAATAAACCATACCCCCCAGCTCCTGAAGATTAGCTTGAGTTTGCTGTTGCTGTTGGATCATTTGTGAGAGGATCTTCTCAAGCTGGTTAACTCGCTCTGTTTGCGACGAGGACGTGGCTTGGTCGTTCCGAGCCTCGTTCTGGGTTTGGTCTGGCTGGAGCATTTCTGTTGTATGTGCGGGCAACCCAGTTGTAACGAGACCCAGAACGACACAAGACTCAGGCTACGAAAAGTGATGTTTATTTACAGTGAATAGAAAATATATACAATATATACAGGGCCCTGGGACTGGAACTCCTGGAAGAGGGAAATAGTTTGTTCAAGTCGGGAGTAGGTAAGTGGCACAGGAGAAAAGGATTTGATATTAGTTGTTTCTGTCTTACAGCTTCTTCGGTACTGGAGTGAGTTCAGGAGTCCCAAGATGCATGAGTCCCAGCAACAGGGTTCAGATATCCAAGGTCCACAGGTCCGGGTTTCGTGAGACTAGACAGGATGTCGAGAGATCAGGACTGGAATGGCACGGCCAAAACGAGGAACTGCTGGCATAGGAAGCACAAGGTCAGTATCACAAATACTTGAGAACATAAAAGGCTGAGAGTACTAGTACCGGGAGGGAATCAATGCTCCAGCATCGAGTAGTCTTGACTGCAGCCTTAAATAGGAGTCGATGC
>NC_056506.1:10393170-10403069 GCF_014905685.2 Nematolebias whitei | reverse complement strand
AAAGTTCAGTTCCCTGGCAAGAATCTCTGTCTCCGGCTGGGTGAGCTGTCTGTCAGATAAGTTCTTCACCCACTTTTCTGTCTCCCTGGCATGTAATTGACTACTGGAGTGTTGTCTTACACTGAATGTGTTGTTATTGGAATAGTGATGGTGTTGATGAGCTATTAGTACGTTAAACTTGTTTTGTTGTCGAGTCTTGGACTTGACATGCTGTGCTAAGCGTGCCTGATCTGTACAGTCCATCACTTGCTGAAGTGTGGTCTGATCTAGGCATGTTGTTAGTTTTTGTTTAATGCGCTCTTCCTTGGCCTTCAAGGCCTCTAGTAAAATTGGTCTGTCTCACCCGTTCATTCAGCAGCTGGGTTTGTGCCTTCTGAAGGATCTTGCTTGCCCGGTGCCCGCTGACCGAAGATTTTAGTTCCAGGCTCTTGGGAATGATGCCACTTTGTCGACATCTGAGGTTAAATCGCAAATGGTTCCTGTAGTCTGCCCTCTTCCTTGCTTTTTTCTCAAACTCTCTTACTAGTTTGAGGCAATCTTGGCCAAAGTGGTTCAAAATATCCTGATGCATGCTCAATAATCCAGGTAGAAAAATCTAAAAAAGTTAAATCTGGTCCTCTGGACATTCAAAGAAAACAAAACAAAGCAAAACAACAAAAAATGTAGAAACGTTTCGTCTCTCATCCGAGAGACTTCCTCAGTCTGAGGTGCTGTATTCAGCTCAGTCTCTTAAATAGCACCTTCTCAGAGTGGATCAACCAGTTTTGCTACTGACAACCAAAACCAGCTGATCACATGCTCAAGAAGGACCATCAGCCTAACAATGGATCATTAGCACACTGATGGCTGTTTACTATTCACAAAGGGCTGAGTGATACTAGCAATCACAGCATTGTAAGGTGCTATTTAAGAGACTGAATTGAACACAGCACCTCAGACTGAGGAAGTCTCTCGGATGAGAGACGAAACGTTTCTACATTTTTTGTTGTTTTGCTTTGTTTTGTTTTCTTTGAATGTCCAGAGGACCAGATTGAACTTTTTTAGATTTTTCTACCTGGATTATTGAGCATGCATCAGGATATTTTGAACCACTTTGGCCAGGATTGCCTCAAATATGTATGTAAGGCAAAAATATTTTAAATAAAAATAAAAACATTTAGTTTTTCGAGCATTGCTACAGACATGTAGGTTTATTAGATTAAACTCATTACTACCATCAATGAAAACTACAGATATTGATTGATGTAAATAAATACATAAATAAATAAAGATAAAACCTGAACGTTTAAAATAGACTGATGTAATAAATATGCTAAACAAATAATTGAACAGAAACTGAAATAACAATATAAAAAGACAAGCTCAAGAAACCTCGCTCAGTTCAAGGTCAATCATTTTATGGCACTTTCCTGTAAAGGTGGTCATGTTGATGCACTGTTAAAAAATACAGTGCCTTGTGAAAGTATTCGGCCCCCTTGAACTTTTCAACCTTTTGCCACATTTCAGGCTTCAAACATAAAGATATAATTTTTTTATTTTTTGTGAAGAATCAACAAGTGGGACACAATTGTGAAGTGGAATGAAATTTATTGGATGTGTCAAACTTTTTAACAAATAAAACACTGAAAAGTGGGGAGTGCAATATTATTCGGCCCCTTTACTTTCAGTGCAGCAAACTCACTCCAGAAGTTCAGTGAGGATCTATGAATGATCCAATGTTGTCCCAAATGACTGATGATGATAAATAGAATCCACCTGTGTGTAATCAAGTCTCCGTATGAATGCACCTGCTCTGTGATAAGTCTCAGGGTTCTGTTCAAAGTGCAGAGAGCATCATGAATACCAAGGAACACACCAGGCAGGTCCGAGATACTGTTGTGGAGAAGTTTAAAGCCGGATTTGGATACAAAAAAATTTCCCAAGCTTTAAACATCCCAAGGAGCACTGTGCAAGCAATCATATTGAAATGGAAGGAGTATCAGACCACTGCAAATCGTTGGTTACGTACTGTAACCCCAGATTCTATGAGTATAGGCGTAGCCCTTTAAGGCCTTCGCTTCCTATCCATCAGCTGTTGTAGAAAAGACAACACGTCGCCTAATGGGCATGAGGTGGCCTCTACACCTTTCTCTGTACACCAGCGCTGAAAAGCTGCCCACTTTGATGTGTACAGAGCTGTGGTAGATGCAACACGTGAATCCTGGATTGTGCGCACTACCTCCTGTGGGAGACCCATCCTCTCTAAGCGGGACCGCTCAGCGGCCAGACCCACAGGTGCTGGCCTATTTCTGGGTAACTCCTGATCGCTCCTCCTGCTTGAAGGAAAGCGTCCTCCCTCCACGGCAGTTTCCACGGGAGCCCTGACAACAGACGTTGCAGGACTGGAAACCATGGTGCGTTCACGCGCTCGGGGGCCACCAGGAGAGCTGTCAATCCCTCCTCCTGAACTCGGTTCAGGAACTGTAAAATCAGAGGAGGTGGAGGAAACGCGTACAGAAGCGTTTTGGGCCATGGGCTGTGGGCAAACGCATCCACCCCCAGCGGTGGTTCGTCTCGCAGGCTCAGGGAAAACCATAGTTGACACTGAGCGTTCTCTCGTGTCGCAAACAGATCCACAGCTGCTTTGCCAAACTTCTGCCACGTCTGAGCCATCAGGTCTGGATGGAGAGTCCAGTCCGCGTGACGTGGGCCACCCCTGGACATCACATCCGCCCCTCTGTTCAGAACACCGGGTATGTAAACTGCTCTGATGGAGAGCAGATTTTGGTGAGCCCAACACAGAAGCTTTCGCGCAATGTGTAACATCTGGGCTGAGCGTACACCCCCGTCGGTTTATGTACGCAGCAGTCACCTTGTTGTCTGTGTGAATCAACACATGTTGATTCTGTAGCACGGGAGCAAAGTGTTGAATCACATTCAGCACCGTGCAACACTCCAAAACATTTATGTGGGTTGATGTTTGATGGGGCCATAGCGCCCCTACTGCTTGAGATAGGCATGTCCCCCACAGCCTGACAGCGACGCGTCTGTGAAGACTGACACGTGTGACGTGGGTCTACTGAGGGGAACTCCCTCCGACAGAGACAGGGTGTTTCCCCAGTGTCGGAGGTCTGCTCTCACGGAGGGGGGAACGGTGATCATCCGTCTCTTTTGTTTTACTGGATCCACGCGCAGACGCACAAACCATCTCTGGAGGCGTCTCATGTGTAACAAACCCAGCGGAACCACTGTGTGAGCTGATGACATCATTCCTAACAGCTTCATGACAGAGACAGCTGTTACCACTCTGCCAGGTCTTACATGGCGGAGTTGACTTTTTAAAGTGTCGATTCTCGTTTGTGATAAACGAGCCTTCATGGTGGTTGAGTTTAATTCCACACCCAGATAAACAATTGTCTGGGCCGGAAAAATCGAGCTTTTCTTCCAATTTATGGCGAAGCCCAGATTCAACAGGTGTGATGTCAACACCTGAGCCTGTATCATCGCTTCCTGTCTGGAGCGTGACAGCAGCAGCAGGTCGTCCAGGTAAAACAAAACTCTCATCCCTGCTCTGTGTAATGGGTGCAGGGCTGTCTCCACACACTTTGAGAACGTACGAGGCGCGAGGGAATACCCGAACGGCAGCCTGTTGTACTGATACTTCATCCCCTGGAAGGAGAAACGCAGAAATTTTCTGTGTTTTGGGATGATCGGTATGTGAAAATAAGCATCTTTTAGGTCGATGGAAACAAACCAGTCGTTTCTTTGGATGATGTCCAACAGCTGTCTGGTTGTCAACATGTGAAACGGTCTGTCCATGATCGCCTTGTTGAAAGCTGACAGGTCCAGAATCGGTCTCATCCCTCCGGTCCGTTTTGGAACCAGGAAGTAACGTGAGTAAAACCCTGTGTTTTCCTCTCTGTTGGGAACTCTGGAGATTACGTCTTTTATCAGAAGCTCTTGGACTTCTGCATTTAGGGATGAGATTTGGTCTGGTGATGACAGGACCGTCTCTATAGCTCCTCTGAACGGAGGGGGTCGGGTTGCAAATTGCAGCGTGTAGCCTTTGCATAACACCCTGTCCATTCATTTGTCCGGCGAGCATGTTTTTAGCCACTCTGCGTAACGTTCGTGGAGTGGACGTGCGTTTAAGTGATGCGTCATGTTTTGAACGGATGTCATCCAATCCGCCGCCTCGACCGCCGTCATGTGCCGCGGGACTGTTTTCCGCGTGACCCAAGGCGAGGCTTCTTCGAAAGGGCTCTGAACGCGCCCGTGCGCTGCGTTCGGACCGCGGACCAACCCTCACGTCTGGGTGGACCGGTGTGTGCTGAGGCGAAGCGTGTGACAGCTGATGACGCCGTGGGGCTGCACGTTTAACGTCGCTGTGCGAACGTTGAGAGGCGGAGGGCGTGACTTCATCAACACCGTGCTGTTGGAGTGAAGGCTGCAAGCCCCGCGGGAGCACACGTTTCTTCTGGAGGGACGCGCGCCGCTCGCGCTGGAGGGGCGCGTGCCGCTCGCGCTGGAGGGGCGCGTGCCGCTCTCGCTGGAGGGGCGCGTGCCGCTCTCGCTGGAGGCGAGACTCGTCACCGGGTTCGTTCAGCTGTCCCACGCTTATGCTGCCGTGAGCTGCCGAGCGCTGAGACGCGGTGGATGACGGCCGCCCGCGTTTGCTCCGGTGAGGTTTCGTGTGTTGTTCTTGCTGGGAGCAAGGGCTTCCACCAGACCCGGTCTGCGGTCCCACATTTATCCCGATGTGAGCCGTTGAGCGCCAGGCAGCTGTGTGTGCATCATCATCAACGCAGTGCCGTTTGGATGGAAGCTGTTTACATCGCCCGAATGCGCATTTGACACCGCTTGGGTGAGGATTGTGCAGCTCTGATTGATAACGAGTTATTTCGCTTACCATTGTGTCTTGTGGGCGACTCGTCATGTCTTGGAGCGACGGTGTGTTTAAAAAACCTTTATTTAAGGACACTGGCTCGTTATGTGTGGAGGGTGTGTGCGCAGCCGCTATGAGTTCATCCGAGCTTACAGCCTGGCTAAAAGCAGACACTTTGACCATTGAAAAATTATTTATTTCAACTTCCGTGTCATTATTACACACACCCTCGGCAGACCGTCATTTTTTAAATCGTCTCCCCCGTGAGTTCTGTGATTTGTTTGCCCCGAGCGCCGTCTGCAGGCGATCTCTGGGGAAACGCTGAACTGCAGGCTGCCGGGATGAAGAGGGGTGGTCTCTGACGGGCGGGGCTGGTGGTGGAGCTGAGCGAGATGATGCCGCCGTGGCCGTGGAACGCCGTTGTTTCTGCCTCTGCTCACGACGGTCTCTCCAACGGGCCGGGGGGCGGGATGAGCCGTGTGGCTTGATGAGATGGCGCACCGCCTCTGACACCTCCTCCGACTGCTTCGAATTTGCCAGCATGGTTTTGAAGCTGCTCCCGAACAGCGCGTCCGGCGTGATGGGGCCCTCCATCAGGTCCTTGTGCAGTTTCTCCGGCAGCGAGGGGGAGTGACGAAGCCAGGTGGATCGTTGGATCATCGTCATCCACGCTGCAATCCTCGACAGGCAAACCGTAGAGGAGGCGCACATGTTGACGATGGCGTCTGCTGTCTTACAGAGGGAGCTCTTTGTCTCCTCGGACAGGTCTGCGGCCTCCAACCTCTTGGACATGCTATATGCTAGCAACGCCACGTTGTTGCTAGCTGCGGCTGCCTGAAAAGCACACTGATGGGCTCGATTGGAGAGCGCGGTCACCGTCTGGTCGTGTTTCCCAGGAGGGACGGGACGCTGCTCCAACCTGGACAGCTTAGCTCTGAAAGCGTCCGCGAGGCTTGGCTCAAGGGGGGGTACCGAGGCATAGCCCCGCTCGGTGAACCCCTCTACTCTGGTAATGGGAGCGTAAGTGGAGACGGGCGCTCTCAACTTACCAGGACCGGCTGCGGCCTCATTCCAGTAGGCCGTTACCGCTGGAAAACGAGGCCAGATGGGATCAGGACGGCGAGCCAGCGTGGAGCCAAACCTTCCCGCAAGATCATCCGATCTGAGCGGGGGAGGTAAGGGAACAGAAAGTCCCTTTACGTTAGCAGCTTCCCGGATAATGGCGGGCAGCTCCGAGAGGAGTGCGCCCATGGCAGGGAGCGGTGTGGCCGTTGAGGCGGGAAACCCCGGAGGGGTCGAGCATCCGCTCGGCCTCCCTCGTTCCAACACTGCGCTCCCCGGGAGAGAACGAGCGTCGGGGCTGCTTCTAACGTCACCGGTCCCAGAGGAATCATCCGATTCGCTCCGAGAGCCGGCGTCGAAGAAATCCATGGCGTCGTCCAGCGAACAGTCTCCCACCACGGACAGGCAGTCCTCGATGGTAGCCTTAAACAAGGCTGCTCTCCTCTGCCTTTCCTCCGGTGGAAGGTCGTCACAGAGGCGGCAGGAGGAAGCGCAGGCGACGTGGCGGGGACCCAGGCATCCCTCGCAGGTGTCGTGGCGGTCAAAGCTGAGCAAGTAACCGGTCTTGCAAGAAGGACACAAGCGGATGGTGTTGGAGCTGGACATCTCGGTGAAGGTCAAGGTCAGTGTTATTAGCTTGCTGAAGAAAAATGGGAAAAATGGGAGCCGATTACCCGCTCTTAATGTAACTTATACGGATCGGGTGGGGCCCACACAGCAGGTGGGCGTGGACCAATTTTTTCAGTGTGATGCTTACGCATAACGGGATAAACCCACTAAGCCAAGGCCTTAAAGGGCGAAGCCTATACGACATAGAACTACCAAGACCCGGCCGTCCCTCTAAACTTTCATCTCAAACAAGGAGAAGACTGATCAGAGATGCAGCCAAGAGGCCCATGATCACTCTGGATGAGCTGCAGAGATCTACAGCTGAGGCGGGAGAGTCTGTCAATAGGACAACAATCAGTCGTACACTGCACAAATCTGGCATTTATAGAAAAGTGGCAAGAAGAAAGCCATTTCTCAAAGATATCCATAAAAAGTGTAGTTTAAAGTTTGCCACAAGCCACCTGGGAGACACACCAAACATGTGGAAGAAGGTGCTCTGGTCAGATGAAACCAAAATCGAACCGTTTGGCCACAATGCAAAACAATATGTTTGGCGTAAAAGCAACACAGCTCATCACCCTGAACACACCATCCCCACTGTCAAACATGGTGGTGGCAGCAACATGGTTTGGGCCTGCTTTTCATCAGCAGTGACAGGGAAGATGGTCATAATTGATGGGAAAATGGATGGGGCCAAATACAGGACCATTCTGGAAGAAAACCTGTTTGAGTCTGCAAGAGACCTGAGACTGGGATGAAGATTTATCTTCCAACAAGACAATGATCCAAAACATAAAGCCAAATCTACAATGGAATGGTTCACAAATAAACGTATCCAGGTGTTGGAATGGCCAAGTCAAAGTCCAGACCTGAATCCAATCGAGAATCTGTGGAAAGGGCTGAAGACTGCTGTTCACAAACGCTCTCCATCCAACCTCACTGAGCTCGAATGGTTTTGCAAGGAAGAATGGGCAAGAATTTCAGTCTCTCGATGTGAAAAACTGATAAAGACATACCCCAAGCGACTTGCAGCTGTAACTGCAGCAAAAAGCGGCGCTACAAAGTATTAAGGCAAGGGGGCTGAATAATATTGCACGCCCCACTTTTCAATTTTTTATTTGTTAAAGTTTGACAATTCCAATAAATTTTATTCCACTTCACGATTGTGTCCTACTTGTTGTTGATTCTTCACAAAAAATTAAAATTTTATATCTTTATGTTTGAAGCCTGAAATGTGGCAAAAGGTTGAAAAGTTCAAGGGGGCCAAATACTTTCGCAAGGCACTGTAAATCACTTGATCACATGGGCTCTGCCAAACTGTGCTGTAACACCCACTCTGTCCGTTGTGCATAAAGTTTTCAAATAAATTAATGAATCCTTCAAGTTCCACTAAATTCCTTCGGAATGAGGAAAAAAAAAAATCAGTTTTTCTAGTTTCAGATGAACCACTCCTTTTTGCTCTCATCGATGGTTTCGGTGAAGGCTGGGTCATTTACAATGATGGCTGCATCGGCACAATCCGCTGACTCCGCCCCCTTGGCTTCATTAGTGTGGTAGGAACCTTTGTGACGGAACATGTGTCGGATCACAAGCACCAGGATGCACAGGATGGTGAACAACACTGCAGAGACGATGCCTGGAAGAAAAACAGTTAATCAAGTACAACTTTATTAGACCAAGCTGTTAGAAGATATTCATTTTTTTAGATCATATTTCTAAAGTTTTAGCATTTCTCCATCTCTCCCTGTCAAATTCAAAACATAATTTAAAGTATTCCTTCTAACATACAGACCAAGCTCCATCTTAAATTAAAGATCTTACTGTTTTATAATTTACAATCAGAGTAGTTCACTCCCAGACTGCAGGTTTACTTGTGGTTTCTAGAGTTTCCTAAAACAGAATGGGAGGCAAAGTTTTCAGTTATCAGGCTCCTCTCTTGTGGAACCAACTTCCAGTTTCTGTCCATGAGACTGACACATTGTCCAGTTTTAAGACTGGGCTTATCGGTAAGTCTTTCCTTTTTGATAAATCCTATAGTTAGGGTTTGTTTGGGTTTCCTGAACTATTCATTAGTTTTGCTGCTATAGGCTTTGACTTTGACCTGCTCATCTTAATTTCTATAGTGCTCTCCAGCAAAAAGAGGTACCAAGTGAGCCAACATGGGTACAATATAGCAAAAAAAAAAATGGTACAAACAGCCTAGAATACATCCAAAAAAGGCCAATCTGGTCCTCTGGACATTCAAAAAACCAAAAAACAAAACAAAGCAAAAAAATGTAGAAACGTTTCGTCTCTCATCCAAGAGACTTCCTCAGTCTGAGGTGCTGTTTTCAGCTCAGTCTCATAAATAGCACCTTCTCAGAGTGGATCAACCAGTTTTGCTGCTGACAACCAAAACCAGCTGATCACATGCTCAAGAAGGACCATCAGCCTAACAATGGATCATTAGCACACTGATGGCTGTTTACTACTCACAGAAGGCTGAGTGATACTAGCAATCACAGCATTGTAAGAGGGGGACAGTTGAACCCGGAGGCCTCCACCCCTGTTTAATGATGGACGATTTCTTTTCACAAAGATGGCCTCCTTTACTCCTCTCTCAAACCATCGTTCCTCTCTGTCCAGGATGTGAACATCTTCATCCTTGAAAGAGTGACCGCTGGCCTGGAGATGAGTGTAGACTGCAGAATCATGGCCTGATGATGTTAATCTTCTGTGCTGGGCCATCCTTTTGGTCAGTAGCTGTTTAGTTTCCCCGATGTAAGACTGATCACAGCCCTCCTGACACTGAACAGCATACACAACATTACTCTGTTTGTGCCGGGGGACTGGATCTTTGGGATGAACCAGTCTTTGCCGTAATGTATTTTGGGGTTTAAAAGCCACTGGGACGTTATGTTTAGAAAATGAACGTCTCAGTTTCTCTGATACCCCCTCAACATACGGAATGACCACTGGTCTGGGTCTGGGTTCCTCCTTTTTACTTGATGGCTGACTGGAGTCCTGTTTGGGTTTCTTCTCTGCTTTCTGGAAGGCCCAGTTAGGATATCCGCATTGCTCTAGAGCCTGTTTTGTGTAGGATTTCTCCTTCTGCCTGGCTCCTGAGCTAGTGGGGATGCTGTCTGCTCTGTGATACAGAGTCCTGATGACTCCTAACTTGTGCTCCAAAGGGTGATGGGAGTCAAACTGCAAATACTGGTCTGTGTGGGTGGGTTTGTGGTACACCTCGGTTTGCAAATGTCCTCTATCAGAGACTGAGACCTCACAGTCCAAGAAAGCCAACTTGCCATTTTTTTTCATCTTCTCATGTGAAATTTATGTATTTATCCACAGAGTTGATGTGGTCAGTAAAATGTTGGACTTC
>NC_056506.1:10388085-10393070 GCF_014905685.2 Nematolebias whitei | reverse complement strand
ACGGTCAATAGCCTTGTCCTGCTCCAAATTTTTCAGGCAATCTATTAACTTCTTCTTGTAACCACTTCCTGGATCTCTTTTCAGAGGTTCGTAAGTGTTTAAGTCACTAAGGAGTGTCATAACTTTCTCATGATAGTCTTTCTGGTTCAAAATCACTGTGCACCTTCCTTTGTCTGCTGGGAGAATGATGATGTTTTTGTCCTTGCTAAGAGTGGTGAGTGCATCCCTCTCCTCTCTACTGATGTTGGAAGGTGGTGGTTTGGCATTGCTGAGGCAGGCTGAAACTTTGATTCTGAGCTGTTCTGCTTCACCCTCTTTCATTTTGTTGTTGCGGATGGCTGATTCTGTGGCTGTGATCATCTCCACCAGAGGAATTGTCCTTGGTGCAACCACAAAGTTCAGTCCCCTGGCAAGAATCTCTGTCTCCGACTGGGTGAGCTGTCTGTCAGATAAATTCTTCACCCACTTTTCTGTCTCCCTGGCATGTAATTGACTACTGGAGTGTTGTCCTACACTGAATGTGTTGTTATTGGAATAGTGATGGTGTTGATGAGTTATTAGTAAGTTAAACTTATTTTGTGGTTGAGTCTTGGACTTGACATGCTGTGCTAAGCATGCCTGATCTGTACAGTCCAACACTTGCTGAAGTGTGGTCTGATCTAGACACATAGTTTCTGTTTAATGTGCTCTTCTTTGGCCTTCAAGGCCTCAATAGTAAAATTGGTCTGTCTCACCCGTTCATTCAGCAGCTGGGTTTGTGCCCTCTCAAGGATCTTGCTTGCCCAGTGCCCGCTGACCGATGATTTTAGTTCCAGGCTCTTGGGAATGATGCCACTTTGTCGACATCTGAGGTTGAATCGCAAGTGGTTCCTTGGGATTTTTTTCCTTTGTTTTGTTTTTTGTTTTTTTGAATGTCCAGAGGACCAGATTGAACTTTTTTTTGGATTTTTCTACCTGGATTATTGAGCATGCATCAGGATAGCCTAGAATACAGTTTTGCAAGCTCTGCACTCAAACAGTCAGAAATTATTGGGACTGAAACAAAAAATTAACCTTCCTTCACTCAATCCTTAATCAACAACAAGTCTCCAACAGCCTTTAAAGAGCATTAAAGTTTTGCAAAGATTAATGCATTTTTGGAAAAATTATCTTTTGCAAAGTTGAGATAGAGTTATTGAGATATTCTCATGTGCAATAACTGAAAGTGATATCAAAAGGGACTGTCTGCATGTAAACAGAGCGATGCTACAATGGCTGACAACACAGACAGTAGAAAAGAATCTGATATTTCTTTAGATTATTTTGAGTCACAGACAGAGATGAAGAGTCCAAGTTCAAATAATAATGTTTCATTGTTTTAGGGGCGGGCAGCACGGTGGCACAACTGGTAGAGCTGCTGCCTCTCAGCGAGCAGGTCCCTGGTTCAAACCCCGGTCCAGGGGCCTTTCTGGGTGGAGTTTGCATGTTCTCTTCGTGCAAGTGTGGGTTTTCTCCGGGTACTCCGGTTTCCTCCCACAGACCAAAAACATGCATGTTAGGTTGATTGGTAACTCTAAATTGTCCCTAGGTGTAAGTGAGAAAGTGAATGGTTGTTTGTCTTGTTTGTCTCTATGTGGCCCTGTGATGGACTTGCGACCCGTCCAGGGTGTACCCCGCCCCTCGCACAGTGATTGCTGAACATGGGCACCAGCAACCCCCGTGACCCAAAATGGAATAAGCGGGTAAAGATAATGGATGGATGTTTTAGGGGCCGAGATGGGGTAGAGACAGGGCAGCCGACTTGGGACCAGAAAGTTGCGGTCCGACTCCCAACCATTCCCACATGTCGTGGTGTCTCTGAGCAAGACACCTAATCTCTAACTTCTCCCTGGGTAGAGCAGTGTGAGGGGTTAAGAAAAGATCAAATAATACACAACAGAACTTTATTGATCCCGCAGGAAATTATTGTGACAGAGTTTCAGTACAAAGGAACATACACAAGAATCACAAGATATAAAAATAACAGAGAATATAAAATTGCCAACAATTAAGTTCTAAACAGGTGCAGACTGTAATACAGGATTAATTTTATTGTGCTATGTGCAGAAAGGGGGAGGAGTTGAAAAGCTTGATAACCACAGGGAGGAAGGACTTCCTGTGGTGTTCTGTGGTGCACCTCGGTGGTCTCAGTCTACGACTGAAGGTGCTGCGGTAAGAGTCCAGGGTGTCATGCAGGGGTGTGATGTGTTATTCAGGATCTGGAGCAGTTTCCTCAGCATCTTCTGCTCAGACATTTCTGACTGCAGTTCCAGTACCATAACTAAGTCAGCTCTTTGATGTGTTTATCAAGTCTGTTGGCATCAGCTTTCTTCACCCTGCTGCCCCAGCACACCACAGCATAGAAGACGACGCTGGAGACCACCGAGTGGTAAAACATCTCCAGCATGGTCCTGCAGACATTAAAGGACCAGAGTCTCCTCAGAAGAAAAAGGTGACTCTGTCCTTTCTTTAGAGGGTGTTAGTGTTAGCTGTCCAGTCCAGTTTATTGTCTAGGTGGACCCCCAGATACTGGGTACAGTCAACAATGTCCACCTTAGTACCCTTGATGTTGATAGGGTTGGGGGGCTGGTCTTCTTCCTGTAGTCCACCTGCAGTTCTTGAGTTTTTCCAATGTTGAGTTGCAGGTAGTTCTGTCCACACCTCTGTATTCAGCTTCCTGGTCACCATTGATGCAGCCCACAATGGCGGAGTCATCCGAGAACTTCTGCAGATGGCAGGATTGTGAGTTGTACCTGAATGGTAAATGGACTGTATAGCGCCTTTCTATCTTATTTCAAGATACTCAAAGCGCTTTACACTACAATCTGTGTCCTAATTCATACAGCACTCTACTAGATCTATACAGAGCTAATTGAACAAATCATTCTAAAGAGACTAAAGAGTCCGAGGTGTAGAGGGTGAACAGAAATGGTGAAAGGACCGTCCCCTGAGGAGCTCCTGTGCTGCTCAGTATGGTGTCCGAGGTGGTGTTCTGCAGCCTCACATACTGGGGTCTACCTGTGAGGTAGTCTCTGATCCAGGTGACCAGCGAGTCATTCACTTGCATGTCCAGGAGCTTACTACAGAGTAGAGCAGATTTTAAAAGTGCTGGAAAAGTAAAAGAACATGACTCTTACAGTGCTGCCTGCCCTGTCCAGGTGCGTGTAGTCTCTGTGCAGCAAGTAGATGAGGGTATCATCAACTCCAATGCGTGGCTGGTATGTGAACTGTAGGGGAACCAGGTATGGTTCTACCACTGATCTGACGTGCATCAAGACCAGCCTCTCCAGCGACTTCATGGCATATGATGTCAAGGCCACAGGTCTGTAGTCACTGTGTGAGTTTGTGTGGTTATGTTTCGGCACCGGGACCAGGCATGTTTTCCACAGAGCAGGAACTTAGACTACAAGCATGTCTTAAAGACATAAAAACCTGGATGACCCTTAATTTTCTCCTGTTGAACACAGACAAGACTGAGGTTTTGGTTTTTGGACCTAAGTACCTTAGGAATGAATTTTTCAGTCTTTCTCCCTCCTTAGATGGCATTAATCTGTCCTCCAGCTCTAATGTTAAAAATCTTGGTGTTATTTTTGGTCAGGACATGTCTTTTATCCCCCACATTAAAACCGTTACTAGAACTGCCTTCTTCCACCTGCTTAATATCTCTAAAATTAGAAACAGCTTATCAAAAAATGATGAGGAAAAACTGGTCCATGCATTTGTCACGTCTAGACTGGACTATTGCAATGGTTTATTATTTGGATGTCCAAATACTTCTTTAAAACATCTTCAGTTGATCCAAAATGCTGCTGCCAGAGTCTTAACTGTAGTTAGTAGGAGAGATCATATTTCTCCAGTTTTAGCTTCTCTCTATTGGCTCTCTGTCAAATCCAGAATGGAATTCAAAATCTTACTTCTAACCTACAAAACTCTCAACAACCTGGCTCCATCTTATATTACAGATCTTATTGTTCCATATTTTACTAACAGAGCACTTCGCTCTCAGGCTGCAGGTTTACTTGTGGTTCCTAGAATTTATAAAAGCAGAATGTGAGGCAGATCTTCCAGTTTTCAGGCTCCTCTCTTGTGGAACCAACTTCCAATCTCTGTCCGTGAGGCTGAGACATTATCCAGTTTTAAAACTAGGCTTAAGACTTTCCTTTTTGCTGAATCCTATAGTTAGGGTTGGCTTGGGTTTCCTGAGCTGTTCCTTAGTTATGCTGCTATAGGCTTAGGGTGCATTCACACCTGATAGTCCGGTAGACTCGGTTCGGTTGGGGACCAATATTCATGACATTTTGTTTACATTTGAGCTGGTGCGTTTGCATTCACACTGTACTGTGCAGTCAAGCAAACCTGTTAAACCAACCTATTCCCCCGCTCGCCTGTGGGGGCGCTGCACCAAGAACTACTGAAATAAACAACACAAAAACCTCTGAAGACACTTCTTCTTCTAGAAATAAAAACAAAAATGGAGTGGCATCAAGTTTTAGCAGTTTTAGGAGTTATATTTTGTCATTTTTCAAAAATGGACTCAGCATAAGCAGTAGATGAGGCAGAAGACCATGGAGAATATTGTTTTTCACACAAGGCAGCTGACAGCTCCATATAAGTTAAGAGAAATGCATGTTTGTTTGCCTTGTGCTGTACTCTACTTCTTGCTTGTGGAGCGGGGCCCGGTCTGTTTACATTCACACTGTACTCGAACCATGCTGGAGTTCTCTTCTACCGGACCGAGACCTAGGTTTTAGCCCGGGCCAGAGTTCGCCTTTTTGTTCTGTGACAGAGTTTGATGGCGCGTTCACACCTCCCTAAACGAACCGGACTTTCTAGGAAAACGAGCTAGAGTTCGATTAAAGTGGACTAAACAGGGCTGGTGTGAATGCACCCTTAGACTGCTGGAGGACAAACTGACCACAATTTTCACTCTGCTGCTGTCATTTCTTACTCTGCTAAACCTGTTTTGT
>NC_056506.1:10379727-10387985 GCF_014905685.2 Nematolebias whitei | reverse complement strand
TGTAGTGAACTTAACCTGATGTCAAGACTAAGCCTAAGGTCAAAACCCTTGACCTTAAGAACCTTGTGGGACAGGAACTGTCATTTCATTGATTTGAATCCAGAAATACAGGTTCACCCATCCTGAGACTCTCTTTCTTGAAAATCAAGTGGAAGAACACTCTATTTTTATTATCATTACTATTTTACAAATGTTGATAATCAATGTGTCTTAGTTCAAACCATTTTAGATGTTGCAGTGAACTAATCAATTTTATTAACTGTAGAACAGTAATAATGATTTTTTATGCTTATGCAGAGTTAGAATTCATGTTAAGGTCTGTTACAGATTTTTATGCATTTTCTGATTTCTGTCTTTGAATGAGCAAGTGTGCGTTTTCCAAGGTCAGGAGTCGAAGCAGACATGTGTTGGAACAACTGTCTTGTTTACATCCTCTCAGACGTAGAGCTGGCACCTGTTTTCCAAACTCGCCAAAACAAAACTCTCTCTGTCTCTGAGAACAGTTTAACCTGTTCCATAACAATTCTTGCTTTTTCTGACTCCTAGTAACCTCTTACGTCACAAAACACACCCCTGTCTGGTCGGTACTGACCAATGGGAAGACTCCCAAATGAACCGGGAAAAGAGCTCTTTAAAAATGTCGGTACTTCCTGGTTCTAAAGGTTCTGATATGTCCTAGTGCTGTGCAGTTGCTTTGGGAGCCAGTTCTGGATTTGCCCAGTTCTCAGTTCTGTGAAGTTCTGTTGGGTCTGGCTGGGAGCCGGGAAGACCCTGACATGACCACAGAGCTCTTCCGAGTTTCATGGGATTATAACACTTTCCACTTGCTGAGGTGAGCTGGTGTCGGACGGAATCTCGTCACTACTTCGGACGAGTCACAGCCATCCTATGGAGACGCTGGACAGGTAGCGTTAACTGGACCTCCATATCTGCTGATTTATCTTCAGAAAGGTAATGAGTCAAGTTTCCTACCAAAGCGTACTGAGGGAAGCTGGGTTCTGATGGAGAGTGTCGGTTCTGGTGAACACTTCCCCTCACATACCATCTTTTACTCCCTTTAAACTTCATTCCCATCTTTAAATTCTTCTCTCAAGTAGAAATCCTTCCAGATATTTTAGAAATGTCTGTGTAAAGTGCTCATCCACCGCCGTGTGGACAATTGATCATAATTGTACAGTTTTCACAAGTGTCTGTGGTGAAGCAACGGAAAATCATGGCCGTATGGTTTTCCTGATTGATTGATTATGTTGTTATTTTCATATTTTGCCAAATTAATGTAAATGTTTGATGTTAAACTTTGATTCTGTAAATAAATGACCGCATTCATTTTGATGGGTCAAAGATAAATGACGTCTCACGTTTGCATTTCATTAAATTCAATGCACGTTTTATTCAGTCCAGAAAAATGAGGAATCCGTTTTAATTGATGAATATTTCGCCGCATCTGTTCATCTACAAGTTCATTGAAACACTTCACAATGTTTCTACACTTAAACTGAGCTCACAAAAAAAAAAAAAAAAAAAAAAGCTGATGCTTGCTAGCTCCTTCAGGGCGTCTTTAGCATCAGCGTCCGGAGCTATATAAACAGCTATTATAAACACTGCCGTAAACTTGCGGGGCAAATAATGGTAAATGGACTGTACTTATATAGCACCTTTCTATCTTATTTCAAGATACTCAAAGTGCGTTACACTACAATCTGTGTCCTCATTTACCCATTCATACAGCACTCTACTAGATCTCTACAAAGCTAATTGAACAAATAATTCTAATGAGACTAATCTAAAAAATGTGGTTGGCACTTCACTGTTAGTTGCTCTAAAGCCTCGGAGCATGTACTGATTATCAACGTACAGTTTGTGAATCAACCTTTGTTTATGTAAACACACAATCCCTCTCTGCACGTCTTTCCCGTTTGTTCGCTGCAGTGGTCCACTCAGAAAAAAAGTAGTTCGTCCATCTGATACGCTGAGTCTGGCATGTCGCGGTTTAGCCGTCACTGTGAGACAGAGTACTGCACATTTCTTCATCTCCTCTGAGGCACTCACACTCAGTCGCAGCAGATCAATCTTGCTATCCAAGGACCGGACGTTGGACAGAAAGAGAGATGGTATCGGGAGTCTGCCAGACCTAGCATTAGCTTTCTGCATCACCAGCACGCCAGCTCGGCATCCTCCTTTCTTCCCCCAGGCATAGCACCTCTTCTTTCCATTTGAACGCTGCTGTCTCCACGCTGATGTACGTAAAAGTTGCAGTCTGCCAAGCGTAGGTTGTTGATTGCTGCTGTGTTCAGTGTTAAATCCTCTTTCATCCTCATCAGTTCGGTTCAGCTATAATTCACACGCTCAATGCGTGCAGAGTAAGGTTCGGAGTCAGTCTCAAAACTCCTGAAAATTGGGATCTCACTGGGAGTCTGTGAAGCTGCGGCTGGTCTGAGCGCGGCCACCATGGGCGATTCTTGAATCACACAAGATATAAAAATAACAGAATATAATAACAGAGAATATAAAACTACCAACAAAAAAGTTCTAAACAGGTCAGGTGCAAACAGAAACATTAAAGTGTTTATTGTGGTGCAGGATTACTTTTAAAAGGGGAGGACTTGAAAAGTTTGATAGCCACAGGGAGGAGGGACTTCCTGTGGCATTCTGTGGAGCACCTCGATAGTCTCAATCTATGACTGAAGGTGCTGCGGTAAGAATCCAGTGTGGCATGCAGGGGGTGCGACGTGTTGATCTGGAGCAGTTTCCTCGAGGGGTGCAGAAAAAAATAGATTTTTTAAAGAACCTAGATTCTTAGTCCTGACGATTCTGAATCGATTCTAAAGGCCCATAAATCGATTTTAAAATGTAGTTTAAGTTCTTACTCCCCGCTCGGCCACCGTAGAATTTTGGCAATGTAGGCCACCGTACAGCAAGCTAGTTAGCCAGCTCCCTTTATCTGAATGAAGCCTGCTAGCATGGAGGACAGCGCGATTCAACCCGCTTCTTTGTCTTTAAAAATCATTTCAGATGCTCCAATGTTCTGGGGGAAGACAGAGCTTAACAAGAGCACGGTTGTTTACAAGAAGTGTAAAATAAAATTGCGGGACAGTATTTTGGAAATACGACAAAATGCGTGAAAGATGAAAGCGAAAGCAGCCGACCAGCGAGCTCTGCAACAAACTTCAAGCTGATTCCCCAAAGGCTGCAAAAAATTCCCTTTCATTCTCCTGCTATATCACAAAGGATTTACGAGCAAACAGCTCATTGGAAGGTGAGGGGTTTAGGTTTATTTTTAATACGCTGGATCCAATGTACGTTATTCTTTCACGTAGATTTTTTTTTTTGCGATAAAGCAGCATCACAACTTCACCATGAAACAACGGATGGGAGAAGCTCTGATGCAGTTGCAGCTCAAAGGTAACTGTTTTTCTCATATTATACTAAAACTTATATAGAGAAGTTGCACAACAAACAATGTAATTTGTCTTTTTAACAGGTGGAAGAGGCCAGATGAGACATTGCATGGAGCCAGTTCTAAATGATACAATTTATGGTTTATGGTTTATAAATTACAGTTCCTTCCCATGGGCTCACCACCTGTGGGAGGGGCCAAAGGGGTCGGGTGCAATGTGGGATGGGTGGTGGCCGAGGGCGGGGACCCTGGCGGTCTGATCCTCGGCTACAGAAGCTGGCTATTGGGACGTGGAATGTCACCTCACTGGTGGGGAAGGAGCCTGAGCTGGTGTGTGAGGCTGAGAGGTTCCGGCTAGAAATAGTCGGACTCACCTCTACACATGGCTCGGGCTCTGGAACCAGTTTCCTTGAGAGGGGCTGGACACTCTTCCACTCTGGAGTTGCCCCTGGTGAGAGGCGCCGAGCAGGCATGGGCGTACTAATTGCCCCCCAACTTGGTGCCTGTGTATTGGGGTTCACCCCCGTGAATGAGAGGGTGGCCTCTCTCCGCCTACGTGTGGGGGGACGGGTTCTGACTGTCGTTTGTGCTTATGCACCAAACGGCAGTTCAGATTATCCACCCTTTCTGGAGTCCTTAGAGGGGGTACTGGAAAGTGCACCTTCTGGGGACTCCCTTGTTCTGCTGGGGGACTTCAATGCTCATGTGGGCAATGACAGTGAGACCTGGAGGGGTGTGGTTGGGAGGAACGGCCCCCCTGATCTGAACCAGAGTGGTGTTCTGTTGTTGGACTTCTGTGCTTGTCATGGATTGTCAATAACGAACACCTTGTTCAAGCATAAGGGTGTCCATATGTGCTCTTGGCACCAGGACACCCTAGGCCGCAGTTCGATGATCGACTTTGTCATCGTCTCATCTGATCTGCGGCCACATGTCTTGGACACTCGGGTGAAGAGAGGGGCGGAGCTGTCAACTGATCACTACCTGGTGGTGAGTTGGCTCCGATGGTGGGGGAGGATGCCGGTCAGACCTGGTAGGCCCAAACGTATTGTGAGGGTTTGCTGGGAACGTCTGGCAGAGTCTCCTGTGAGACGGAGTTTCAACTCCCACCTCCGGGAGAACTTTGAACATGTTCCAAGGGAGGTGGGGGACATTGAGTCTGAGTGGACCATGTTTCGTGCCTCTATTGTCGAGGCGGCTTACCAGAGCTGCGGCCGCAAGGTTGTCGGTGCCTGTCGGGGCGGCAACCCTCGAACCCGATGGTGGACACCGTCGGTGAGGGATGCTGTCAGGCTGAAGAAGGAGTCCTATCGGACCTTTTTGGCCTGTGGGACCCCGGAAGCAGCTGATGGGTACCGGCAGTCCAAGCGACATGCGGCTCGGGTGGTTGCTGAGGCAAAAACTCGGGCATGGGAGGAGTTCGGAGAGGCCATGGAGAACGACTTCCGCACGGCTTCGAGACGTTTCTGGTCCACCATCCGGCGTCTCAGGGGGGGGAAGCGGTATGCCACCAACACTGTTTATAGTGGGAGTGGTTTGCTGCTGACCTCAACTCGGGATGTTGTGGGTCGGTGGGCGGAATACTTTGAAGACCTCCTCAATCCCACCGGCACGTCTTCCACTGAGGAAGCGGAGCCTGGGGACTCTGGGTCGGGCCCTCCAATCTCTGGTGCTGAGGTCACCGAGGTGGTTAAAAAGCTCCTCGGTGGCGGGCCCCGGGGGTGGATGAGATCCGCCCAGAGTTCCTTAAGGCTCTGGATGTTGTAGGGTTGTGTTGGCTTACGCGACTCTGCAATGTTGCGTGGACATCGGGGGAAGTTCCCCTGGATTGGCAGACCGGGGTGGTGGTCCCCCTATTCAAAAAGGGGGACCGTAGAGTGTGTTCCAACTACAGGGGAATCACGCTCTTAAGCCTCCCTGGTAAGGTCTATTCGGGGGTTCTGGAGAGGAGGGTCCGTCGGATAGTCGAACCTCGGATTCAGGAGGAACAGTGCGGTTTTCGTCCTGGCCGTGGAACACTGGACCAGCTCTACACTCTCAGCAGGGTCCTGGAGGGTGCGTGGGAGTTTGCCCAACCAGTCTACATG
The DNA here is from genome assembly GCF_014905685.2 of Nematolebias whitei. Taxonomy (NCBI): domain Eukaryota; kingdom Metazoa; phylum Chordata; class Actinopteri; order Cyprinodontiformes; family Rivulidae; genus Nematolebias; species Nematolebias whitei. The sequence goes on along the minus strand of NC_056506.1, from coordinate 10,382,501 downwards.
TGCTTTGTGGACTTGGAGAAGGCTTTCGACCGCGTCCCTCGGGGGGCCCTGTGGGGGGTACTCTGGGAGTATGGGGTACCAGGCCCTTTGATACGGGCTGTTAGGTCCCTGTATGACCGGTGTCAGAGCCTGGTCCGCATCGCCGGCAGTAAGTCGGGCTTGTTCCCGGTGAGAGTTGGACTCCGCCAAGGTTGCCCTCTGTCACCGATTCTGTTCATAACTTTTATGGACAGAATTTCTAGGCGCAGCCAAGGTGTTGAGGGGATCCGTTTTGGTGGCCTCAGAATTGCGTCTCTGCTTTTTGCAGATGATGTGGTCTTATTGGCTTCATCAGATCGTGATCTACAGCTTTCACTGGAGCGGTTCGCAGCCGAATGCGATGCGGCCGGGATGAAGATCAGTTCCTCCAAATCCGAGGCCATGGTCTTGAGCCGGAAAAGGGTAGAGTGCCCTCTCTTGGTCAGGGAGGAGGTCCTACCCCAAGTGGAGGAGTTCAAGTATCTTGGGGTCTTGTTCACGAATGAGGGAAAAATGGAGCGTGAGATCGATAGGCGGATAGGTGCAGCGTCTGCAGTGAAGCGGGCGCTGTACAGGTCTGTCGTGGTGAAGAGAGAGCTGAGTCAAAAGGCGAAGCTCTCAATTTACCGATCGATCTACGTTCCCACCCTCATCTATGGTCACGAGCTTTGGGTTGTGACCGAAAGAATGAGATCTCGGATACAAGCGGCCGAAATGAGTTTTCTCCGCAGGGTGTCTGGGCTCTCCCTTAGAGACAGGGTGAGAAGCTCGATCATCCGGGAGGGACTCGGAGTAGAGCCGCTGCTTCTCCACATCGAGAGGAGCCAGTTGAGGTGGCTTGGGCATCTGTTTAGGATGCCTTCTGGACGCCTCCCTGGTGAGGTGTTCCGGACACGTCCCACCGGAAGGAGGCCCAGGGGAAGACCCAGGACACGCTGGAGGGACTACGTTTCTCGGCTGGCCTGGGAACGCCTTGGGATTCCCCCGGAAGAGCTGGCCCAAGTGGCTGGGGAGAGGGAAGTCTGGGCCTCCCTACTTAGGCTGCTACCCCCGCGACCCGACCCCGGATAAGCGGAAGAAAATGGATGGATGGATAAATTACAATTCAGAAGTTTTTGAGCAGGTTTGCACAGGTTTTTGAAATTTTGTTAAATATTTACTAAATATGAATCAATATGGTTAAGACTGTGAAGTCTGTATATTTCATATTAGGTTAAGTTTTGAAAATATAACAAATGTTAGAGCAATATGGTTAAAAAATAACTGTAAAGTCTGTATTTTATTTTGAGTTAAAGGTTAATATACTATGGTAGGCTGAAGTCTGTTTACTTTTGTATTAATATATTTTGAATTATTTGTCTGTGGTGGACTGAGACCTGTCCAGGTGTCCCCCACCTCTCACACAGTGATGGCTGGATGTGGGCACCAGTGACCCCCGTGACCCGTAAAGGAAGAAGTGGGTAAAGATGAAGGATGGATGAATTATTTGTTCCTAGATTTTTTTTTTTTTTTTAAAGAAAAATTCAGGCAGCTAAGCTAACCTAATACTGGTAATTTAAGTTACCAAATTTTATGCACTCCTATAGTTTGTCCTATTTATGGTACAAATTTAAAATGATGCAAAAATATTTGATATAGTAAAGAACATAAAACGTTGGTTACGTACTGTAACCCCAGATTCTATGAGTAAAGGCGTAGCCCTTTAAGGCTGTCACTGATGGGTTTATCCTGATATGCGAAGCATTGCACTGAAAAATTTAGTCCACGCCCACCTGCTCTGTGGGCCCCACCCGGTCCGTATAAATTACGTTAAGAGCGGGAAATCGGCTCCAAAAATAGCTTTTTCTTCAGCCATTTAGGAGCCAGTGAGGCCTGACGCTTAAAGGGCTACACCTATACTCATAGAATCTGGGGTTACAGTACGTAACCAACGTTCTATTTCGTATAGGCTTCACCCTTTAAGGCTGTCGCTGATGGGTTAAGGGAAAAGTGGATGTTGTCCTCGCCTCACTGGGTCCATTCAAACACCGTATAAAGCTTGCCCAAAAAACGTCTTGTCAGTCAGCTCCCCATGTGCGTAATTACGCATTGCGTAATTATGTGTGCCATGCACAGACGCATGTTGTGTAACTATGCGTTCTGAATGCATGAGCGCCCCGGAAAATTCAACAGGGAGGGAAAAATGCTGAAAAGAGCCATGAACCAACTGGTTTACGGCTGAACAGTATGAACAGATTAATAATAACAGGAGAGCTGATTATTAATCAAATGAACTGATTGGTAAGAATAGTCGTGAATTGATTAGTGACAATAGAACCAAAATAACAATCACAATTTGTGACTGATAACATCTCACACTGTAATGCATGCAGACAGATGTGAGTAAAACGGAGTTCTATGAAACAACAATGTTCATTCTGTAAGGACAGAATGTGTCATGGGACGAGCCATCACATCACGTAGATAAAAGCGAATGAATGAGCAGGGTGTTGACCACGCGGCCGCGGTGCAAAATGTCCTGCATTGTCATACCATTATGCAAGGCAGTCGAAGATGCAGTACCCCTGGTCGAGTGTGCTCTGAGGTTGACAGGAGGCTCTAAATCTGATGCTCTGTAGGCTTCAGAAATGGCCTCACACAGCCAATGTGACAAGCGCTGGGTGGGTAACGGGCGACCTGCAGATACATCTCTATAATGCACAACAAATGTTGACGCATTGCAGCTGTGCACGCTATGTAACACGTCAACGCCCACA
>NC_056506.1:10348281-10379627 GCF_014905685.2 Nematolebias whitei | reverse complement strand
GGGGGAGGGAAAAACCCTCCAACGATATCGCTCTTGATTTAAAAGAGTTTGTGATGTTTTTAGGCATAAAAGCTGGATTTGGTCTTGAATCAGCTGAGCTGCCGTCAGCCTGAATTCTGAGACACGACGGAGCGACAGAGAGGGCAGATGAATCACTCACTCTCTTAGCGGATGTTAAAGCCAACAGCAGGGCTGTTTAAAGAGACAAGAATTTAAGTGGAACCTGATCCAGTAGCTCAGATAGAGCTTTGATCAGGACCTGCAGGATCAGTGTTAAATCCCACTGTGGAACAAGTGGGTGTGAAACAGGCCTGCGTCTCTGTACACCTTTTAGAAAACGCTTCATCAGTGGATGATTAAAAACTGTTCTGTCTCCGAACCCTTCGTGGCAGGAAGAGATGACTGCAGCGTACGTTTTAATCGTGCTGGATGCCAATTTTCTGTCCATCAGCTGCTGCAGAAAGGACAGCATGCCACCTAATGGACATGAGGTGGCCTCTACACCCTTCTCTGTACACCAGCGCTGAAAAGCTGTCCGCTTTGATGTGTACAGCGCAGTGGTCGATGCAGCACGTGAAACCTGAATTGTGCGCACTGCATCCTGTGGGAGAACCATCCTCTCTAAGCGGATCCATTCAACGGCCATACCCACAGGTGCTGGCCTATTTCTGGGTAACTCCTGGTCGCTCCTCCTGCCTCAAGGAGAGCGTCCTCCCTCCACGGCAGTTTCCACAGGTGCCCCGACAGCAGGCGTTGCAGGACTGGGAACCATGGCGCGCTCACGCATTCAGGGGCCACCAGGAGAGCTATCAATCCCTCCTCCTGAACTTGGTTCAGGAACCGTAAAATCAGAGGAAGTGGAGGAAAACGCGTACAAAAACATTTTGGGCCATGGGCTGTGGGCAAATGCATCCACCTCCAGCGGTGGTTCATCTCGCGGGCTCAGAGAAAACCATAATTGACACTGAGCGTTTTCTCGTGTCGCAAACAGGCACACAGCTGCTATTTCAATCTGAGTCAAAATGCTCCGTCAGAGGATGATTAAGGTTGTTCTGTCTCCGACAACTTTGAGACAAGAAGAAAAACATGGCTGCAGCATACAATAATTGTGCTGAATGCCAGATTTCTGTCCATCGACTGCTGCAGAAAAGGACAGCATGTCGTCCAGTGGACATGAAGTGGCCTCTACGCCTTCTCTGTACACTTTTTACAAAACGTTTCATCAGCGGATGATTAAAGCTGTTCTGTCTCGAAAATTTTGTGGCAGGAAGAGATGGCCGCAGTGAACATTTTACATGAGCTGAACGCCAGATCTCTGTCTATCAGCTGCTGCAGAAAGGACGGCACACCACCTAGTGAACATGAAGTGGCCTCTACACCTTTCTCTGTACAGCAGCGCTGAAAAAACTGACCACTTGATGTGAACAGCGCTGTGGTGGTTGCAACACGTGAATCCTGAATCGTACGCACTACATCTTTAGAGCGATCCATCCTCTCAAAAGGATCCGCACAGTGGCCAGACCACAGGTGCTGGCCTATTCTGATTAACTCCTGATCGCTCCTCCCGCCTTGAGGAGAGCATCCTCTCTTCACGGCAGGTTCCACGAGCGCCCCGATAACAAGTGTCGTAGGCCTGGGAACCATGATGCGTTCACGCACTTGGGACAGAGGAGCTGTCAGTCCCTCCTCCTGAGCTCGGTTCAGAAAACCGTGATATCAGAGGGAGAGAGGGAGGTGAAGAAGCATTACGACCACAGGCTGTGAGCAGACACGTCCACCCCTAGTGGTGGATCGTCCCGTGGCTCCATGATAATTATAGTTGACATGGAGCGTTCTCTCGTGTTGCAACACGTCCACAGCCGCTCGCAGGATTTCTGCCGCGTCTGAGCCATAGCTCTGGGTGGAAGGTCCCAGGTACCCGTGCCGCAAAGGACCATGCGACACTCCAAAAACATTTAAATGAGCTGCTGTGTGGAGAACCACAACGCCCCCACAGCTCGTTAAATGTGTGTGCCTCTGTGAAGTCTGACGTGTGACGTAGGTCTGCTGACGGAAACAGCTGATATCACTCAACCGGTTCACGTGAGTTGCACTGCTGCCACCTGTCTGTACAAACTGCTCAGTAGCAGCAGATGTCCAGATAAAGCAGAATTCTCCTCCCTGCTCTAAGCGGCGGCTGCAGAGCGGCTCGGGCGCATTAATGGAATGTTGTTTCTCACAGTTCAAAATTGACAAATCTAGAATAAATCTCATCTTTCCGGTTCATTGGGACCAGGGAGTGACGAGAGAGGAACCCTGCGTTTTCCTCTCCTTCTGAGACTCTGGAAATTACATTTAAATCAGAATTTCCTGAGCTTCTGCGAGAGGGGACGAGATCTGTTCTAGAAATGACAGAAAACGTCATTAGAGTTCTTCCGCACCAGGTTTGAGCTGTACTGCAGCGTGAATCTCCTGGTGAAAACGGTTCGCCTATCCGTCTGGAGCGCGCGCTCATTGCCACTCGTTATAAAGTTATCAAGCGGGCACGCATTGATGCTGTGAACTCACATGCATGCTGATGTGAGCTGGTGCGCTCTGAAGGAGAAAGAAAAAATGCGCGCCCCCGAGCATGCAAATCGTTGTGCGTTTGCTGATGCTGCGGGACACAGCTCATGTGTTGTGCTCACGTTGTGTGCAGCTGCTCCGTGTAAACGCTCTGGGAGCGGGTGCACGTATGAGCCGACGTGCCCTGAAGAGTCGTGTGTGCGCGTCCTTATTCATGCGACGCCTTAAGCCAGGATTGCCACGGGAGCGCGCGTACATCTGTAGCATGGTCCTACAGACCTTAAAGGACCTGAGTCTCCTCAGAAGAAAAAGGCGACTCGTCCTTTCTTGTAGAGGGTGTTGGTGTTAGCTGTCCAGTCCAGTTTATTGTCTACGTGGACCCCCAGGTACTTGTAATAACAGTCCACAGTGTCCACCTTAGTACCCTTGACGGTGATAGGGTTGGGGGGCAGGTCTTCTTCCTGTAGTCCACCTGCAGCTCTTTAGTTTTTCCAGTGTTGAGTTGCAGGTGGTTCTGTCCACACAACTCCACAAAGCTGTCCACCACACCTCTGTATTCAGCTTCCTGGTCACCAGTGATGCAGCCCACAATGGCAGAGTCATCCGAGAACTTCTACAGAGTAGAGCAGGTTTTAAAGGCGCTGGAAAAGTAAAAGAACATGACTCTTACAGTGCTGCCTGCCCTATCCAGGTAGTCTCTGTGCAGCAGGTAGATGATGGCGTCATCAACTCCAATGCATGGCTGGTATGCAAATTGTAAGGGGTCCAGGTATGGTTACACCACAGATCTGATGTGCTTCAGGACCAGCCTCTCAAGTGACTTCCTGGCATGTGATGTCAAGGCCACAGGTCTGTGGTCACTGTGTGAGTTTGGTTGTTGTTTTTCGGCATCAGGACCAGGCATGTTGTTTTCCACAGAGCAGGAACCACACTCATGCTCAGGCTCAGGTGAAAAATGTGCTGAAAAACATCATACAGCTGAGACACACATCCTCTCAGGAGTTTGGGGCTTAATCCATCCAAACCTCCAGACTTGCCTGGATGTAGACGGCTGAGCACCATTCTCACAGCCTCCCTGTTGATGGTGATTGGAGGCACTGGTGTGTTATGGAAAGACAAAGATGGTGGAAGAGGAGGGACGCTCGGTGAAGGGGGTTGCAGCTGGGGTCCATTGTGTTGATGAGGAAGAGGGGTGGCATTGTCTAGGAGGTGTGATGATCCCTGGGGAGGTGTGGGTGAGGGGTGAGCAGTTTTCACAACATCAAACCTGTTGAAGAACTGTTTGAAACCATCCAGATAACTTGACTAAACATTGTTGGATTATTACCTGGGTTACTAAGCATGAACTTTGGTGTTGAAGAGCTGGTTTAACTTGTTGGCCTCCTGTTGGTCTCATCCCATCACTTCTGCAGTTTTTTTGTCTGACCAGTGATGCTTCTCATCCCATTCCACACCTCTCTGGTGTTATTTTGAGCCAGTTTGCTCTCCAGCTTCCTCCTGTACTGCTTCTTATCCTCCCTGATCTTGTCCCTTACCTCAGTCTGTGCTCTCCTCATCTCGTCCCTGTCCCCACTTCTGAAGGCAGACTTCTTCCTGTTCAGGGCTACCAAGATGTCCTTTGTGACCCAATGTTTATTGTTGGGAAAGCAGCACACTGTTTTTGTTGGTTTTATATTATCTGTGCAGAAGTTAATATAATCCGTAACACAGTCTGTGAGTGTGTTAATGTCCAGCCCATGTGCATCACAGAAAACATCCCAGTCAGTTGCCTCAAAGCAGCCCTGCAAGGTCTCCATAGCTTCCTGTGGCCACCTCTATACAGTTCTCTCAGTCACTGGCTGCCACTGGACTGCAGGGATGTAGTCTGATTTGTCCGGTGGGTCTATTGCCCCATTTGCACTGCTCCTAATCAGCCCCAACTCTGCTCAGCCCTGCACACCCATGCTCAGCCTGGATTTGCACCTGCACTTTAGGACCGATTCTGGAGGCGTGTCCAGAATCCAAGTCCTGCTAATGAGAGTTAAACTCAAAACAGCGTGCTCCTCAGTTAAATAATAATGTTAAATTATTATTTTTATATATGAATGTTTCTGTTAACTTATTTTATATATGAATGTTTCTGTTCAGTGCCCTGAGACAACTTCTGTTGCGACTTGACGCTATATAAATAAAGTGAATTGAATTAAATCTGATGAACCATATTCTACAAAAACATCTATATTTAAATTTAAAAAAGTTAAATCTGGTCCTCTGGACATTCAAAAAACAAAACAAAGAAATAATTATGTAGAAACGTGTCTTCTTTCATCCGAAAGACTTCTTCAATCTGAGGTGCTTTGTTCAGCTCATAAATAGCTATTTATAAAACAGAGCTGATTACAGCACCTCAGACTGAAGAAATCTTTAAGATGAAAGAAGAAACGTTTCTACTTTTTTTGTTGTTTGTTTTGTTTTGTGAATGTCCAGAAGACTAGAATTAACTTGTTTAGATTTTTCTACCTGGATTACTGAGCATGCATCAGGATAAATATATTTAAAATTCTATATTTTTCTTCATCATGTGATGTATTTGCACACATTGTGGTTTTGTTTCTTGTATACAGATTATTTTTTCTTGTATAAATTATTTTTAGCTTTGATTTAAAGTTTAGCTTTGATTTAAAGCTTTAATTTAAAGTGTAATGCTTGTTTTGTGATTTGTACATCTGTGGCTTAGAATAAAGTTGAACCAAAGGCTCTTCTTTAATCATGTTTGAGGGAAATATTCCTGAGAGATCCAATAATTTTGTCTTTTTATGATTTTTCAGCTGAATTAACTTTAACAGATTATTTAATAAAGTCAAAGTGAAAACAGGATTTCATGATAAAGCTGGCACCGTTTATTTTTTATCTTCAATGATAAAATAGATGATTTTTATACATAAAATGTTAAACAAAAAAAGTTTTTCCACCCTTCGTCCCGGTCCTTCCGCCTGCCAGGGCTCGGAATCCGGCTTTTGTGAGCAAGCGAGGCCGGGGCTCGGGGTCCGGCCTCGCATGCTTCAACAGGTCTGCAGCTCGTATGATCCTCCATGGTGACTCCGCTCGCTTGAATGTTGTCGTCGGTCACCAAACACAAAAAACGCCTGGACTTCAGAATTAAACACAGTGTTGTCATTATTGTTTTTAAAATCTTAAAAATAGATCCAGCAGCAGCGCCAAAAAATTGCAAATGGTGGATCGGTGAAAAGTTTCTGAGATCCAGTGACTCCTCCCCCTGACCAATCAGTGTCCTGCTTTCACGTTTTGGTCCGGACTCAGCTCGACTGAGCTCGCTCGGTCCCACCAGAGAAGCAGGGACAAAAAGAGGTCCTGAATCAGCCTCAAATCAGCTAAAAACACCAGCTAAAGTATTGGTGCAAAAGGGTTCTTTCTGTGGCGGGCTACCCAGAGTTGGGGCTTATTAGGAGCAGTGCAAATGGGGCATATGTCACTTCCAGCAGGTCCAGTGTTTTATTTTCCCTCGTTTTACAATCAACACACTATTTAAATTTGGGCAAGGTTGAGTTCATTGTGACATGAATAAAATCACCAGAAATTGAAATGAACGCATCAGGGTGCAGAGTCTGAAGTCTGGGAGTAGTGGAGATGATGATGTCATCAGCCCACGATGCTTCGACAGTTGGTGGAATGTAAACACAGAGGATGATGGCGTGTGGAAATTCATGAGGCAGATAATATGGTTGGAGACCGATAGCGAGCATCTCAATGTCCAGGCTATAAACTCGCTCCTTCACCGTGATGTGTCGGTGGTTGCACCATTTGTTGTTAACATAGATCGCGACCCCTATCCTCTCTTTGCAGCTCCTGTCTGCCTACACACAGTGAAAGTCAGTTAACACAACTGCAGAGTCTGGTATCTTGTCACAAAGCCAAGTCTCTGAAACACACCACTCAGGCCTCTCGAGACACACGCTGACTCTTCATGAGTGCTGCTAGTTTGTCAATCTTATTTATAAGCCAGCAGACATTCCCCATAATAATAATTGGAAGGTATGGTTTATACTTCCTCCTCACCAGTCGCCGTCTTTTTCCTGCTCTGCATCTCCAGTGTTTCGGTCTTAGCTCCTCAAGGACTTCATGTTTCTGGCCAAAGACTCTGCTGTGTTGGAGACTGACCAGCTGCTCTCTCATGTAAACAATGGCGACCAGAGCACGTCCGAAAGGATGGGGGGGTGGGGGGGGGGGGGTTGCCATGATAAAAGTGATACAAAAGCACTCCAAAACATGATTAAAACCAGGCTAAAAGTATGAAAAAATTGCATAGCTGCACTTCCCACAGAAACCACACTATACTGTGCAAGCATGGGTTTGTAAAAAGATAAAAAAAAACATTAAAACAAATAAACAAGAACGAGAGAAACTCTGGCAGGCAGCTGCTTCCAGCAGCTCATCCTGTGTATTATGCCAAATGTTCAGATCTTTTGATGCATGTTCAATAATCCAGGTAGAAAAATCTAACAAAGTTAAGTCAGGTCCTCTGGACGTATTCAACAATATAAAAATACTTGTTGAAACCTTTGGTCTTTAATTCAAAAGACTTTCCCAGTCTGAGGAGTTGCAAAATGTTCAGTCTTATTAACAAGTTTGTTGTTGAAATCCAGAACTAGCTGGTCACGTGATAAAGGAGGATCACTGGATTCACTGAGGTCAATAAAAACTGAATGCAATATTGTGGAGGTGCCAACATCTAATATTTTATTCAGAATAGAAAACAAATCACAGATCAAAAGTTTAAACTGAGAGAATGTATCATTTTAAGGGAAAAATCTGTTGTTTCCAAATTTCATGGCGTCAACAAATCCCAAAAGAGTTGGGACAAGTCCATTTTACCACTGTGTGGCATCCCTCTTCTTCTTACAACACTCAACAGACGTCTGGGGACAGAGGAGACCAGTTTCTCAAGTTTAGAAATAGGAAAACTCTCCCATTCATGTCTAATACAGGCCTCTAACTGTTCAATCGTCTTGGGCCTTCTTTGTCGCACCTTCCTCTTTATGATGCGCCAAATGTTCTCTATAGGTGAAAGATCTGCACTGCAGACTGGCCATTTTAGTACCCGGATCCTTCTCCTACGTAGCCATGATGTTGTGATTGCTGCAGAATGTGGTCTGGCATAATCGTGTTGAAAAATGCAGGGTCTTCCCTGAAAGAGATGACATCTAGATGGGAGCATATATTATTCTAGAACCTGAACATAGTTCTCTGCATTAATGACAATGCCAGACATGCAAGCTGCCCATGCCACAAGCGCTCATGCAACCCCATACCATCAGTGATGCAGGCTTCTGAACGGAGCGTTGATAACAACTTGGGCTATCCTTGTCCTCTCTGGTCCGGATGACATGGCGTCCCAGTGTTCCATAAAGAACTTCAAATCGTGACTCATCTGACCACAGAACAGTCTTCCATTTTGCCACACTCCATTTTAAATGACCCCTGGCCCAGTGCAAATGTCTGAGCTTGTGGAGCTTGCTTAGAAATGGCTTCCTCTTTGCACTGTAGAGTTTCAGCTGGTAACGGTGGATGGCACGGTGGATTGTGTTCACTGATAATGCTTCCTGGAAGTATTCCTGAGCCCATTCTGTTATTTCCTTGACAGCGGCATTCCTGTTTGAGGTGCAGTGACGTTTAAGGGCCCGGAGATCACGAGCATCCAGTAGAGTTTTACGGCCTTGACCCTTACGCACAGCGATTGTTCCAGATTCTTTGAATCTTTTGATGATGTTATGCACGGTTGATGATGATAACTTAAAAGTCTTTGCTATTTTACGCTGGGTAACACCATTCTGGTATTGCTGCACTATCTTTCTGCGCAACAATGGTGGAATTGGTGATCCTCTTACCATCTTGGCTTCTGAGAGACACTGACACTCTGAGAAGCTCTTTTTATACCCAATCATGTTGTCAATTGACCTAATTAGTGTTAATTGGTCTTCCAGCTGTTCGTTATATGCTCAATTTCCTTTTTTCAGCCACTTATTGCTACTTGTCCCAACTTTTTGGGGATTTGTTGACACTGTGAAATTTTGAATCAACATATTTTTCCTTTAAAATGTTACATTTACTCAGATTAAACTTTTGATCTGTCATCTATGTTATATTATGAATAAAATATTGACATTTGCCATCTCCACATCATTGCATTCAGTTTTTATTCACAATTTGTTTAGTGTCCCAACTTTTTTGGAATCCGGTTTGTACTTTGTAGTTTCACCTGCACCATTTTACAAGCCCCAGGATAAAAATCCTCAACTTCTTCAATGCTTTACATCAGTCTCCGAGCAAGAAGTGACAGCTATTATCAAAGGAATGAAATCCTCTACTTGTGCTCTCAATCCTTTCCCCACTGCTCTGCTGAAAAGAAACATCTCTTTTATTAGTCCTTTGATCACATCTGTGATAAACCTCTCCATCCAAACTGGTTTTGTCCCACCTACCTTGAAAATTGCAATCATCAAACTCCTGAAAAATTCCATCTTGGATCCAGCCCATCATATCAAATATAGATCTGTTGCCAACCTTCCATTTTTGTACAAAGTGCTGGAAAAACCTGTGGCAGCCCATCTACATGACCACCTCACCACTAATAATATCTATGAGGTATTCCAGTCAGGCTTTCGTTCAGCTCACAGCACGGAAACAGCTCTGGTCAGGGTCACAAATGACCTTCTGATGGTAGCTGATACTGGTTCTCCCTCCCCTCTGATCCTCCTGGACTTGAGCTCAGTTTTTGTGTGGATCATGGCATCCTTCTCCACCGCCTACAACATACAACACACTGCAGGACAGACTGCGACAGCTCTGGAATGGTTCCGCCCGTACCTCTCTGACAGATCTGAGTATTTCTCCATCGGGGAGGCAAGATCCCGGACTCACAGTTACTTGTGGTGTCCCTCAGGGGTCAGTCCTTGGGCCCACATTACTTAACCTCTACGTCCTCCCCCTCGGTCACATTATCACTCACCACAGGATCTCTTTTCATTGTTATGCAGATGACTTGCAGCTTTATATCAAAATAGATTCTACAGGTTCATCACTCTCCTCTCTCACCACCTGTCTTGAAGAGGTAAAAGCCTGGGTGAATGCCAACTTTCTCCAATTAAACACATCAAAAACAAGCTACTTTGGTTGGTACCCTGCATCAGACTCAATCAACATCTAGCTCTACCGTAATCTTTAGCCAAAACATTCCCTTTTTTGATACAGTGACTAATCTTGGTGTAAGATGTGATTCTCATCTTACATTTGAATCCCATATTAAAAACATTTGCAAGACTTCATTCTTTCATCTGAAAAACATCTCCAAACTCCATCCATTATTCTCCTTTTCCAATGCTGAAAAACTTGTCCATGCTTTCATCTCCTCAAGACTGGACTACTGCAATGCACTTTTTTATGGAATTCCATCCAAGCACATTCAAAAACCTCAGTATGTACAGAACAATGCAGCCAGGATTCTGATGAAGCAAAGGAAACATGATCACATCACCCAAATCCTTAAATCCCTCCTCTGGCTTCCCATTTCACTCCGCATTGAATACAAGGTTTCCTTGCTCACCCACCAGTCCATTCACGGCAATGCTTCATACTTCATATATATAATCTAGCAGTTTTTTTCTACTATTCCACTTAATTGTCCTTTTGGTTGCTATTTGGTTTTAATTGTTTTGATTTGTAAAAAAAGAACCTTAAATTTGTATACCTATGCCTATTTTATGACTGTCTATTGCTGTCGTTGTTATTTACTGTTGTGATCACTCTTTGTTAAGAAATCAGGTCTCTCTTGTAAACAAGTCCCCGAGGCTCAATGGGATTAACCTGTCTAAATAAAGGTTGAACAAATACTATCTAAAAAAACTGCTCACTGCTCAGACAGGGGCGGCAGTGGCTGAGTGGTTAGAGCAGTCGTCATCCAATGCAAGAGTTGGGGATTCGAATCCACCAGCAGTCACATGCCGAAGTGTCCCTGGGCAATATGCTGAACCCCTAGTTGCCTCCAATGCGTCCCATTGGTGTATGAATGTGATAAAGCTCTGATTAGTCTCTTTAGAATGATTTGTTCATTTAGCTTTGTAGAGATCTTATAGAGTGCTGTATGAATGGGTAAATGAGGGCACATATTGTAGTGTAAAGTGCTTTCTCAATAAGATAGAAAGGCGCTACATAAGTACAGTCCATTTACCATTTATCATTCACATCAACTCGGTCCCTCCGCTCCACAAATTCCTACCAGCTCCGCCCTTCCTGGACAAAACTGTGCACCATGGGTGATGGGTTCTTTTGCTCTGCTGCTCCTAAACTGTGAAACAACCTCCACAACCATCTAAGGATATCCCAGACAACAGAAAGTTTTAAGAAAGGACTGAAGACCTTTTTGTTTAAAATATTTTATAGTGTTTAAAGGTATATCTAATCCTGCAGGTTTTTTTAGTCCTTTTTTTTAGTCCATGTTTTATTCTCTCTAGATATTTTATATTGTAGCACTTTGAGATTGTAAAATGTAAAGTGCAGTACAAATTGAATAAATTATTATTATTATTATTTATTATTCACAAAAAAAGTACAACAAAACATCAGGAGCGTATATTTATGCTCCTATCATTTATCATACTGCAAATAAATAACAGGAAAACCAAAACTTATTAAGCTGCAAAAGTTAGTTTTATTTATTTAATCCACTAAATAAAATATACCACTGCGGTGATGGTAGATTCTCCACTGGTGGTGGTGCGCGGTGGTGGATTCTCTGGTGCGCACCCATTTTTATTTTTATTTAATTTAGTGGATAAAATAAAATAAAAATAAAACTATCCACCACCACGCATGGTGCAGGATTCTCCACCAGCGGTGGTGGATTCCACTGTGGATTAAATGAAATTAAACTAAAAACAGTGGGTCGGGCGGTGGTGGGATCCCACAGTGTATTAACTAAAATAAAATAAAAAAACATAATCTTTAGTGAAATACTTCCACACTGCTGATGAATTTCTACCCGTTTGGGAAGACTTTGCCTGCTCCTTGTCTTCCATCTGCTTGGAAGAATCCATTTTGTAGCCAGTGGCCCAACGCTGATCACGTGGCAGGTGACACAACATGGGCGGCTGTGGCTGAGTGGTTAGAGCAGTCGTCCTCCAATGCGAGAGTTGGGGGTTCGAATCCACCAGCAGTCACATGCTGAAGTGTCCCTGGGCAAGACACTGAACCCCTCATAGCTTCTGATGTGTGTCCCATCAGTGTATGAATGTGATAAAGCAATGATTAGTCTCTTTAGAATGATTTGTTCAATTAGCTTTGTAGAGATCTAGTAGAGTGCTGTATGAATGGGTAAACGAGGACACAGATTGTAGTGTAAATTGTAGTGTAGCACTTTGAGTATCTTGAAATAAGATAGAAAGACGTTATATAAGTACAGTCCATTTTCCATTTACAATCACAGGCTGTTACTAATCAATGTGAAATTTAAATACTCCCAAGATGTCCTAGAATCGACTAGTCTATTCAACCCCTAATCATAGCCCTCCTGACCCTGAAAAGCATAAACAATATTACTCTGTGCTGGGGGACTGGATCTTTGGGATGGACCAGTCTTTGTCACAACGTATTTTAAGGTTTAAAAGCCACTGGGACGTTGTGTTTAGAAAATAAAAGTCTCAGTGTCTCTGAAACTCCCGCAACATACGGAATGACCACTGGTTTCATTGAGTCTGGGTTCCTCTTGTTCACCTGTTGGCTGGCTGGAGTCCTGTTTGGGTTTCTTCTGTGCTTTCAGGAAGGCCCAGTTAGGATATCCACATTGCTCTAGAGCCTGTCTTGCAATGGGATTTCTCCTTCTGCCTGGCTCCTGAGTTTGTGGGGACATTGCCTGCTCTGTGGTATAGAGTCCTGATGACTCCTAACTTGTGCTCCAGAGAGTGATGGGAGTCAAACTGCAAATACGGGTCTGTGTGAGTGGGTTTGTGGTACACCACAGTTTGCAAATGTCCTCCATCACTCAGACCTCACTGTCCAAGAAAGCCAACCTGTCATCTTTTACATATTCTCATGTGAACTATTTATCCAGAGTTGATGTGATCAGAGAAATGGCCACCCTCTAGAGCCCCTGGAGCACAAGTTAGGAGTCATCAGGACGCTGTACCACAGAGCAGACAGACCATACCGAGTCGAGTAGAGCCATGCTGTACTGGTACTAAAGGTACTAATGGAAAAGGGGCATAACTCAGGAGCCAGACAGAAGGAGAAATCCCACACAAGACAGACCCTGGAGCAGTGTGGATATCCTAGCTGGGCCTTCCTGAAAGCAGAGCAGAAACCCAAATAGGACTCCAGCTAGCCATGAGGTGAAAAAGAGGAACCCAGACCAGGGATCATTCCGTATAAAGTGGGCATTTCAGAGAAATTGAGACGTTTATTTTCTAAACATGATGTCCAAGTGGCTTTTAAACCCCAAAATACATTACGGCAAAGATCCTTAAGGTCCTTAAGATCCTTAAGGTCTGTTTAAGGTCCATCACAAAGATCCAGAGCCCCGGCACAAACAGAGTAATATTAAGTATTTTTTATTTAGTTGCACGTTACACCAGATTTACCTGCAACTACAGCAAAGTTGTGATCCTCAACATCACGATTGGTCTTTTGCTCTTTGAAGGGGAAAACAGCTCCAACTGTAAAAAAAAAAAAAAGGCAAACGATTGCTTTTCATTTGAGTTGCAATGCATGTTTTGTATTTTTATGTTAGATTCATTGAGACTGTGTGTGTCTACCAGCTTCTATATGCCAGGGGTCATTAATCAAGGCCATGGGAGAGATGGTCAGGGGTGAGGCTCCACAGTTAGATGGAACCAGTATCCCATGGGTGCTGACGGGTGCCCTTGTGCCTGAGCGAAGTGCAGCTTTCAGTGGTGCTACACTGTTCAGCTGAACTCTGGACAGGCAACCCACAAAGCCAGGCGTGTTGTAGCGTTCGATTAGGATGGGGTCGATCTGTCCCGTTTCTACAAGAAAGAAACGCTTGGTCAAATGATTACTTTAGTCTTATATTGCACTTAAGACCACTTAACCTGAGACCAAGTCAAGACCAAAACCAAAGTGTTCAAAAACTGAGAACAAATAAGATATTAAAGGGTCAAGACTAGGGGTGTCCTGATACCAGTTTTTTCAGATTGAGTACAAGTACAAATTCTTCATTTTGGTGATACTGAGTACCAATACAGAGTAGTTAATGAGTTAGTACTTAAACATTACATAATGACTTTAGAAACAGATTAATTCTATTAATAACACAGCATTCTGTTGACAACATCACCTGTGTTAATCTAAAAATATCTCTTAATAGTGGACATTTTTTATATTTTATCCTTGGTTACTTGCAAAGTGGAAGGAAGAGGAAATGACAACTCCCAAGTATAAAAGTGGTATCAGTTTAAAATATTGTGGTGTTTTTATGAGTACAAGTACTTGATGCTGATATCGGGACACCACGAGTCAAGACCAATGGCAAAAGGTATTACTACACCTTGTGTCCCTGCTTTGTCTCACTGCTAAGAGTAACATCCAGTAGAAATCAGTTTAGCACGTTCACATTGCATTGTTGGAAATAGTGTGTTCATTAGGATGCAGGGCTTCAAAGAGCGAAACACATGAGGATGAAGCACACATCTATTTTCAATTATGACTCATTAGCAGCAGCTGGCTGAAGACTGATGCTCCATGCCATGGTGTCTCTCAGCACTGTTCTACACTGAAGCGTTGACATTCCTGAAAAAATACATTTAATATACGCTCACTCCCTGCTTGGACATCCAGGTTCACATATGCCCCTTTTCCACTGTCACAGAGCGGATCAGATCAGTTCGGGTTGGTTCAGATGGGTTCGGGTCTGTTGTGTTTCCATGTACATTTCTGGACCAGCTCTGTAGGCGGGGACTAGAATCCAACTCGTCTTACCACCTGGTGGCGGTAGTGCTCCCTTAAGCTACTTACTAGCCACCACTAAACGTATTAGAAGAAGAACACCCTGAAGGTTTTGTCACACGATGTTGTGGAAAAGATGTCTTGCTCTAATGGAGTACCTCATGAGCTGTAACTTTAGACCTGATTCATAATCCTACCTTACTGCCTTCCCTGCTGCTTTAAACCCATGTGTTTTTCATTTTAGTATAGATTTTTACAATAAAGATGTATTAAAAATATCTTCACTTTTATTATTTGCAGATATGCACAAGGTTCATGTTAAAATTGCAAAACATCACACTGTGCTGTAATCTTTGAAACTGCTTTTACAATAAGATACAAACTTGAAAACAATTAGATTAAATTTTGTCCTTGAATTTTAAAGATTTGTCTTTCATTAAATTAAAACATAAATTTATTACTTATTAATCTAAAAAAGTTAAGTCTGGTCCTCTGGACATTCAAAAAACAAAACTAACAAAAAACATTTAGTTTATTTATTATGAACTGTATTGTTTGTTTTGTGAATGTCCAGAGGACCAGACTTAACTTTTTAGATTTTTCTACCTGGATTATTGAGCAGCATCAGGATATTAATTAATAAATAGTCAGTTGGTCTGTGAACACCATGGGATCCTAGAAGAGTTGAAGAGGAGGCTGTTCATGTCTGTGCCTCCCTGGTGAAGATGCTGCTCCCACAACCCTGAAGCAGAAGAGGATGGATGGATGGATGGATGGATGGATGGACGGGTGGCGAAGGAGGAGACCATCAAACAGCAGGAGTGGTCAGTTCAGGTGAACTCCTGCCTGTTTGCTTCAGATCAGCTGTTCAAATCTCTGCAGGTTCAAATAAAAGGTGCACCAGGACTTTCAGCTGAATCTCTCAGGCCACAGTTGTATGGCCAATAACTGATAACTGTCCTTTCTGAATTTTTGACTGTTTTTGTGTCACTTCATCCTAGAACCAAAAAATTATAACATAATAACAGTTGAGCAGATACTAGTAATCTTTTCTTAGGATCCATTAAAGATCAAATGCAATTGGAAATTCTTCTCAATTCCAGTATGAATTTAAACAAACACTATATGAACTTAACATTGTAAATTTTTTTTAGGAAATTTAATGTTCAAGGACACCACTTAAGAAAAAAATTGTTTAATAGGAAAAGTAAGAAGTGAAAAATGTACAAAAATAAAAACTACTGCGTCCAACTAATGATTGTGTCTGTCCCTTGTCTCACGGGCTTCATCCAGAAGAAGACACAAGTGTTGTTCCTGCTGTGTCCGGTTCAGTTCTTCATGTTCATTCAGTGATGGAATAAGACTTTTCTTTACTGGACTCTTTTCTCTTTCTCTTCACTAGAAAGAAGAAACAGGTGGTTAATTCAAGCTACATACTGTTTTTGAATAAATGCATGAAACAAAGAAAGGTGCTGCTAACAGCTATAATAGATATATTAATAATTATAAACTGATCAAATAAGAAAATGAAAAATAAATTGATTTAAAAATAATGAAAATGATAATAATGGATATATGAATCAGAAAGTATTATACAGATGCAGATATTCTTTGTCATTCGCACCACATGTGGTCCATGTGGTGGATCAAAATTATGTTCACAGGGTCCCAGTTACATCCAACAATAAAATATAAAAGAAAAACAGTAATAAGATCTAAGATATGAACTAATAAAAACATCAACTAAAAATATAAGCTCTAATAGCATAAAAACATTAAACACAATACGCAGAACAGCAGCACGGACATGAGTCTGTGTGAACAGACGAGCGCGAATGAACACAGCAACATGAAACAGATCAGCAGCAACATGAAACGGATCAGCAGCAACATGAAACAGATCAGCAGCAACATGAAACTGATCAGCAGCAACATGAAACTGATCAGCAGCTACATGATGTGATTCTTCACAGTGTTATATATTCATGAGGCTGCACAAACTCAAGTTCATGTTGCTGTTTGACGTATTGTTTTGATTGTTTACTGCTATTAGTGCTTAGTGTTTTATTAGTAGATGTTTTTTAGTTGATATTTTTCTTAGTTCATATCTTAGATCTTATTACTGTTTTTATTTTACGTTTTGTTGTCTGTAACTGGGACCCTGTGTACATAATTTCATCCCAATTCAGTATTTATTCAACATTTTAGTTTTTTACTTTAAAAATAAAATAAATCAAGTCCTTATCGGCACAAATAAAGTGATGTGGAACATGTTGCATCTTACCGAGCACAGAAGCTGCAGCGTTGTGCTGCTCTGTGAGGTGCAGGTGGGCTGTGATGGAGACCTGTCAGGTGTAGACTCCTCTGATGGAGCAGGAGCAGGAGCCAGGAGGCTTGGAGGGTTTAATGTGGAGTTTAGAGATGAACCATCACGCGCTGAAAGACGTTCTGGATAAAATACAGTGAGAAACGGGACCGGAGGACAGTTAGCATTTATGCAAATTAGCTTAGCATCGTAGCACCGACGTTGTACTATTATGGCGTCAGCCTCTTTTGTTAGTTAAAAATATGTTCAGAACCGATGGGATGAGTAATTTAAAATATGTTTAAAGTTAGAAAACACTCACCATCTTCTATAAATGGTTCAAGTAGAGCAGTAGTCGTGTCCAAACCACCCTCCAATCCTCCATCTAGCTCGCTTTGACTTTTTTCGTCGGCCACCAAGCACAACAACACCTGCACTTCTGCATTTGACCACGGCTTTGATATTATTGTTGTTGTATAGCTTCAAAATACTAAAATATACGCTCCTCATGTTATCGCTAATGGCAAGCGGTAGAGAAAAAAATGGTGGATCGGGTTGTTTGGAAAGACTCCACAGACTCCTCCCCCCGACCAATCAGTGACCGACAGTGTTTCTGACGTCACGGCGCGGCTCGCTCGGAACCCTTGAGAAGCCGGGCCAAAATTTAGCGAGACGAGCCGGTTTCTGGAACAGTGGAAATACCTCCAACGCGCTTCAACCCAGAAATATCCGACCCGCGCCGTGACAGTGGAAAAGGGGCAATAGTTTATGGGGCAACTGTGGCTGAGTGGTTAGAGCAGTCGCCTTTCAATGGGAGAGTTGGGGTTTTGATTCCACCAGCAGTCACATGTTGAAGTGTCCCTGGGCAAGACACTGAACCCGTCATTGCCTCCGATGTGCGTCCCATCAGTGTATGAATGTGATAAAGCGCTGATTATTAGCTATGTTTACATGGACATAAGTAATCGGATTAAACGGCCATTCGGAATAAAAAATGTCATGTAAACACCCCATTCTGATTATTTTTGTTTATTCATCTCGATCCAAAAGCATTTGTGATCAGAATGAGACAGGTGGTTTATGCTGATTCATAATCCGAAAGGTGTGCATGTAAACACTTTATCTGTTCATTTTTTTTCTGATTGTGAAAAACTGACCTGACTGCGCATGTGCGACTTTGCCATTTCCGCCTGGCTAATGCTAATAGTATTAGCATGTCAGGGAAGCAAAACTGCTTGGTGAGCGACACAACATTTCTACTAGAAATTTTGAAAGAGCTTAAAATTATCTGTATTACCTGTAGCTCAGTCAGGGAGTGCAGTAATGTCTCCACCGTCATTCAAACCTGTCGCGGGTCCATTTTGGGCGCTCGGGTTTGTTTATATTCATTTGTAAGTAAACCGGAAGTAGAACTTCTTCTTCTGTGTTTTTTTTTAAGGAGAGTTTACCACTCTGCGCATGTCAGTACTTCTGTTCAAAATGAAAGCCAGCTGCATGTAAACATTCGTTGTGAACACATTGTGCCCATGTAAATGATACATTTGAATTATTTCATCCGAAAACATTTCAATACGATCAAAGAATTTTGAGCATGTAAACATAGCTATTCTTTGTATAGATATAGCAGAGTACTGTATGAATGGGTTAATGAGGACACAGATTGTAGTGTCAAACGCTTTGAGTATCTGTATTAGATAAATGGTAAATGGACTGTACTGTACTTGTGTCTTTCCATCTTATCAAGATACTCTAGACTATTACATTCATACACCGATGGAACACACATCGGAGGCGATGGGGTGTTCAGTGTCTTGCCCAGGGACACCATGGCATGTGACTACTGGTGGAATTGAACCCCTAACATCCCCCTGAAATTTTTGATATTTTGAATTTTTTATTTAGTAGATGTGATTTACTGCATTTTGGTGTATTTAAATTTTTTTACAGGTTGTTAAACATTTACTTTTATCTACAATTGTAAACACTCCGCTTCTGTCAAGCCCCCCGCCCCACTACTTGACGGAACCGTCGGGTTCAAGACAGCGAGGCCCAGACAACTCTTTCCACAGCCACCTCTTCCAGCTCTTCTGGAAGGACTCCAAGGCATTCCCAGACCAGCTATGAGACTTTGTCTCCCCAGCGTGCATTGCAATGATGTTTGGGGGAAAGCGTGTAAAACATTTACAAAACCTATTTTTATTTTACAGAAAAGTGCTATAAGAAACAACAGATTTTTCCCTTAAAATGATACATTCTCTCAGTTTAAACTTTTGATATGTGATTTGTGTTCTATTCTAAATAAAATATTAGATGTTGGCACCTCCACATCATTGCATTCAGTTTTTATTCACAATTTGTTTAGTGTCCCAACTTTTTTGGAATCCGGTTTGTATTATAAGAGCACCAGGGCTAAATTGCTAAATGAAAAATTACCTTAAACATCTTCAGATTTTACACGTGTCCTAAGAGTATGTAAGGAAAACTGAGTTAAAAACATTATGAGTTGAATATGTTATGCATTGGGAATGAAGGTGCATGCGGATGTTGTTTGTGCAGTGCTAATGATTTCTGTGCTGACTTTGTGCTAATACATAGTTTTAATTGAATTTAATTAAAGAGATTCTATTTAGGATGCAGTGGACAAGCATATAGTTATGAAATACAAGAATTTGAAAATTTGGTGTATAGGTAGCAGTTGTTACATCTAATCATACTGCCTCAACACTTATGGAGTCCCAGGAAGTGGATAAGAGAGACCGGAGAGTGGTCCACACTGACAGGGGGTGAGTCAAAACAAGTATTCTAAGAAGGGAAATTGAGGATGTGTTTAGAAGATTTTACAATGTTCAGTAGGGTATAGGGAATTTTGGCTTGGATTTTGGTTTCTGTGTTGAGTGTTTTCACTTTTTATGTAATTAAGTGTTTGTTTGTTTTTTAAATCCGTTGTACAAACCAGTAAGAGGGATGACTCTGTTGAAGGTAAATGCTGATGTCCCAAAATAGAACTTGCTAACAGATGATTAATTATGAGTTTGTTTTTTAATATTTGTATTTGATTATTTTTTCCTTCTCAGCAGACTGAAAAGACGAAGTTTGTGGATCGGGGAGGTGAGTCTGGCTGGGCCCACAGAATACATACTGATAGCCTCCACTAAGCCAGAAGTCAGCTAAAGCAGACTCAAACAGCGTCGGAGTTTTGCATCTTGAGCCTCTGGTCTTGGTTGCCAAATCGGATGTCGTGTGTACAGGTTGACACCGAAACTGGGTCTGACCAATGTGACTTTTCTGAGAACTGCACTACTGAAACAACAGCAAAGAACTGTCGGCCAAGCAACAAGCTGAAATATGTGCCATACCAGAACTTTTATGAAACTATGTCCAGATGGGCTCCTGGACTTGTCATCGCCAGAGCATCCAGTCAAGTCTCGCTGTATGTTTAGCTATGAACTGTTGCACATAGCTGAACAGATCTCCAGACAAAGGGAGAATACATGAAGACAGGAAAACTGGTGGTCCAACTATCCAAAGTAACTAACAACAACTGCAGCCTGGGTGAGGTGTCAACCCCACATTTGATCTGTGATGGTCATCCAATGGCCTTTGTTTCAGGATCAAAACTGCAATTTGCTTTGACAATTGTAGTGAACTAGGCCTCCGACCTCAACCTGTCTCTGAAGACCTTCAGGGGACAGGAACTGTTATTTCATTGATTTGAATCCAGAAATACAAATGATCTCATCAAGAGACTATTTGATTGTATCCTGAATTAATCAATTGAAAGAACACTCTTCCTTTTTTACATTATCATTACTATTTTAAAATATCTTGATAATCAAAGTGTGTTTAGTTCATACCATTTCTAAATGTTGAAGTGAACCACTCATTTAAATCAACTGTGAAACAGTATTAATGATTTTTAAACCTCATTAGACTTAGAAATCAAGTTAAATGTCTATTTACAAAGTAATTGTGCATTTTGATCTTCTGTCTGAATGAGTGGATTTGATGTCGGTCAGAAGTCAGGGATGTCAGTCAAAAGCCAGAAAGAAAGTTATTAGAACAAAGTGTCTTGTTTTTAAACCTTGCAGACAGTAAATAACTTCAACTGGCATCTGCGTTTTTCTCACTTTGCCATAACATTCCTCTGTCTGTACTAACCGTTCGTAAACATTCCTGCTGTCTTTTTGACTCCTAATAACCCTCTGACATCACTGAAACACCGCCCCTGCTGGTTGTTTCAACCAATCAGGAAGTACCAATTGACAGGAAGTGAGTACTCTTTAAAAAGTCAACACTTCCTGGGACTTATTGCAGTCTTCTTGCGGTCTTCCTGCAGTTTTTCCTTCAGTCTTCCTTGGAACTATGGAGTCTTCCACTTCTGAGTGGAATCTCTGACTGGAGTCTTACTGAGAGTTCCTAAGGAACTTTCAGATTTAATCAATAGCTGATGAATGGGACCATGTGCAAAGGGGTCCGTCCATCCTGGCGGAGTCACAGCGCCTCGCTGTGAACTCACCCGGGCGTAACGCCCTACAACTTCGAAGGAAGCTTGTTCTGTTGAATGGAGTAAACCACACAACTTCTGACGATGACCAGCCGCTTTAACCGGAGACGCTGTAAAGGGATCGTACTAATGGACTTCTGTTCCAGAGTGGAGGTAGCCCCCATCTAAGGTAACCAAGTCTCTGCACGTTCTGAAGTGTACCGGAAGGTTGAGCTAGTGTTGAAAGAAGAGTGCTAATTCTGGTCAACAAACATCCATCTTCCTTCATCCATCTTCCTTTTAAATCTATTCCTTCCCTTAAACTTTTCTATTTGCCAGTAATCCAGATGCCTTCAGAGGTGAATCAGCCTCAATCAGTAATGTTCTGTTGTCTTGTTAGTAAAGCGTGCCAAGTTTTTATTAATCAGAAACAGATCAGCAAATCAATGTGTACATGTCTTGATGTTAAATTTTGATTCTGTTAAATAAATGACTGCATTTATTCTGATGGGTCAAAGATAAAATGGCGTCTCATGTCACTGATTAAACAATTCACTCAGTTATCTCGGTCACATGGCAGAAATTTAACTCGAAAAAGAAAGAATCCGTTGTAATTAAATAATTAATATTCTTTGTGCTTGAACTAGCTTTAAGAATAATTAATTAGTAGTGAAGCTAACAGCAAAGGTGTCCCTGCATCACTACACAATGAACACACACATAGGCTCATTTTTACATGTGTAGTGGACTAGGCCTCCGACCAAAACCTGCCTCTGAAGACCTTCATGGGACAGGAACTGTTATTTCATTTATTTGAATCCAGAAATACAAATTAGCTCATCCAGAGACTTTCTAATTGTATCCTGAACTAATCAATTGAAAGAACACTCTCTTTTTATATTATCATTACTATTTTACAATATCTTGATAATCAAAAGTGTGTTTAGTTCATACCATTTTTAAATATTGAAGTGAACCACTCATTTTAAATCAAATGTGAAACAGTATTGATGATTTTTTAATCCTCATTTAAATTAGAAATCAAGTTAAATGTCTATTTTACAAAGTAATTATGCATTTTTTGATCTTCTGTCTGAAATGAGAAAGAATGATGTCGGTCAAAAGTCAGAGACAGTCAAAAAACAAGTTGTTAGAACGGGCTGTCGTGTTTTTAAAACTCTCAGACAGTAAATAAGAGAACTGGCACCTGCGGTGTTTTTCACTTCGCCAAAACATTTCTGTCTGTTCTTAAACATTTCTGCTGTTTTCTTGACTTGTAAAACCCTTTGACGTCACTAGAACCACACCCCTGTTGGTTGCTTCAACCAATCAGGACTTCCTAAAAGTGACCAGAAGCAGAACTCTTTAAAAGTCGACACTTCCTGGAACTGTCAGTCTTCTGAGTCTTTTCTGAGTCTGTGGAGTAATGTCTGTTCAGTCTTCTGAGTCTTTTCTGAGTCTTCTCAGTCTTTCTGAGTCTGTGGAGTAATGTCTGCTCAGTCTTCTGAGTTTTCTGAGTCTTCTGGGGTTCTGTGGAGTAGTTCTGGAGTTTTTCCACTGCTGAGTGGAACTTCGGAATCAGTTTTCCAGGCTGATCTCTGCTGTGATCACGGCGCCTCGCTGTGACTATCACCAGGTGAATGCCCTACAATTTCTGAGGAAGTTTGTTCTGTAGAACGGAGTATCTCACGACTTCTGCCGAGTCGCAGCTGCCCTGAGGAGACGCTGAAAGGTAGCGTGCCAGGGACCTCTTGACCGTAGCAGACCCATCTTCTGCCAAGGTAAAGAGTCGTCACGAGCTTCATTACAAGTGTACCGCGGCGAACAGCGCTTGAAAGGAGCGTGTTGTTCTGGTCTACAGACATAAATCTTCCTTCAACATCTCCCCTTTTAAACTCCTCCATATTTCCCATTTTTATAACTCTTCTATCTTGCCAGTAATTAATCCAGATATCTTCAGAAATGTCTGTTGTTTTATTAAGTAAAACGTGCCAAGTTTTATTAATCAGAACCAGACCAGTCTAATCAAGTGTACAATGTTTTGATGTTAAATTTTGATTCTGTTAATAAATGACCACATTTATTTTGATGGGTCAAAGAAAATTAACGTCTCATGTCACTGATTAAACCATCTACGCACAGTAACTCTGTCACATATCTGTAACTAGCTCGAAAAAGAGAGAACCAGTTATTTAAATATGACTGTAGTGTAGCTCTGAAGCTAAGCTAGCCCGTTAGAACACTACACATGATATTTAGCAGAGTAGAGTAGTACTGACGTGGGTTGCTGGACTACCTGCCCTTTCCAATTACACTGTGATGAAAATTTGTTTTATTACCAAAAAACCTTATATAAAGATGAATAATGTACACCACCCCCCACCCCCCCACGAAAAAAAACGACTTTTTCATTCATTTCACCTTTTGTTTTTATAGGTTAGTCTCATGAGTCACAAAGACACAAAGACCCGTTTACAAGAGAAACCTGTATCTGAGATCTGACTTTGATTGAGTTTCCGAATGTTTTCTAAAGTAAATATATGTTTTCTTTTGCCTTTGAAGGAGCTCATTTAGAGGGTCTGGTTTGCTACAAGGGATGAAATTGTTAAGACTGGGTTTTGGATTCTTAATAAGCCAGACAGGGGTAGAACTGTCACGCTCAGCGGCCCCCGCTGCCCCCACATCTGTTCAAGCTTCTGCTCCTCATACCACATCCCCTGTTTTAAGATCAATCACGTTTTTTCCTGTTTCAGTTTTGAGTTCCCCTCTCATTCATTCAGCTCCTGTCACTCTGGCCACTCTCCCTCTGTCATTTCTAGCTGCCTGTCAATCACCCCTGCAAAGCCTGCGTACCTGATTCTCCCTGATCACAGTAATCAGTGTTGATGCTCTACACCTGGTGCCAGCCCTATATAAACTCAGCTCTTGCTTCTGCAAGGTGCCAGATTATTGAAAGCCTCACAGCCAGTAAATTATCCAGCATTTTCTCGTTCCTAGTTTCTTCGTTTTTGACCACAGCTTCACTCTTGACTCCTTGCTTTGACTTTGCCCCTGTCTGGATACCACGCTCTCGGCTTACACGGTACAACCTCGCTCTCCCCTTCGACCACGACTACGGATCATCCTTTTGCCTGTTCACACTGCTCCTGGCTCTCGACCCCTGCTACGTCCCTGGATTCTGTTTCCTGCCCAGCCCTCCAACGTTCTCTGTCTCAGCCCTGCTCCTGCCACAGAAGGTTAGTGACGTGCACACCACCTCTCTCAGCTCCCAGAACCTTTTTGTAGTCACTAACCTGTCTGTCTTCATAGATTGGACCAGAACTGAGACTTGGATCCTGCCCAGACGAACGCCTTTAATAAATAAACCCTTTTTTTTTTATATTGTCCTGAGTCAGGTGTTGTGCTGATCCATACAGACTCATTACAAGAACAACAAGAACAGTTTTTATTAACTTGGCTGCTAGTTGCTGGGACTCAGGACCCAGGTGGGAGTTCAATATTAAAGACAGAGAGGTGATGTTGTCAATCTCCAGCTGGTATCATCACTCAGGCTGATAGAGCTGCTACAGTAGACAAGATTTGATCCAGACAGGGTAGATCCAGGCAGGGTAAATTCAGATGTGTGGTGCTGAATGAATGGAGCTGGGTGAACAGGTGACAACCTGACAACCTCCACTATCCTTGCAAACCTGTCTTCTTATGATTAAATCTGATTAAAATAAACACAGTTACTTTACCAGAGCAAAATCATAAAATCATTAAATGTGGATTATTGAACATCAGATCTCTTTCCTCTAAATCCCTGTTAGTTAATGGACTGATAACTGATCATCATATTGATTTATTCTGTCTGACAGAAACTTGGCTACAACAGGAGGATTTTGTTAGTATAAATGAATCCACTCCTGTTACTTATTTAAATTTTCACGTTCCTAAAACAACTGGCCGAGGTAAATGGACTGTACTTATATAACGCTTTTCTATCTTATTTCAAGATACTCAAAGCGCTTTACACTACAATCTGTGCCTCATTTACCCATCCACACAGCACTAGATCTCTACAAGGCTAATTGAAATCATTCTAATGAGACTAATCAGTGCTCTAGATCACATTCATAGATGGGACACACATCAGAGGCTATGAGGGGTTCAGTGTCTTGTCCAGGGACACTTTGGCATGTGACTGCTAGTGGATTCGAACCCCCAATTCTCACATTGGAGGATGATTGCTCTAACCACTCAGCCACAGCCGCCCCACAGGTGGAGTAGCTTCTATTTTTCAGTCAGGATAATTGATTAATGCCAAACCAGTTATGAGTTATGATTCTTTTGGATCGCTGTCCCTCAGTCTTTCTCATCTAAAATGGAAATCAGAAAAGCCACTTTTACTAGTTGTTATATATCGTCCACCAGGCGCTTACTCTCAGTTTTTGTCTGAATTTTCAGAATTCTTAACGGACTTACTATTAAATACTGATAAATTCATCATAATGGGCGATTTCAATATTCATGTGGATGTTGAGAGTGATAGCTTAAGCATAGCCTTTAATAATTTAATAGACTCATTTGGTTTTACCCAAAACATCCGCACATCTACTCATTCTTATCATCACACTCTTGATTTAGTTCTGACCTATGGTATAAAGATTAAGGACTTGGTAATAGTTCCTCAAAATCCTATTCTGTCCGACCATTTTTTAATAACCTTTGAGTTTACGTTAAATGACTACACAGTCACTGAGAATAAATTTCATCTCAGCAGGTGATAATCAGAAAATGCTGTAACCAAATTTAAACAATCTCTTCCATCAATGTTCTCCTATGTCTTGCAGAGTAATGCATCAGAGAACAGTGACTTAGATCATCTAGTTGATCATCTTACAACTTCAATGCAAACTTTACTTGATCAAATTACTCCACTGAAAAAGAAAGTAATCAAACAGAGGAAACTGGCTCCTTGGTTCAATTCTGAGTTACGTACTTTAAAGCAGGCATCTAGAAACCAGGAGAGAAAATGGTGCTCTAATAATGTTGAAGAATTTTATTTTAGTAATAAAAATAACCCTAGGTTTATGTTTAGTACTATTGCTAGACTAATTAAAAGACCCATTTCTGTTGAACCATGTATCCCAACAACTATAAGTAGTGATGACTTCATGAGATTCTTTATAAATAAAATTAGTTCAATTAGAGAGAAAATTCAAACCATCTTTTCTTCTACTATCTAGTCCCCTTTCAAATGAGGCAATTTTAAAATTTCACTAGAGCCTGATTTATGTTTGGACAGTTTTTGTCCTGTTGAGCTCTCTGAATTGTCAAAAATAATAACCTCATCCAAACCATCCACATGTCTGCTAGATCCCATCACAACCAGACTATTTAAAGAGGTATTTCCCCTAATTAATGTCCACATTTTGGATCTACTTAATTTGTCTTTAATGAATGGTTATGTACCACAGAGCTTTAAGGTTGCTGTAATTAAACCTTTACTTAAGAAGTCTGACCTTGATTCAGAAATTCTGGCCAACTATAGACCTATATCTAATCTAACTTTCATCTCAAAAATTCTAGAGAAAATAGTTGCAGGTCAGTTGTGTGAAAATCTACAACAAAAAAAATCAGTTTGACAAGTTTCAGTCAGGGTTTAGAGCTTATCATAGCACAGAAACAGCACTAGTAAAAGTAACTAATGATATTCTCATGGCCACAATGGACTTGTGTCTATAATGGTCCTGTTAGACCTCAGTGCTGCATTTGATACAGTTGATCACAATATTTTACTACAGAGGCTTGAATATACCATACCATACCACTTTATTTATAAAGCACTTAAAACAGCAACAAGACCAACCAAAGTGCTGTACAGACAAAACAACAGGTAACACACAAATCCCCTCCCTGGGCTGCCACCTTACCGTGGTGGAGGGGTTTGAGTGTCCCAATGATCCTAGGAGCTATGCTGTCAGGGGCTTTATGCCCCTAGTAGGGTCACCCATGGCAGACAAGTCCTAGGTGAGGGACCAGACAAAGTGCAGCCCAAAGACCCTGATGATGACACAAATAAATGGACCTAGTGTTCCCTTGCTCGGACGTGGGTCACCGGGGCCCCACTCTGGAGCCAGGCCTGGAGGTGGGGCACGCGGGCGAGCGCCTGGTGGCCGGGCTTTTACCCATGGAGCTCGGCCGGGCACAGCCCGAAGAGGAGACGTAGGTCCCCCTTCCCATGGGCTCGCCACCTGTGGGAGGGGCCGAAGAGGTCGGGTGCAATGTGGGATGGGTGGTGGCCGAGGGCGGGGACCCTGGCGGTCTGATCCTCGGCTACAGAAGCTGGCTATTGGGACGTGGAATGTCACCTCACTGGTGGGGAAGGAGCCTGAGCTGGTGTGTGAGGCTGAGAGATTCCGGCTAGAAATAGTCGGACTCACCTCTACGCATGGCTCGGGCTCTGGAACCAGTTTCCTTGAGAGGGGCAGGACACTCTTCCACTCTGGAGTTGCCCCTGGTGAGAGGCGCCGAGCAGGCGTGGGCGTACTTATTGCCCCCCAACTTTGTGCCTGTGTATTGGGGTTCACCCCAGTGAATGAGAGGGTGGCCTCCCTCTACCTACGTGTGGGGGGACGGGTTCTGACTGTCATTTGTGCTTATGCACCAAACGGCAGTTCAGATTATCCACCCTTTCTGGAGTCCTTGGAGGGGGTACTGGAAAGTGCACCTTCTGGGGACTCCCTTGTTCTGCTGGGGGACTTCAATGCTCATGTGGGCAATGACAGTGAGACCTGGAGGGGTGTGGTTGGGAGGAACAGCCCCCCTGATCTGAACCAGAGTGGTGTTCTGTTGTTGGACATCTGTGCTCGTCATGGATTGTCAATAACAAACACCTTGTTCAAGCATAAGGGTGTCCATATGTGCGCTTGGCATCAGGACACCCTAGGCCGCAGTTCAATGATAGACTTTGTCATCGTCTCATCTGATCTGCGGCCACATGTCTTGGACACTCGTGTGAAGAGAGGGGCGGAGCTGTCAACTGATCACTACCTGGTAGTGAGTTGGCTCCGATGATGGGGGAGGATGCCGGTCAGACCTGGCAGACCCAAACGTATTGTGAGGGTTTGCTAGGAACGTCTGGCAGAGTCTCCTGTGAGACGGAGTTTCAACTCCCACCTCCGGGAGAACTTTGAACATGTTCCGAGGGAGGTGGGGGACATTGAGTCTGATTGGACCATGTTTCGTGCCTCTATTGTCGAGGTGGCTTACCAGAGCTGCAGCCGCAAGGTTGTCAGTGTCTGTCGCGGAGGCAACCCTCGAACCCATTGGTGGACACCGTCGGTGAGGGATGCTGTCAGGCTGAAGAAGGAGTCCTATCGGGCCTTTTTGGCCTGTGGGACCCTGGAAGCAACTGATGGGTACCGGCAGTCCAAGCGACATGCGGCTCGGGTGGTTGCTGAGGCAAAAACTCGGGCATGGGAGGAGTTCGGAGAGGCCATGGAGAACGACTTCCGCACGGCTTTGAGACGATTCTGGTCCACCATCCAGCGTCTCAGGGGGGAAAAGCGGTACGCCACCAACACTGTTTATAGTGGGAGTGGTGTGCTGCTGACCTCAACTCGGGATGTTGTGGGTCGGTGGGCGGAATACTTTGAAGACCTCCTCAATCCCACCGGCACGTCTTCCACTGAGGAAGCGGAGCCTGGGGACTCTGGGTCGGGCCCTCCAATCTCTGGTGCTGAGGTCACCGAGGTGGTTAAAAAACTCCTCGGTGGCAGGGCCCCAGGGGTGGATGAGATTCGCCCAGAGTTCCTTAAGGCTCTGGATGCTGTAGGGTTGTGTTGGCTTACGTGACTCTGAAATATTGCGTGGACTTCGGGGGAAGTTCCCCTGGATTGGCAGACCGGGGTGGTGGTCCCCTTATTCAAAAAGGGGGACCGTAGAGTTTGTTCCAACTACAGGGGAATCACGCTCTTAAGCCTCCCTGGTAAGGTCTATTCGGGGGTTCTGGAGAGGAGGGTCCGTCGGATAGTCGAACCTTGGATTCAGGAGGAGCAGTGTGGTTTTCGTCCTGGCCGTGGAACACTGGACCAGCTCTACACTCTCAGCAGTCCTAGACGGTGCGTGGGAGTTTGCCCAACCAGTCTACATGTGCTTTGTGGACTTGGAGAAGGCGTTAGACCGCGTCCCTTGGGGGGCCCTGTGGGGGTTACTCTGGGAGTATGGGGTACCGGGCCCTTTGATACGGGCTGTAAGGTCCCTGTATGACCGGTGTCAGAGCCTGGTCCGCATCGCTGGCAGTAAGTCGGGCTTGTTCCCGGTGAGAGTTGGACTCCGCCAAGGTTGCCCTTTGTCACCGATTCTGTTCATAACTGTTATGGACAGAATTTCTAGGCGCAGCCAATGTGTTGAGGGGATCCGTTTTGGTGGCCTTAGGATTGTGTCTCTGCTTTTTGCAGATGATGTGGTCTTATTGGCTTCATCAGATCGTGATCTACAGCTTTTGCTGGAGCGGTTCGCAGCCGAATGCGACGCGGCCAGGATGAAGATCAGTTCCTCCAAATCCGAGGCCATGGTCTTGAGCCGGAAAAGGGTAGAGTGCCCACTCCGGGTCAGGGAGGAGGTCCTACCCCAAGTGGAGGAGTTCAAGTATCTTGGGGTCTTGTTCACGAATGAGGGAAAAATGGAACGTGAGATCGATAGGCGGATAGGTGCAGCGTCTGCAGTGAAGCGGGCGCTATACAGGTCTGTCGTGGTGAAGAGAGAGCTGAGTCAAAAGGCGAAGCTCTCAATTTACCTAACGATCTACGTTCCCACCCTCATCTATGGTCACGAGCTTTGGGTTGTGACCGAAAGAATGAGATCTCGGATACGAGTGGCCGAAATGAGTTTTCTCAGCAGGGTGTCTGGGCTCTCCCTTAGAGACAGGGTGAGAAGCTCGATCATCCGGGAGGGACTCAGAGTAGAGCCGCTGCTTCTCCACGTCGAGAGGAGCCAGTTGAGGTGGCTTGGGCATCTGTTTGGGATGCCTTCTGGACGCCTCCCTGGTGAGATGTTCCGGACACGTCCCACCGGAAGGAGGTCCAGAGGAAGACCCAGGACACGCTGGAGGGACTATGTTTCTCGGCTGGCCTGGGAACACCTTGGGATTCCCCTGGAAGAGCTGGCCCAAGTGGCTGGGGAGAGGGAAGTCTGGGCCTCCCTACTTAGGCTGCTACCCCCACGACCCGACCCCGGATAAGCAGAAGAAAATGGATGGATGGGATGGTAAATCAGAATATAGACAAAAAATGATGCAGA
The DNA here is from genome assembly GCF_014905685.2 of Nematolebias whitei. Taxonomy (NCBI): domain Eukaryota; kingdom Metazoa; phylum Chordata; class Actinopteri; order Cyprinodontiformes; family Rivulidae; genus Nematolebias; species Nematolebias whitei. The sequence goes on along the minus strand of NC_056506.1, from coordinate 10,349,058 downwards.
TAATGACAACAAACCAGTGTAGAGCATACAGGATCAAAACACAGATCATCTTGTGTTGAAAGCTATTGAATAGTTGTCATAGCTCTGCTCTCTGTCAGCTCCTCTGTCATGCTGCACACTCAGTAATCACTCAACTCATGTCACCTGTCACCGCTCATTATCCCACAGCTCCACCACCTGGTCCAGTCAGTACTTAAGCTCACTCATTCCTCTCAGTCTGGGCCAGATTCTCTATCCTGTCTCATCAGCAGTAGACTTTCCAGCATTCCATTGATTGACTCATCACGTTCATGACCCTTGCCTTGACCACGACCACGCTTTTGCCTCAGCCCTCGTCTGCTTTTGCTCATCTGATCAGGTACCGACTCATGCTCTTGTTTTTTGACTCTCTTTTTGGATCACGTACTGGATACTTCTGCTGAACAACTGACTTCACGGTATGAACTCTGCCTTTCCCTTCTGACTGTTTTATGGATCACGGATTAAAGGTCAAGCTCATTTTGTATCACGGACTTATCCTTACCCCTGAATCTGATTCCCACAGATTCATTTCCCCAATTAGTCTTTTTCCCCCTGCATCTACTAACCTTTATCTTTTAATTGCAAGCCTGTTGGACTCCGTTCCAGTGGACCTAAACATCAGTCTACTTCTACTGGCAGCCCGCCACTACAACACTACCCAATCAGAGGATCGGAACCAGCCCAGAACCGGACCAACTCCAGAGTTTACTTTAGTTCACAATAAATCTTTTAACCCTCTCAGTGGTTGTTGTTGTT
>NC_056506.1:10273179-10343281 GCF_014905685.2 Nematolebias whitei | reverse complement strand
GATGGCATTAATCTGTCCTCCAGCTCTAATGTTAAAAATCTTGGTGTTATTTTTGATCAGGACATGTCTTTTATCCCCCACATTAAAAACGTTACTAGAACCTCCTTCTTCCACCTGCGTAATATCACTAACATTAGAAACATCTGATCTAAAGATGATGCAGAAAAACTGGTCCATGCATTTGTCACGTCTAGACTGGACTATTGCAATGGTTTATTATCTGGGTGTCCAAATACTTCTTTAAAACGTCTTCAGTTGATCCAAAATGCTGCTGCCAGAGTCTTAACTGGAGTTAGTAGGAGAGATCATTTTTCTCCAGTTTTAGCTTCTCTCCATTGGCTCCCTGTCAAATCCAGAATAGAATTCAAAATCTTACTTCTAACCTACAAAGCTCTCAACAACCTGGCTCCATCTTATATTACATATCTTATTGTTCTATATTTTCGTAACAGAGCACTTCACTCTCAGACTGCAGGTTTACTTGTGGTTCCTAGAATTTACAAAAACAGAATGTGAGGCAGATCTTTCAGTTATCAGGCTCCTCTCTTGTGGAACCAACTTCCAATCTCTGTCCGTGAGACTGACACATTGTCCAGTTTTAAAACTAGGCTTAAGACTTTCCTTTTTGCTAAATCCTATAGTTAGGGTTGGCTTGGGTTTCCTGAGCTGTCCCTTAATTATGCTGCTATAGGCTTAGACTGCTGGAGAACAAACTGACCACAATTTTCACTCTGCTACTGTCTTTACTTACTCTGCTCAACCTGTTTTGTATTTGTAATTATTTTTTCTATCCTTAACGTGTTTTTTTTTTTTTTTGTCTTTCAGATACACCTGGACCTACCATTCTATGTTTGTCTGTCTCTCCTTCCTGTCCTCTCAACCTAGCCAGTCAAAGCAGATGGCCGCTTGTCCTGAGCCTGGTTCTGCTGGAGGTTTCTTCCTTTTAAAAGGGAGTTTTTCCTTTCCACTGTTGCCACTGTGCTTGCTCAGGATGGGAGACTGCAACAAAGCCAAGATTGAACTTGTCTGCTGGATTCCTTAGATAGAGAACTTTACTAATTGGCTTTTATGTATGTGAATGTTCCTGTAAAGTGCCCTGAGACAACTTTGTTGTGATTTGGCACTATATAAATAAACTGAATTGAATTGAATTGAAAACTGAATTGTTTACATTGAATCTTAAAATCACATATTTCTATATGTTCTTATTTCTACACCTGTGAAAATGACTATGTTGATGAAAGAAAAACAGAATGGGATTGTTTTAGGACCCTGATGAAGAAGTCAAACGTATCCTTCTTCGAGGTTCACATTTGTAAACGTGAAAAGGGGGGATGAAGGGATACTGTTATTTATGCTTACTGTTCTACTATAAAACCATAACAGTCTAGAAGCAATGATGAAGTATTTTATAGAGTCAAACCCATTTAGGTGAACAGGATTTTTAGGATTCTTGGTAGAGATAGAAAGATACAGAGTCACCTGTCTTAGAGTGCTGAAATTGGACTGATAGATTTGGAATATGATAAAGAAAATGATAAAGATATTGAAAACTATAATATGAATGAAATAGCTAACAGTTTTAATCAATTGTTGTAAATATTGGACCTGATTTATCTAAAATGCTCCCTGAGCTACCACATACTGAACCAAATTTAAATAACATAATAAACAGGAACCCCAACTCACTGTTCCTCAGTGCTGTGTAGTGAACTCGGCCTCTGGTCAAACCTGCCTCTGAAGACCTTCATGGGACAGGAACTGTTATTTCATTGATTTGAATCCAGAAATAAAAATTAGCTCATCCAGAGACTTTCTAATTGTATCCTGAACTAATCAATTGAAAGAACACTCTCTTTTTACATCATCATTACTATTTTACAATGTCTTGATAATCAAAAGTGTGTTTAGTTTGTAGTATGACATATCCTGAGATATATTCATACATTAAACGGGTTCACTCATCTTTCTGGACTGGATGATGTCGTGCTTTGAATTTAACAGAAATGTGGACGTGAGACGTTAATTATCTTTGACTCACCAAGCGAGTGGGTCATTTATTAACAGAATCAAGTTTAACACATCACACATTTACATTAATTTGGCAGAATATGAAAACAACAACATAATTAATCAGCTTTACAACCAGGAAGACCATACGGCCATGATTTTCCGTTGCTTCACCACAGACATTAATGAAAACATCTGGATTAATTTTCTAGCAGAAAGGAGAGTTTAAAGATGGAAAATTGAGATTTATCTTACAGAGAGATGTGTGAGGGAATTTGTCTGTTTTAACCAGAACGTGCACGCTCCTTCGGAAATCAGCTTGTCCCAAACAGTACACTTTTGGTGAAGGTCGACTTTTACCTTTTCTGAAGATAGATCAGTTCCGGCGTGGAGTCTCACTTCCAACCACTGTTCAGCGTCTCAGTGAGAACAGCCAAATACCTCGAGAGCCGTGCGAGGTTATCCAAACAGAAGTTATAATTCCCAAAATCGTCTCTGGTTCAGCTTGTTTGGTTTAGCAGCATCCATGAATGCCTGCGTTTGCATTCATGAACTCCCAAACTCTCTGCATTCTGGATCCCAAAACTCCTGAACTCTACTGCTTGAACTGCTGCTCCATCTTCAAGACTGAGCTTACAGCAGCTTCAAGACTGAGCTGAACTCTCTACCAGAACTCTTCTGGAACTCTTCTCATTGAACTAGGAAGTGCCAACCTTTTTATGAAGGGTCACTTCCGGTTCATTTGAGAGCTTTTTGATTGGTTTATGGACCAAAGCAGAGGTGTGGTTTGTGATGTAAGGTGTTATTAAAAGTCAAGGAAAATATTCAAATTGTTTAAGAACAGACAGAAAGATATCATGGCAAAACCAGACTTCGTGGAGCCACCTCTCCTGTATCTCGCTGTAAAAGTTAAACATGACATTTCTTTTCAGTAAACTTTCTAGTTGACCGAAGCTTGAACTTTAACACACTTACAACTTTGCTCATTGAAGACAGAAAAATCAAGAAATGCATATTAACCTGATTTCTTCTTTGAATGAGGATTAAGGATCATTATTTACTGTTTCACAGTTAATAAAAATGAGTAGTTCACTTCAACATGTAAACATTGTTTGAACTAACACAATTTGATTATCAAACATTTGTAAAATAGTAATGATCATAGAGAATTGTCTTTTCCACTTGATTAATTCAAGAAAGAAAATCTCAGGATCGATCAACCTGTATTTCTGGATGCAAATCAATGAAATGACAGTTTCTGACCATATGATCCTAAGGTCATTGATTGAAACAAAGCACTCATCTTAAATCAACTGTGAAACAGTATTAATGATTTTTTTTTAATCCTCATTCAAAGCAGAAATCAAGTTAAATGTCTATGTTACAAAGTAATTATGCATTTTTGATCTTCTGTCTGAAATGAGAAAGGGTGATGTCGGTCAAAAGTCGGAGACAGTCAAAAACGAGTTTATTGGAACGAACTGTCGTGTTTTTAAACCTCGCAGACAGAAACAAGAAAACTGGCACCTGTAAGTCTGTCATTTCTCCAAAATATTTTCTCGTCTATAACTAACCGTTCCTAAACATTTCTGATGTTTTCTTGACTGGTAATGATCCTGTGACGTTACTAAAACCACACCCCTGTTGGTTCCTTCAACCAATCAGGACTTCCCAAAAGTGACCGGAAGCAGAACTCTTTAAAAGTCGACACTTCCTAGTTCCAGTAGTTCTGAAGGAAAAAGTGAGTTCTGGAGTGAGTTGGTTGGTTTTGTGACTTCTTCTGGTTCTGATGGAGTTCGGCTGGAGTTCCTAGGAGTTCTTCCGAGTCTAGTTAGGATTATGGAGCCTTCCACATCTGAGTGGAACCTCTGACGGACTCACAGCTCATGTGAGTCCACCCGGGAGGTGAGCGTGTTGTTGAACGGAGTACCGTCACTACTTTGGACGATTCTCAGCCATCCTAAGGAGACGCTGAAAGGTAGTGTTGAAATGGAACTCCGTACCAGAGCTGACCTATCTTCTGCAAAGGTAACGAGTCGCTTCACTACCTAGTGTACCAGGGCTGAGCTGGGGTCGGATGAAGGGTGCCATTCCTCGTCAACACACTTTCCTCATCCATCTTTTCTTTCCATTTAAACTCCTTCATTTCCCATCTTCAAACTTCTATCTTGCCAGTAATTAATCCAGATATCTTCAGAAATGTCTGTTGTTATTAAGTAAAACGTGTCAAGTTTTATTAATCAGAGCCGATAGTATAATCAAGTGTACAATGTTTTGATGTTAAATTTTGATTCTGTTAATAAATGACCACATTCATTTTGATGGGTCAAAGAAAATTAACGTCTCATGTCACTGATTAAACCATCTACAACACAGTACCTCTGTCACATATATGTCAAGTAGCTCGAAAAAGTGAGAACCAGTTATTAAAAATTGACTGTAGTGGAGCTTTAAGCTAACTGAAGCTAACCTAGCCTTAGCATACTACAGCTGTGACTGAAAAAGAAATAGTCGACATTGTGAATAAATGTAATAATAAACAGTCTACTGACTTACATGGGATTGATATGAAACTGGTAAAGCATGTCATTGAGGGGATTTCTAAACCATTTACATATATTAGTAACTTGTCATTTCAAACTGGTTCATTCCCAAGTAAAATGAAAATAGCTAAAATATTGCCGTTATACAAAAATGGGAACAAACATCTCTTCACCAACTATCGACCAGTCTCTCTGATGCCACAGTTCTCTAAAATATTGGAAAAATTATTTAATAACAGATTGGAAACATTCTTAGATAAACATAAATTAATCAGTGAAAGTCAGTACGGCTTCAGATCAGGAAGATCAACAATGCAAGCAATTTTAAAAACTGTAGAGGAGATAACTACTGCGATGGATAACAAGAAATTGCTGTTGGAGAGTTTTTGGACATCAAGAAGGCATTTGACACAGTCAATCATGATTTATTACTAAAAACAACTTGAACACTATGGTATAAGGGGAGTAGCACTAGACTGGGTTCAAAATTATTTGAAAGGCAGACAGCAGTATGTGAAGCTGGGAGATGTTTGTTCTGGATGTTTGGACATTGTTTGTGGGGTTCCTCGGGTCAGTTCTGGGTCCCAAACTGTTTATAATTTATGTAAATGATCTATGTACTGTACCTGAAATAATGAAAAGTATACTATTTGCTGATGATACAAATATTTTTTGTGTTGGAGATGACATGGAACAACTGTTAAAGGATGTAAATAATGAATTGAATAGATTTAAAATGTGGTTTGATGAAAGTAAGCTGTCCTTGAACCTAAACAAAACAAAAATAATGTTATTTGGGAACTGTCAATCACATACAGAAATTCAAATAAAAATAGATGGAGTGGAAATTGAAAGAGTTCATGAAAACAATTTCTTGGTGTCATTATTGATGATAAACTCAACTGGAAACAGCAAATCAAATATGTTCAAAGTAAAGTCTCAAGAAATATTGCCCTTTTAAACAAAACCAAGTCGGTCATAGAACAAAAAGCATTACACGTACTCTACTGTTCACTAATCTTACCTTATTTAAGCTATTGTGCAGAAATCTTGGGAAATAATTAGAAAACTGCACTACAGAATACTACAGAAATGAGCAATAAGAGTAATCCATAAGGTGGGATATTTAGAAAGCACCAATACACTATTTGTAAAATCTAAATTATTAAAGTTCATTGACATAGTGAACTACAGACAGCTCTAATTCTTTACAAAGCAAAAATAAACAATTACCAGAAAACATTCAAAATCTGTTTAAAAATAAGGAGCAAATTTATACGTTAAGGGGGGAACAGTTTAAAATATGCAAAATTAGAACTACAAGAAAAAACTTTTGTGTATCAGTAAGTGGAGTCAAACTGTGGAATAATTTGAAAATTTAACTTAAACAATGTCCAAACATAAAACTGTTCAAATTATCATATAAACATATGATTATTGCTGGATATAATATATAATAATATTATTCAATTATTGTTGGGTTTTTTCTTTGTTATTTGTTATTGATGCTTTTGTTTTTGGTGAAGTTAAAGGAATAATAATTGTTCATCTACTATAGTTAACTTAAATAGAAACTATACTGATGGATAAATATGGGTTTAGTTGTTATATGTATGGATTATACCAGTAATGAATGTAAGGTTATGTAAGTGGTTAAGGAGTGGGAATGTTGATAAGGTTATACTTCTACCCACTCCTTTGAATATGTAAAAGAAAAAGTTTTGACATTATGCTTCATGCTATATATATATATATATATATATATATATATATATATATACACAACATATTCAAAAAAAATAAACTAAAACTAAATATGGTTATTATCTGGGAGGAGATTCTATGGTGATTAAACTTAGAGATAAGATAAAGCTAAGAGGTTAAGTTAATGGGATGATAATAGCAAATATAGTGATGGGACACACATGAAGGCAGATCACTTGACGGATGGAGAACCACACTGTTGATAGGCGAAGATAGAAGTAGACAGGAAAATTAGAGAAGATCTGAAGACAGAACCCCTAGACAACAAAGCAGAAGATGTTTTCAGGTTTTGTATTACAGGTGGTGGATAAAAGGAAGGCAGACGAGCCAGAGAACCCTCAAATAACAGCGTGGGCTCTACTGAAGGTCATCAGAAGAAAGTGAAAGGAGCCAAGGTGGATCGGCTCCTACAGGATGATGGAAAGAACCTCCCATGCCGTGAAGTTGGAAGGAAAAGGAGACGCCTGGTTTTACTGGAGACATGGAGACAGTGCATCGCAACAGAGGAGCCATTGGATGAGAAAAGGCCGAGCTGAATAAGGAGGAGCCAGGAGACATGGATTGGGGCCCGGAGACTGCGTCAACTGTGGAGATTGATCCAGAGATGATGGAGGAAATAATGGATCTAACAGGCATGGCGGACAAAAGAGCATTAAATAAGTATGAGAGAGAAGCAAAGGAGAAGAACAGAGAAACTTGTTCCTGTGGTGAATGGTGATGCAGAGATGACAACAGAGGAAAGAAAGGTCGCTCAGAAACATCCAAGCGGACCAGACTCTAGAGGAGAGACAGTTTTGGATGGGACATAACAAAAACAAAAAAAAAAAAAAAAAAAAAAAAAAAAAACAGGAAGCGGTCTATATAAAATACCACCCTCACAGAATCGGTTGACATCGTAGAGGACTCAGGAGAAAGAAGGAGGCCTTATAATCTGCCATGAAAAAATAAATCTTTTTTTTTTTTTCTTTTCTACAAACTGGATTCCAAAAAAGTTGGGACACTAAACAAATTGTGAATATAAACTGAATGCAATGATGTGGAGATGGCAAATGTCAATATTTTATTCGTAATATAACATAGATGACATATCAAAAATTTAATCTGAGTAAAATGTAACATTTTAAAGGAAAAATATGTTGATTCAAAATTTTACAGTGTCAACAAATCCCAAAAAAGTTGGGACAAGTAGCAATAAGTGGCTGGAAAAAGGAAATTGAGAATATAACGAACAGTTGGAAGACCAATTAACACTAATTAGGTTAATTGACAACATGATTGGGTATAAAAAGAGCTTCTCAGAGTGTCAGTGTCTCTCAGAAGCCAAGATGGTAAGAGGATCACCAATTCCACCATTGTTGCGCAGAAAGATAGTGCAGTAATACCAGAATGGTGTCACCCAGCGTAAAATAGCAAAGACTTTTAAGTTATCATCATCAACCGTGCATAACTTCATCAAAAGATTAAGAGAATCTGGAACAATCGCTGTGCGTAAGGGTCAAGGCTGTAAAACTCTACTGGATGCTCGTGATCTCCGGGCCCTTAAACGTCACTGCACCTCAAACAGGAATGCCGCTGTCAAGGAAATAACAGAATGGGCTCAGGAATACTTCCAGAAAGCATTGTCAGTGAACACAATCCACCGTGCCATCCACCATTGCCAGCTGAAACTCTACAGTGCAAAGAGGAAGCCATTTCTAAGCAAGCTCCACAAGCTCAGACGTTTGCACTGGGTCAGGGGTCATTTAAAATGGAGTGTGGCAAAATGAAAGACTGTTCTGTGGTCAGATGAGTCACGATTTGAAGTTCTTTATGGAACACTGGGACGCCATGTCATCCGGACCAGAGAGGACAAGGATAGCCCAAGTTGTTTTCAACGCTCCGTTCAGAAGCCTGCATCACTGATGGTATGGGGTTGCATGAGCGCTTGTGGCATGGGCAGCTTGCATGTCTGGAAAGGCACCATCAATGCAGAGAACTATGTTCAGGTTCTAGAACAACATATGCTCCCATATAGACATCATCTCTTTCAGGGAAGACCCTGCATTTTTCAACACAATAATGCCAGACCACATTCTGCAGCAATCACAACATCATGGCTACGTAGGAAAAAGATCCGGGTACTGAAATGGCCAGCCTGCAGTCCAGATCTTTCACCTATAGAGAACATTTGGCGCATCATAAAGAAGAAGGTGTGACAAAGAAGATACAAGACTATTGAACATTTAGAGGCCTGTATTATACATGAATGGGAGAGCATTCCCATTTCTAAACTTGAGAAACTGGTCTCCTCTGTCCCCAGATGTCTGTTGAGTGTTGTAAGAAGAAGGGGGGATGCCACACAGTGGTAAAAATGGACTTGTCCCAACTTTTTGGGGATTTGTTGACACCATGAAATTTGGAAACAACAGATTTTTCCCTTAAAATGATACATTCTCTCAGTTTAAACTTTTTATCAGTGATTTGTGTTCTATTCTGAATAAAATATTAGATGTTGGCACCTCTACATCATTGCATTCAGTTTTTATTCACAATTTGTTTAGTGTCCCAACTTTTTTGGAATCCGGTTTGTAAAAAAAAAAAGCCCCATGAAGAGGGAATAACACTGAAATGTTGAAATGTTGCCAGATGAAGGTGAATAACGCCATTCTGTTTTACTTTTGTGGATGTTTTATTGGTACTCAGAAGAACTCGAAGAGAAAAACAGAGAGGGTTCTTTCTGAGAAGAACTGTTGTTTTGGTTTGTTTGTGATTTCTTTTGAACTGATGAAACCCAGGAGGACGCTGAATGTGCACTTAAGGCCATCGTCATAGGGGCATGAAGTGATGCGGATGTTTCCCACCTTATTGGAAAATTTGCCCTGGGAGGGTTGTCCACCTTATACATAAAGCATCCTACTTGCAAGAGAGGGTTATTGAGAAGTGATAAAAACTGTGAACAAGAGGGGAAAATGATGGAGATGTAAAAAGTCACAAAATGTTCTTGACCTACTAATGTCAAATGTTATAACTATTAGTTTGAGCTAATTATTAATTAGAATGATATCTTAAAAAAGAGATCAAAAGGGGGATTGTTGGGATTAAAATAACCTTGGATTATAAATGGTGAAAAATAACATAATATGGATCGGTGAATATAAGGTTTCATTATGAATTATGGAAAATAGATCATATAAAGAGGGCTAGAATTTATGGTAGATGTGGCTATAAGCCAATAAACAATATATTTTCAAGGACTGCTAACTTTAAAATCAAACCATGACACTGTCTGCTGTCAGTAAGAAAATAGTGACTTATTTCTAACGAGGCCTTTAATGAAAAACAAAACATCAAAAAGATTCTTCCTCAGGTAACTGAAGTTTCTCTGCAGTCTTTTATCATCAAACGGACCCGTTTTTCAAACCGGACTAAAGTTAGTCCCCCTTCCAACCGAATTCGGTGTTCAGTGACTCAGAGAGCCGGACGGGACTGTCCAAAAAACATATTTTGGTCCAGGACTGGCCGCTCCCACCCCATCGGTCACTCTGAGCGCACCCTGACGGCCAGGTGACCCCTCGAGCTGGAGAGTCGTCGCACGAAGGTCCGGTGTTTTTTCTCTCTCTCTAGACCCCAACGAACTTCTCATCTGGAGCTTTGTGGATCTACCTGATTCTGACGAGAATCGCTGGGTGGTATTTCGCTGGTTTTCTGCTGGACTGGCCTCGTGGTGTCTTCATTGGTGTGGAGAAAGTGTACCTGTGTCCCCCAAACAGGACCAGAACCGAACCGAGTTGGCTGTGGGGGACTTCTTTAACAGAGCCGGTCTCAGCGTTAGTGAGCAGCCTGTTACTTTTAACGAAGGACTGTCCACCTCCGTGGAATCGCTGTGTTCGCCTGGAGGAGACGCTCTGATGCTTTGACGCTCCACCGGAACCGGAGCAGAACCGGGCCAGGTACAACTTCAGCCTCTTCTTCTCTCGTGCTGTGGAGCGCCGGAGCCGGACTGGAGCAGAACTGGACCAGTGACGACTTCAGCCTCAGCCTCTCCGGTCAGTCTCATAGTTTTCACCGGGGGTGCCTCTCGTGCTGTCGGGTGCAGAGGTGATTTGCAGGAGAAGCAGAGGAGCAGCACTGCGTAGTGCTCGAGAAAAGTTCGGAGTTTGCATCGGAGTTGATGCAGGCCTCCATCCAAACTCACCTGGACAAAAATTAATTTAAATCCGGATCATGCTGTTGTCCCATGTTGACCTGAAACGAGCTAGGACCATGCCTTTCATTTCAGGAGGATTTTCTGGCAGCTCGCTCTGCTATTTGCTGCGAATTATCTGTTTCTGCCTGTTGGTTCTGGACCCAGCTTCTGTTTCTCATGGGAGCACACATCCATCTTCACAGGGGGGCCGGAGCCCCCCTCAGCCCAACTCAAACTGCAGTTGGGCCACGTCGTCGGGTTTGTTTGCCCATTTGATTTGTGACGTTTTATAGTCTGAGATTTTTCTGCACCATTCATATTATTGTCATTATTTTCAGATCTCAGACTATCTGGAGTCACTGAATCTTGTTAATACATCTGGATCTGCCCATCACTGCAACTTTCACTGTTTTTGGGTTCTGAATGATCGCGTCTTCATTAATGTTTCTCATGGTTCAATTATGGGGGCTAATTGTCACACTGTTAACTCCTGTAATTACACAGTCATGAAAAACTCAAGAAAATGTCTGATAATAATGTTGTTACTGCTCTCAGGGATTCAGCCCAACCCTGGACCCCCCACTAATTACAGCACACCAAATGCCTTTAAAAATGTGTCAGGACTTCATTTTCTGCATGTAAACGCATGTAGCCTTCTGAGAAAACTTGATGCTTTGAAAATTCTGATCAGTTCTTCTGGGGCAGATGTAATCTTCATCTCTGAAACCTGGCTCAAAAAATCTGTATTGAATAATGACCTGATAATCAATGGATTTAACATCTACCGCTGTGATCATCAAAAAAAAAAGGGGGGGGGGTGGAGTCGCTATTTACATCAGAGATTCTCTGGTTGCTAGTCTTGTGTCTTCTAAAACAATTCCAAACCAAATTGATGCCTTAGCTGTAAACATTACTTTGAATGGAGGCCAGATATTATCTGTAGTGGGTTGTTAACATCCCCCTTCAGCAACACCTGAGGCTCTGTCCTCCCTGATGGAATTCCTTGGTAATTTAAAATTCAAAGAGATTTTTTTGGCAGGAGATTTTAACATTGACTGGGATGTCGATCCCCCTCTGTGATAAATTCAAGGAATGTTACCTGTCTCTCAATCTAACCCAACTCGTTGACTCTCCCACTAGACTAAACAAAAACTGTCCTGAAAAGTCCTCCATCTTAGAACTGTTTCTAACAAATATGCCTCACAAATTCCCTTGTACAGGTGTATTTGCTAACATTTTGAGTGATCATTGTGTGACAGCAACTCAGAGATATTAAACTTCCACCTTCTAAGCCCAGATTAATTAAAAAAAGGGATCAAAAACGTTTTTGTGAACAGTCATTCCTCTTGGATCTGTCTCACTTTACTGCATCGTATTCTATTAACTGATGACGTGAACTCCGCTTGGAACTATTTTCATAATAGTTTAATTTATTTTGTGAACAAACATGCTCCTTTTCATCAGTTCAGAATAAAGGGATGAGACAGCCCCTGGTTTACTCCTGAGCTAGCTGACCTCCTGCACAGGAGAGATCATCTTTGGGCCACAGCGAGAAAATCTGACTCAGACACTGATTGGTTGAGTTTTCGACAGATGAGGAATAAATGCACAACTGCCATCAAAGCAGCAAAATGCAACTATTTCTTATCTCAGATCTCCAAAAATCTAAATGACCCTAACAGATTCTGGAAAACCATTAAATCTCTCTCTCCAATCATCTGACCTCCCATCACAACTTCTCATTAACTCTGTTCCTGTGTCAAATAAGCATGAGATCCTGAACTGTTTCAACAAACATTTTGTTGCTTCTAGTTCTTTATTTGACACAGTTACTAATGGAAAATCAGCCACTTCACTTAATAACCAAACTTCTACAAATCAAATCGCTCCTACAAGTCAATCTTCAGTTAATCACACCTTCTCTTTTTCTCCGTTCTCAGTTAGTGAGGTAAATAAACTGTTAAAAGATCTTGATCCTAAAAAATATGCAGGTCCAGATGAACTTCCACCTTATTTCTTAAGGCTGGCTGCTCATATCATCACAGTCCCTGTGACCCACATCTTCAATCTCTCCATAAGACAAAACTCCATTCCAGATGCTTGGAAAATAGCCTTTGTTCTTCCTTTACTGAAGGGAGTTGACCCCACCTCACTGAACAACTATCAGCCAATCTCTAAACTCTGCTTTTAGCCAAGGTTCTAGAAAAACTGATAAACTCTCAAATCAAAAATTACCTGGACTCATTTAACATCTTACCTCACCATCAATTTGGTTTCAGGAAATAACACAGCACAACGACTGCTTCACTGAAGGTTCTTAACAACGTTGTTGAAGCACTGGATGCTAAGGATTATTGTGCTACACGTTTCTTAGACCTGTCTAAAGCTTTTGACACTGTTGATCATAACATCTTGTGTCATAAGCTCTCAGAAATTGGTTTCTCAGATCACACAATTGGTTGGTTCTCTAACTATCTCTCAGACCGGAGGCAATGTGTTCAACATAATGGTACTTCCTCCAGTTATTTAACAGTCAACAATGGTGTACCACAAGGCTCAGTCTTAGGACCCACCCTCTTTACAATCTACATACGTAATATTGGTAAAAACATCCCTGATGCATCCATACATTTCTATTCTGATGACACAGTTGTTTATTGTCGAACTAAACAGTTGATAAGGCTTTCCAGCTTTTGAAATCTGCATTCAACATCATCCAGGCAGATTTGTTCCACCTCAAATTTGTCCTAAATGCCGACAAAACCAAAGGGATGCTTTTTTCAAATAGGAAGTTGGTCCCAGCAGTTCTTCCTCTGATTTCATCCTCAAATGGTGTCCCGATTGAGTTTGTTGATTCCTATAAATATTTGGGTATCTTGGTCGACTCGCGTCTCTCTTTTAAGCTCCATGTGGAAAACTTGGTAAGGAAATTAAAAGCTAAACTGGGTTTCTTTTTTAGAAACAGATCCTGTCTAACATCATTAACTTCACGCAGACTCTCCCACTGGTACATTTTCATCTTTAAATCACTTCTTGGTCTGCTTCCTTCATACATCTTCTCCTACATGAAGGGGGCGGCTGTGGCTGAGTGGTTAGAGCAGTCGTCCTCCAATGCAAGAGTTGGGGGTTCAAATCCACCAGCAGTCACATGCCGAAGTGTCCCTGGGCAAGACACTGAACCCCTCATAGCCTCTGATGTGTGTCCCATCAGTGTATGAATGTAATAAAGCTCTGATTAGTCCCTTTAGAATGATTTGTTCAATTAGCTTTGTAGAGATCTAGTAGAGTGCTGTATGAATGGGTAAATGAGGACACAGATTGTAGTGTAAAGCGCTTTGAGTAACTTGAAATAAGATCGAAAAGCGCTATATAAGTACAGTCCATTTACATGTCTCTGCGTGAGTGCAGCTACAGCGTTCGCTCTCAGGACATTATTACATGTAGTGTTCCCTCAGTGAGGAATGAACTAGGCAAAAGGGCCTTCTCCTACTCTGCTCCTGTTTCCTGGAATATCTTACAAAAAGATTTGAAGTTCTTGACCTTGATCTCTCTAAGTGGCTTTAAGAATCTGTTGGGACTCCTGGCAGGGACCAATGCAGACATGTTCCTGTTTTTAGTTTTCTACATTTGACTTAGAATCTAGCTGTTTTTTGTTAATTTTCTTTTTTTCAGCCTTCCTATTTGTAAAAAAAAATAAATAATAATAATAATAATAATAATAATAATACTTTATTTATAAAGCCCTTTAAAACAACCACAGCTGCCACAAAGTGCTGTACATATAAAATATAGAACATTTAAACACACAAAAACAGTTGTTAAAACATTAAGATCAATAAAAATAATAAAAACAGTGCAGAGCAAAATTCAGTGTGTGCTAAAAGCCAGGGAGTAAAAATGTGTTTTTAAAAGAGTTTTAAAACTGGACAGTGAAGGGGCTTGTCTGATGGGAAGAGGGAGATCGTTCCACAGCCTTGGAGCAGCAACAGAAAAAGCTCTGTCCCCTCTGAGCCTCTGTTTAAACCTCGGCACCTCCAGGAGCCGCTGATCAGCTGATCTGAGGCACCGAGCAGGAGAGTATGGGTGAAGCAGCTCAGAGAGGTAGGATGGAGCAAGACCATTTAAACTTTTAAAAACAAATAAAATAATCTTAAAATGAAATCTAAAATGAACAGGCAACCAGTGGAGTGAAGCCAGAGTGGGGGTGATGTGCTCCCTTTTTTGAGCTCCAGTTAGAAGTCGAGCAGCAGCGTTCTGGACCAACTGGTGGCGTCTGAGGGAGGACTGGCTGACTCCAAGGTAAAGAGCGTTGCAGTAATCCAGCCGAGAGGTGACGAAGGCATGGATTACTGTTTCCAACTGTTGTTTTGTAAGGATGGATTTTACCTTAGCCAGCTGGCTGAGGTGATAAAAACTGGTCTTGGCCACCGCTCCAATCTGGGAACCTAATTTAAAATCACTGTCCATTTTAAAACCCAAATTAGAAACATCCTGATGCATGCTCAATAATCCAGGTAGAAAAATCTAAAAAAGTTAAATCTGGTCCTCTGGACATTCAAAAAAAAAAAAACAAAGCAAAACAACAAAAAATGTAGAAACGTTTCGTCTCTCATCCGAGAGACTTCCTCAGTCTGAGGTGCTGTATTCAGCTCAGTCTCTTAAATAGCACCTTCTCAGAGTGGATCAACCAGTTTTGCTGCTGACAACCAAAACCAGCTGATCACATGCTCAAGAAGGACCATCAGCCTAACAATGGATCATTAGCACACTGATGGCTGTTTACTATTCACAAAGGGCTGAGTGATACTAGCAATCACAGCATTGTAAGAGGGGGACAATTGAACACGTAGGCCTCCACCCCTGTTTAACGATGGATGATTTCTTTTCACAAAGATGGCCTCCTTTACTCCTCTCTCAAACCATCGTTCCTCTCTGTCCAGGATGTGAACATCTTCATCCTTGAAAGAGTGACCGCTGGCCTGGAGATGAGTGTAGACTGCAGAATCATGGCCTGATGATGTTGATCTTCTGTGCTGGGCCATCCTTTTGGCCAGTGGCTGTTTTGTTTCCCCGATGTAAGACTGATCACAGCCCTCCTGACACTGAACAGCATACACAACATTACTCTGTTTGTGCCGGGGTACTGGATCTTTGGGATGAACCAGTCTTTGCCGTAATGTATTTTGGGGTTTAAAAGCCACTGGGACGTTATGTTTAGAAAATAAACGTCTGTTTCTCTGATACCCCCTCAACATACGGAATGACCACTGGTCTGGGTCTGGGTTCCTCCTTTTTACCTGATGGCTGACTGGAGTCCTGTTTGGTTTTCTTCTCTGCTTTCTGGAAGGCCCAGTTAGGATATCCGCATTGCTCTAGAGCCTGTTTTGTGTAGGATTTCTCCTTCTGCCTGGCTCCTGAGCTAGTGGGGATGCTGTCTGCTCTGTGATACAGAGTCCTGATGACTCCTAACTTGTGCTCCAAAGGGTGATGGGAGTCAAACTGCAAATACTGGTCTGTGTGGGTGGGTTTGTGGTACACCTCGGTTTGCAAATGTCCTCTATCAGAGACTGAGACCTCAAAGTCCAAGAAAGCCAACTTGCCATTTTTTTTCATCTTCTCGTGTGAACTTGATGTATTTATCCACAGAGTTGATGTGGTCAGTAAAATGTTGGACTTCCTGAGATTTAATTTTAACCCAGGTGTCGTCAACATACCTGAACCAATGACTTGGTGGTGTCCCTGAAAAGGATGTCAAGGCTCTCTTTTCTTCCTCCTCCATGTACAGGTTGGCAACAATAGGAGAAACTGGAGACCCCATAGCGCACCCATGTTTCTGCCTATAATATTGCTCCCCATATGTGAAGTAGGTTGCCTGCAGGCATAGTTTCAAGAGTTGACACAGTTGTTCTGTGGAAAGCGTGGTCCTGCTGCTCAGAGTGGTGTCTGATTTTAATTTTAAACTGACCACCTCTACTGTATCATCAACAGGAATGCACGTAAAGAGTGATGTGACATCAGAAGAGACCATTGTTTCATCAGTCTCCATGATGACATCCCTCACCTTATCCACAAAGTCCATGGTGTTCTGTATGTGGTGTTCTGAGCTGCCAACTAAAGGGATGAGTACAGACGCCAGATATTTGGAAACATTGTAAGTGACAGAGTTAATCATGCTAACAATTGGTCTTAAAGGTACACCTTGTTTGTGAATTTTAGGTAAACCATACAGACTAGGTGTGGCCTCCCCTGGGTACAGTCTGTGGTACAGAAAACGGTCAATAGCCTTGTCTTGCTCCAAAATTTTCAGGCAATCTATCAATTTCTTCTTGTAACCACTTCCTAGATCTCTTTTCAGAGGTTCATAAGTGTTTAAGTCACTAAGGAGTGTCATAACTTTCTCATGATAGTCTTTCTGGTTCAAAATCACTGCGCACCTTCCTTTGTCTGCTGGGAAAATGATGATGTTTTTGGAAGAGGAAGAGCGCAATAAACAAAAACTAACAACATGCCTAGATCAGACCACACTTCAGCAAGTGATGGACTGTACAGATCAGGCACGCTTAGCACAGCATGTCAAGTCCAAGACTCGACAACAAAACAAGTTTAACGTACTAATAGCTCATCAACACCATCACTATTCCAATAACAACACATTCAGTGTAAGACAACACTCCAGTAGTCAATTACATGCCAGGGAGACAGAAAAGTGGGTGAAGAACTTATCTGACAGACAGCTCACCCAGCCGGAGACAGAGATTTTTGCCAGGGAACTGAACTTTGCAGTTGCACCAAGTAGAATTCCTCTGGTGGAGATGATCACAGCTACTGAGTCAGCCATCCGCAACAACAAAATTAAAGAGGCTGAAGCAGAACAGCTCAGAATCAAAGTTTCAGCCTGCCTCAGCAATGCCAAACCACCACCTTCCAACATCAGTAGAGAAGAGAGGGATGCACTCACCACTCTTAGCAAGGACAAAAACATCATCATTCTCCCAGCAGACAAAGGAAGGTGCACAGTGATTTTGAACCAGAAAGACTATCATGAGAAAGTTATGACACTCCTTAGTGACTGGCTGTCTGCCAGTTAGGACCTAAACCAGCTCAGTGCAGTACCACAAATACCCACTTGGCGCTGTAAGCGTGATATTAAAATGTTATGGTCCACGGTATCAAAGGCAACTGTTAGGTCAAGCAGGACAAGAACCACATGTTCATCAGAATCATTAGCCATAAAAATATAATTAAAAACTCTGACTAGAGCTGATTCTGTGCTGTGGCGAGTTTTGAAGCCAGACTGAAAAAACCTACAGGACAATGTGCTCATCCAGAAAACATTTGATCTGTGAATATACAATTTTTTCTAAAATTTTTGAAATAAAAAGCAGCTTGGAGATGGGCCTAAAATTAGTCAAGACAGTTTGGTCTAGGCTAGGCTTTTTAAGCAGGGGCTGCACCACAGCATGTTTAAAACGTATTGGGACAACACCTGAGGACAGACTGCTATTGATAACAGCAAGAATCACCTGCCTGATGCTGGAAAACACCTCTTTTAAAAGACGAGGGGGGACAAGGTCATGAGGAGAACCTGATGGTTTAATATGGCCGACCACATCCTCTAAAAGGGTCAGGGTCACTGGTTAAAATCTATCGAACACAGCCAGGCAGGGGACCAAGCAGGAGGGGTCAAAAGCAGGGGCTGATATAAGGGCCCTTGTAGCAACAACCTTATTTATAAAAAACTGCAGGAAGTCATTACAAAGTTCAGTAGAGGCTTCCAGACAGACAGGCTGTGGGGCCTTCAAGACAGAGTCAATAGTTTTAAAAAGGACATGTGGATTATTATGATTGGACACAATAATGTCTGACAAGTGTTGTTTTTTGGCCTCTTTAACAGTGTTCTGGTACTGATGTTGACAGTCCTTTAAAATGTAAAATGAAACCTCCTGTTTATCCCTTTTCCATCTCCGTTCAGCTCTGCGGCACTCCTATCTGGCTGCAATAGTTTTTTCATTAAACCAGGGTTCAGATCTGGCTTTAGGCCGCACCAGTTTAGATGGAGCTACACAGTCCAAAATGGTTTGACAGGAGGAGTCAAACCAGGAGCTCAGCTGTTCGGTGTCAACAGCAGAGCCAGAGGGAGCACAGAGCTGTTCAAAGGCAGCAGAGAACTGACCAGCGGTGGAAGGGTTAAAAACTCTACGTCGCTGGGCAGGAGCGCAGGATTTAACTGGAGCACAGGACAAACCAACATCAAATAAAACAGGCCTATGGTCAGAAATCACATTATCATATAGTTCCAGGTCGTTCACAGACAAGCCGTGAGAGAGAACCAGGTCCAACGTGTGTCCATGTTCATGCGTGGGACCAGCCACCCAGTGAACCAGGTTAAAAGAGTCAGTGAGGCTGAGAAAGTCCTTCACCAGTGGATTCTCTGGGCAGCATACATGTATGTTAAAATCCCCAACAATAAGGATTCGATCATAGTTTATCATTATTCCAGTCAGGAAATCAAAAAAGTCATTCAAGAAATCCTTATTATATTTAGGGGCTCTGTAGATGACAGCGCACAGCACGGGGTGTGAGCGACCCACCTCAAATAAAGTCACCTCGAAGCTGGAGAAAGAAGATGGTGCAAAGCACTGCTTGCATTTAAAGCTGTTTTTATAAATCACCACCGTTCCTCCTCCATGGCCTGACATCCGAGGGGAGCTTAGATAAGAGCAGCCGTCTGGTAGAAGTTCAACAAAAACACTGGAGTCATTATCCTCAACCCAGGTCTCTGTGATACAGAGCAAATCCAAATGACGGTAACTGAAAAAGTCCAGCAGGATGAAAGTTTTGTTTGTCAGAGATCTGGCGTTCACCAGGCCAATCCTGGCAGAAACTGCAGCATGTAAACTGATGGGCACTAGGGCCAGGGCAGCATCTTCAGGCTCTGCAGGTTCACTCTGCACCGTTGGAGCCCAGAGAAGCAGGAGGGGTGGGGGCGAACACCCGCATCCAGGCCGGTGACAGGTAGCTGTCAACAGGATCCATGAAACGCCAAGGTACAGCGAAAGACGGAAATAATCCATTTCTTGTCTGAGAAATGGACGTAGAACGGGCCAGGCAGACCTTTAGTTTCACCAGCTGTCCTCCACGTTTACCCCAGTAACGACGACGTTTCCGCCGGGGGGGCAGCACAAGTGCCCGGAGGGGATGAGCTAGGACTCCTGACAGGAGCGGGGGTAAAGTTTTCTGTCCACCATAATCAAAGGCATTGAGATTGATAACAACAATAATAATAATTGTATGACTTTTTATAACTGTTTATTATTGTTGCTGTTGTCCATTGTTGTCATCATTCTTTGTTGAAATCAAGTCTCTTTTGTAAATGAGTCCTCGAGACTCAATGGGATTTACCTGTCTAAATAAAGGTTGAATGAATTAAAAAAGTTAAATTATACTTCACATCATTTGAGTATGTGTGGGAATTATAAAATAAGTAATGATGAGTAGCTTAATAGGTCAGAATGACTTTTGTAAGAATTGATAATGTAACAGGTTGCCGAGGGGATAATCAGAGTCTCACAGTCTTTGTAAGATTATGTGTGGCTTGATGCTGATTATGGGTCATATACTCAGTGGAAAGACAGTACAGCTAATGTGTGTCTGATAGATTAGACAGATACTTCAGAAAGTATGTAAGGTGTTTATTGGACAGGAATTGAAAACAGGAAATGTCACTGGGTGGAGAATTCAGTCTTTAAATATTGAAAGAAAATTGAGACACGTCAGAATTGTACAGAAGGCCTCTGAATTCAGGTAATATAAAACAATTATCTCTTATTCACATATTTTGAAGTCTGTAAGAATAAAGACGTTGTTTAATTCTGACATAAACGTGTGTTCCTACCGAGCAAATGATCCGGGCAGGGAAGAGGAGAAGAGATCTTTGTTTCCCTTTATATCATGATGTCGTATGTTGGACCCCGAAGTGGCAGACCGAGGAAGAAGACACGACAACCAGGAATACAAAATAAGTGTTCTTTATTTACAGGTGAGTTGGAGAGACGAGCTGGAAGAGAATGGTGGAGAGGTGAGTATCCAATATTGTTGACTTAGATTCTTGAGATGAACAAAGTCGTCTTACTTGTTGTTGTAGGGGAAGGCGCCGAGGGAGAGTTGAGGTCCTGGTTTCGATGGAGATGAATAGGTGAGACACGGTGGAGAGAGGAACAGGTAGACCCAGTAATTTGTTTAACCGCTGATGAGACCAGACTCTGCTGCTTTTGTAGGTGCACCGTGGAGTGCTGGACGAGGCCCGCGGAAGGACTTCAGAGGAGCAGGACGTGGAGGTCCTGGACAGGAAAGTCGTCGATCAGAATCGGCTGTAAGGGAACAGGTTAGTGACTGGACACTAGTTTACCCATAGGCAGAAGTTGTCCCAGCACTGGAGAGATATCTGGCTGCAGCTTAAGTAGGCAACCACGATCAGTCCTCTTTAAGAAAACAGCAGGTGGATCTCATCAGGGTAATTAGAGATGAGCTGTGGAGAGAGTGAGTGCAAACCGGCCAGGGAGAAACCAGGGATCCTACAGAGCCCCCCCCCCCCCCCCCCCCCCGAACCGTCTCTTGGCGGTTTCCACCTTTTTTTAGGGTGGTACCTAAAAAAGTCAGAGATGAGAGTGGGGTCCAGGATCCGTGACCGAGGAACCCATGAACGTTCCTCAGGACTGTGGCCCTCCCAATCTATCAAATATTGAAAGCCACGGCCCCGACGTCTCACATCTAGAAGGCGACGGACCTTGAACACAGGGTTGTTGTCGATCAGATGGTGGAGGGAGGTCGGTAGGAGGGTGTAACGGACTGGTAGTCACTGGTTTCAGGAGGGAGACGTGGAACGTAGGGTGTAACTTCATGGATTCATGGAAGCGGGGAGTTGCAGACGCACATCAGACCTATTTATTACCTTGACCACAGGGAAGGGACCAATGAACCATGGGGCCAGCTTGCGAGGAGTGTCCTTGAGGGTGATGTACCTGGTGGACAACCACACCTTTTGCCCAACCTGGTAGGCGGGTGCCTCTGTCCGATGTTTGTCAGCGAACCGTCTGTTTTGTTCCACTGACCTGGAAAGAGCCTTTTTGGTGACATGCCAGGTCCTCCTGCAACGCCTGATGTGAAGGTGTACGGAAGGAACACCCACATCCACTTCTTGTGAAGGAAACAGGGGGGGGGGGGGAGTACCCCAGTGAGGCTTCGAACGGAGACTTCCCTGTAGCAGCGGACACCTGAGAGTTATGGGCGTACTCGACCCATGGTAACTGTTGGGACCAAGAAGATGAGTTATTGAGGGTGACACACCTTAGCATGGCCTCCAGTTCCTGGTTGCACCGCTCAGTCTGGCCATTTGACTGAGGGTGGTATCCCAAGGACAGACTGGTAGAGGCGCCGATTGCCTGGCAGAAACCTCTCCAGACCTGAGAAATAAACTGGGGACCCCTATCTGAAACAATGTCCACAGGGATGCCGTGAAGGCGAAAAACGTGTATGGTTACCAGTTGGGCTGTCTCCATAGCAGAGGGGAGCTTAGGAAGAGGGATGAAATGGGCAGACTTGGAAAAACGATCAATAATTGTGCATATGGTGGTGTTACCATCGGAGATGGGTAGACCGGTAACAAAGTCGAGGGCAATGTGGGACCAGGGGTGGCTGGGGATGGGAAGGGGTAACAACAGCCCCACCGGGGGTTGATTGCTGTGTTTGCTTCGTGCACAGGTAGGACAAGCTGCGACGAAGTCCCTGACATTCTTATCCAGGGTGGGCCACCAAAAATGAGATTTGGCGAGATGTAGCATGCGGCGGATACCTGGATGACAAGTAAACTTTGCAGAGTGAATCCAGTTAAGTACCTCACTGATGGTGGAGGAAGGGACGAATCTCTTATCCCTGGGGCCAGTACCCGGGTATGGTTCAGTATGTTGTGCATCCCGAATCACCTTGTCGATCTCCCACGTCATGACGCCCACCGTGCAGGATGGAGGAAGGATATTGGTGGGAGTATCGAGTTCTTCAGCTGTGGCAAACTGCCATGAGAGGGCATCCGGTTTCACATTACGTGACCCTGGAATGTATGAGACGGAGAAATGAAACCTGGCAAAAAAAAACCAGTGACCATCGTGCTTGCCGAGCATTGAGTCTCTTTGCGTTCTGTAGATACGCTAGATTCTTAGGGTCAGTGAGGACAATAAATGGAGACTCAGCTCCCTCCAACCAGTGGCGCCACTCTTCCAATGCCATCTTTATGGCCAAAAGCTCCCTATCCCCAACATTGTAGTTGCTCTCGGCTGGGGAGAGGCGTCAAGAGAAAAAGGCGCAGGGATGAAGCTTGTTATCCTCCACTGACCTCTGAGAGAGAACGGCCCCACCCCAGATTCGGTGGCGTCCACCTCCATCACGAACTGTCTGTTGACATCTGGGTGAGACAGAATGGGAGCCGTTGACAACAGAGCCTTGAGATCAGTGAAGGCCTTCTCTGCCTCTGGAGGCCAACTAAACCTCCTGATGGAGGACGCTAATCGGGTTAGAGGGGTAGCAACTTTACTATAGTTCCTGATAAAGCGCCGGTAAAAGTTAGAAAACCCTAGGAAGCATTGGAGCTGCTTGCGTGTTGTGGGAGTGGGTCAGTCCACTACAGCTTTTATCTTCTCTGGGTCTGACCTTACCTGTCCTCTCTCAAATATGAACCCCAGGAAGGAAACTGTAGAGACGTGAAATTCACATTTTTCTGTCTTGACATACAGATGGTTCTCTAGCAGTCGCTGTAAGACAGATTTCACATGATGAGTACAGTATGTTGTTCCTTATTCTTGGAATAAATCAGAATGTCGTCTAGGTAGACAAAGACGAACATCCCCAGAAAGTCCCAAAGCACATCATTCACCAGAGTCTGAAATATGGCAGGGGCGTTGGTTAAGCCAAAAGGCATGACCAGGTATTCGAAGTGGCCCATAGGAGTCTTGAAGGCGGTTTTCCATTCATCTCCCTGGCGTATGCGTACAAGGTGGTACGCATTTCTGAGATCTAGTTTGGAAAATACTGTCGCCTCCTGAAGTTGCTCATAGACCGAGTCAATAAGTGGGAGAGGGTACTTGGTTTTAATTGTGATCTGATTGAGCCCTTGATAGTCTATACATGGCCGTAGAGACTTATCTTTCTTGGCCACGAAGAAGAAACCGGCGCCCACGGGAGATGTGGATGGACGGATGATTCCACTCTTTAAAGAAGCCTCGATGTACTCCTTCATTGTTACTCTTTCGGGACCAGAGATATTATACAGCCGGCTAGTGGGTAGCAGAGCTCCGGATAACAGTTCGATGGCGCAATCGTATGGCCTGTGAGGGGGTAACGACTGCGCCTTCTGTTTACTGAACACTGGAGCTAACGAGTGATACACTTCCGGTACCGTAGATAAATCAATGGGTTCACTGGGGGTTTGCTTAGCGGAACTTGGAGATATGGCTGAGCGAAGGCATTCGGCTGAACATCGCAACCCCCAACTGTCGACACGACCCTCCTCCCAATTAATCTGAGGGTTGTGTAACTTTAGCCACGGATAGCCCAAAATGAATGGTGGCCCTGGTGTCTCGACAATAAAAAATTCACCCATTTCTTGATGATTTCCAGATACTACCAACCTTATTTTTATTGTTTTGTGTGAAACAGATGACATGGTTTGACCAGTGAGGGCGGAAACTGAGATGGCCTGGTCCAGCTTCAGGGCCGGGATCTGTAGTTCGCTCACCAAGCTCTGACTGATTAAATTTTGTTCTGCCCCACAGTCAACCAATGCCTGGACAGAGAAATTCACAGTATTAACACACAGAGTAGCGGGCAGTTTCAAATGATTAGCAGGAGTAGTAGCAATCGTACCCAGCAGTATCTTCTGTTTAACTGGTGGGCTTTACTATTTTACCCGCAAAAAACAGGCAGATATTGTGTGTCCCTTCTTTCCACAATACAGACAGGCCTTGTTTTGTATGCGGTACCGTCGTTCCTCCGGCGTCAGCCGAGTGCGTCCGATTTGCATCGGTTCAGGTTCGGAGGGTGACGTAATCGGAGCAGGTAAGACATTTCCGGGTGGCGAGTGCTCATGGGAGTTGTAGTTATTCTCGACCTGACGTTCTTGTGCTCTGTTATCCACTTTAATCGCTAAAGCTATGATTCCGTCGAGGTCGGGAGGAAATTCTCTAGTAAATAGTTGATCCTTGATATTACTATTGAGCGAATTAAGGAATGCACTACTTAGTGCTGTCTCACCCCAACCGGATCCCTCCGTGATGATGCGGAAGTGAACGGAAAACTTGGCCACCGTCTCTTCCCCCTGCCGGATTGAAAATAGTTTTTGGGCGGCCTCCTCCTGCAGCAAAGGATAATCAAAGACCTTGAGAAAGTCTCTGATGAAGTCAGTAAACAGCAAGGCCTCGACAGGATGTCGGCGGAGGTAGGCGTTGGCCCACTGGAGTGCTGGACCTTTCAGAGAGGCAACGATATATGACACACGTGAAGATTCAGAAGAGTAAGTTACCGGAGCACGGCTGAATGCCAGATTGCACTGAAGCAGAAAACCACCACACTTCCTTGTGTCACCCTCAAAAAACTCTGAAGGCTTGATGTCAGGTTCTCTGATATGTTGACCGTGCCGGTTTGCCGTAGGGTCCATGGTTGTGGGCTGTTCAAGAAAGAGAGATGAGTTATCATTTGTCCTTTGTTGAAGAGAAAAAACCATATTACCCAATTCTAGGAGATTTTCTTGAATAGTTTCTTGTCGTTTCAGAATGTGCTGTAGAGCTAGAATCTGTGAAGCTCCTCTATGACTACTTCCTAGTTGAAGTGGGTCCTCCCCAGTCATGCCAGAGGGGTCAGTTTGGCTGGGACAATCTATCATGATGTCGTATGTTGGACCCCGAAGTGGCAGACCGAGGAAGAAGACATGACAACCAGGAATACAAAATAAGTGTTCTTTATTTACAGGTGAGTTGGAGAGACGAGCTGGAAGAGAATGGTGGAGAGGTGAGTATCCAAAATTGTTGACTTAGATTCTTGAGATGAACAAAGTCATCTTATTGTTGTTGTAGGGGAAGGCGCCGAGGGAGAGTTGAGGTCCTGGTTTCGATGGAGATGAATAGGTGAGACACGGTGGAGAGAGGAACAGGTAGACCCAGTAATTTGTTTAACCGCTGATGAGACCAGACTCTGCTGCTTTTGCAGGTGCACCGTGGAGTGCTGGACGAGGCCCGTGGAAGGACTTCAGAGAAGCAGGACATGGAGGTCCTGGACAGGAAAGTCATCGATCAGAATCGGCTGTAAGGGAACAGGTTAGTGACTGGACACTAGTTTACCCATAGGCAGAAGTTGTCCCAGCACTGGAGAGATGTCTGGCTGCAGCTTAAGTAGGCAACCACAATCAGTCCTCCTTAGGAAAACAGCAGGTGGATCTAATCAGGGTAATTAGAGATGAGCTGTGGAGAGAGTGAGTGCAGACAGGCCAGGGAGAAACCAGGGATCCTACACTTTACAGATGGTGAACGCGAGAGGCTGGTGGTAATCCAAATTAGGTCGTCAGCTGTGCTCATCTGCTGACGCAATCAAAAGCCTGACCCGGCCTGCCCATCCAGAACATTATATTGGCCCAAATTTTGGGTCAGGTTGGGCATGGGCACGGGTTATAAATGACAGCTCTACTAAGCACAAAGGCTTTGGTAATAAACATGTGACTTAGTTTCAGCACTCACAGTCCTCCCATTTGCACTGCAGACATGTTTCAGCTAAGTATTCGAGTTTTGAACAGCTCTGCTGTAAACTGGGCTGCTCCAACCCGGTTCTGTGTGCTATTTTTTTACAGACCCCCCTGGATACCACAAACAGTTTTTAAACGAACTCTGACTTTCTAACTAGTATCCTGCTCAAATATGACAGTGTTTTAATTGTGGGGATTTCAATATTCCTGTCTGATGCCCTGATAAAACTTGGTATTTTTAGATCTCATACAGTCCTTTAACGTTGTGCAGAGTGTTGTGGGTCTGACTCAGGTTATCAGTGGCAAGTTCCAGTGATGAGACACGCTGGTCGTGTTCCTCCATCGCGAACCGGGTCTGGTCCAGTTTGACACCCAACTGATTGAAAGTTGCTTTGAACTCATATGACAGCGCTGCGTGGTGCTCCTCAAGCAGCGACGTAAGGGCCTCAAGAGTTAGGCCAGCGTCATCCTTCTTACTCGATTTTGTCAACTTTTGAGACATTTTAAATATAAAATCTCGTTAAAGAAATGTTTGATGGAGGTTAGGTGTGTGATAGTAGGCAAAAAAAGTAAATGTAGATGGCTTGGTAGTGCTAAGAAGTAAGTTTTAACCAGAGCATTGGCAAACCACGACTACTCCATCTCATGACCACCTATACCTTCTCTCTCATTTTTAAATGATGTTGTTGGTCACATGAAACCCTCAGGCTCCCCTGCTGATGGGATCAGCATTTTTTAAACAAGTTCTACCATCAATTGGACCCTCTGTTCTTGCCATTATAAACAGCAGTTTGGCTACAGGTGCGGTTTCTGATGTTTTTAAACGTGTAGTGGTGATGCCATTAATTAAAAAACCCGGACTTGACCCTGCAACTTGTTCAAACTTCAGGACAATCTCAAAACTTCCATTTCTTTCTAAAATCTTGGAGAAAAAAGTTTTTAGTCAACTAACCAGGTTTTTGAATGAAAATGGAATTTTTGAGATTTTTCAGTCAGGATTTAAACAACTACACAGCACCGAGACAGCTTTAGTAAGGGTCTGTAATGACATTCTGCTAGCGAATGACACTGTCATCCTGGTACTCCTCGACCTTACCGCTGCATTTGACACTGTTGACCACAGTATCCTTATGTCACGGCTAGAACACTGGGTTGGGATTCCGGGTGCAATGTTATAATGGTTCCGTTCATATCTGAGTGACAGGAGTTTTTGTGTTAATTTTGGCAATCATTTATCTGCTTCTGTCCCTCTTTCCTGTGGGGTCTCACAAGGCTCCATTCTTGGACCCGTTCTGTTCTCATTAGCCATGTTTACATGCGCAAAATTTTTTCGACCGGATTGAAATGTTTTCAGATTAAATAATTCAAATGTATCGTTTACATGGGCACAATCTGTTCATGATGAGGGTTTACATTCAGTGGGCTTTTTTCTGAACAGAAGTACTGACATGCGCAAAGTAGCAAACTCTCCTTAAAAAAAACACAGAAGAAGTTCTTCTACTTCCAGTTTACTTCCGGGATGAACGTAAACAAACCTGAGCATCCAAAATAGACCCGCAACAGGTTTTAATGACGGTGAAGACATTACTGCACTCCCTGACTGAGCTACAAGTAATACAGATCATTTTGAGCTCTTTCAAAGTTTCTAGTAGAAATGTTGTGTCGCTCACCGACCAGTTTTGCTTCCCCGACATGCTAATAATATTAGCATTAGCCAGGTGGAACTGACATAGGTTGCACATGCGCAGTCAGGTCAGTTTTTCACAATCAGAAAAAAATGAACAGATCAAGCGTTTACATGGACACCATTCGGGTTATGAATCGGTGTAAACCACCCGTTTCGTTCTGATCACAAATAATTTCGGATTGCGCTGAATAAACAAAAATTAACCCGAACGGGGCATTTACATGATGTATTTTTATTCCGAACAGCTGTGTGATCCAATTACTTGTGTCCATGTAAACATAGCTATTGTATCTGCTCCCCTTGGGGTTTATCCTGAGGAAACATGGTATTTTGTTTCATTGTTATGCCGATGATTCTCAGATTTATCTGCCTTTAAAACCTAACAGTTCCTGCTCCATCCACCCTTTGCTAAAATGTCTTGATGACATCAAGACTTTGATGACTTCAAACTTCTTAAGTTTTAATGATCAGAAAACTGAGATCATTGTGTTTACCCCTAGCTCTGCTGCTGTCACCAATCCTGTAAACCTGCACTCCCTACAGCCATATCTAAAGCAGTCTGTTTCCAATCTCGGGATAATTTTAGCCTCGGGCTTTAAGTTTAATTAAGTTTGATCAACTCTTTTCTTCCAAAAAGCTTCTTTCAGCTAAGGCAGATAGAAAAGCTTAAGTCTGTTCTGTCCAGACCCGACCTTGAAAAATTAGTCCATGCATTCATTTCAACCTGGCTGGATTACTGTAACTCACTTTATATTGGAGTCAGTCAGGCTTCACTTTCACGTCTCCAGCTCGTAAAAAATGCTGCAGCCCGGCTACTAACAGGAACTTGCAGGTTTGAGCACATTTCACCGGTTCTGTCCTCCTTTCACTGGCTTCCTGTGTGTGTCAGAATTGATTTTAAAATTATCCTGCTGACATTCAAGTGCATTAATGGCCTTGCACCCTCATAGCTCTCTGACCTTCTCCATCCTTATGCGCCTTTCTCAGGCTTTGATATCATCAGACCAGCTGCTTTTGGCTGTGCCAAAAACCAGATTGAAGCTCAGAGGAGATTGAGCCTTTTCAGTCGTGGCCCTAAACTCTAGAACAATCTGCCCATCAACATTCGACAGGCCATATCGGTCTCCGCTTTTAAAACTCTCCTGAAAACTCATCTGTACTCACTGACATTTAACACAGGGTGATCCGATTTAGATTTGTTTTTTTGTTGATTATGATTGTGTTTACACTTTTTGTTTTATTCCTATTTAACACACAGTCATCTGATCTGTTTTAGTATTTCATTCTTTCTGACTGTGTTTATACTTTTTGTTATTATTCCTTGACAGTTGACACAAGGTGACAAGAGTTAGTATTTCATTGTTTCTAATTGTTTTGTATTTTATATTTTTATTCCATATGCTGTAAATATATCTTATTTTTTAATTTTTTAAGCACTATGGTAACAATTTCTGTTCTATATAAATAAATCCGACTTGACTTGACTCCCATTTTACAAACTACAGACTGCACATCAGTATTTAAAGAGAAAGACATTTAGCATGTAAAGTGTGAAACATCACCTAGTTGATGCTCCACACTTTACATGCTAAATGTGCACACTTACCAAAGACCTTTCCTAGAAAGATACTTTTGACCAAGTTGAAGTGTGTGTCAGAGGCTTGAGGCAACGTGAATGTAGACAAAGGGTAGTGGTCGACCTGAGGAGAAATGACATAAGACAAGAACAGCTTTAGCTGCAAATCTCCAGTTTACTGCATCCAACTACATTTTCTGATCTGTTGAGCCTCAAACTTTAATTATACATGCATTAAAGGTTAGCAACTACATAAGATGTCTGGTTTTGCTGTTTCATCAACTAATCTTTATCACCCACCGCCTACGGCAAAGGCAGAACAATAAGTTCTTTTTCTGTATGTATTCGGTCTGTTCAGTTAGCAAAATATCTCCAATCACTGAATGGAATTTAATGAAACTTTCAAAACTATTTGGACTGACATTAACAACTGATTCACTTTTTTGATTCACTTTTTGAGTCTGTCCATTTAAAGATGGCCTGCACAGCAAAGCAATTTTACAAAACACAAAAATGGCTAAAAGTGAGCTATTTTAAAGAGAAAGAGCTAAAAACGGGAGTGGTAGTAGCTGAGAACGAGCCCCAAGTTATACTCTGAGGGCAAATAAATATCTAAATCTGTGCTTCAAACTTAAACAACTTTATTTTTGTTAGCAAAACATCTCATTCAATTCAATTCAATTCAAAAATACTTTATTAATCCCAGAGGGAAATTAAATGTTGTTGTAATTCATCATCCTGGTTTCATTAAAGAGTTGTTCTAGATGCTGGTGGCTGTGGGCAGGAAGGATCTCTTGTAGCAGTCTGTCTTACAGCAGAGCTGAAGAAGCCTCTGACTGAAGACACTCTCTTATTTTATGACAGTCTGATGAAGAGGATGCTGAGGGCTGTCTATAATTTTCTTCATTTTATGAAGAATCCTTCTTTGTACAGTCATCTTCAAAGGTTCTAGAGGAGTCCCAAGAACTGAGCCAGCCTTCTTTATGAGCTTGTTGATCTTTTTTAAGTCACTTGCTCTGGTGCTGCTACCCCAGCAGATGATGGCAGAAGAGATAGCACTCTCTACAACAGACTAATAGAAGATTTGCAGCATCTTGCTGCAAACACTAAAGGACTTCAGCTTCCTCAAGAAGTACAGTCTGCTCTGTCCCTTCTTGTAGACGGCTTCACTTTTGCATTTCAGTCTGTTGTCCAGATGAACCTTAATGTATTTATACTTCTCCACCACCTCCACTTTTGCTCCCATGAAGGAAATAGGGTTGGACCTGTTTCTGTTTCTCTTGAAATCTACAATTATCTCCTTTGCTTTGTTCACATTCAAGATGAGATGATTGTTTCCACACCATGCCACAAAGTGGTCCACCAGTTCCTGTACTCAGCTTCTTGTCCATCTCTGATACACCTGACCAATGCAGAGTCATCTGAATATTTCTGCAGATGACAGGAGTCTGTTATGTACTGGAAATCTGAGGTGTACAGAGTGAAAAGGAATGGTGAGAGTACAGTCCCCTGTGGTGCTCCTGAGCTACTGACCACCTGGTTAGACACACAACCCTTTTGTCTCACACACTGTGGTCTGTTTGTCAGGTAGTCTTTGATCCAGATGATTGTTGAGGCCTCCACCTTAGTCTTCTGGAGTTTCTGATAAAGCAAATCAGGCTGGATTGTGTTAAATGCACTGGAGAAATCAAAGAACATGACTCTCAGTGCTGTCTGCCTTTCTAGATGACAGTGAGTTTGCTGAAGCAGGTGTATGATGGCATCTTCAACTCCAAGTCCATGCCGATAAGCAAATTGCAGTGGGTCCTGATATGTGCTTGTTTGTTTAGTAAGATGGGCCAACAGAAGTCTCTCTAGGAGCTTCATGATGTGGGATGTCAGGGCAACAGGTCTATAGTCATTGAGGACTGATGGGTGAGTTTTCTTTGGTACTGGTACAAGGCAGGAGGTTTTCCACAACACTGGAATCTTCTCCTGGGTCAGGCTAAGGTTGAAGAGGTGCTGCAGAACCCCACAGAGCTGCTCTGCACAGACCTTCATCTGGATCTGCAGCCTTATTCCAGTTCAGTCTCTTCAGCTGCTTCCTCACCTGACTTCTAGAGATGCTGAGGGGGGAGGCAAAGGAGGTATCAGCATCTTCTGATTTGGTTGAAGACCTACATTTAGAAGAAGAAGGGTCCATGACCGAGGTGGTAGGTACAATATTTGAGGTGTGACAAGACAGCCTTGGGTCAAAGGAAGGTGGTATGTCTGTCTGGCTGTGGGCAAGAGAGGAGGATGCTGAGCTTGTTCCTGAACTGAACCTATTGAAGAACGTGTTCAGTTCATTGGCTCTGTCCAGGCTTCCATGCTTCTGATCCTCCTTCTGCTTGAAGCCGGGGATCTTTTTCATCCCTGACCACACCTTTCTGATATTGTTCTGCTGGAGCTTGCTCTCCAGCTTCTTCTTGTACACCTCCTTGCTGTTTCTCATCTTGACTTTTGGTTGCTTCTGTGTACTCCTCAATAATTCCCTGTCTCCCTCCCTGAAGGCTCTATTTTTCTGGTTTAGCAGTTCCTTCAGGTCAGTGGTGATCCACGGTTTGTTATTGGGGAAGCATCTCACTGTTCTGGTTGGGATGGTGTTGTGTACACAGAAGCTTATATAGTCGGTCACACACTCACTCATGGCATTGATGTCCTCTCCAGGTGGCTGACCCAGTGCATCCCAGTCTGTAGCCTCAAAACAACCCTACAGGGCTTCTTCAGCTTCCACTGACCATTTTCTCACTGTTCTCTTTATTGCAGGTTGTCTCTGAACAAGGAGTTTATATTTTGAGCAGAGAAACATAAGATTGTGATCTGATTTGCCAAGAGGGGGTCTTGCTTTAGTGATGTATGAATCCTTGACTTTTTTTTTCTTTTTCTTCTTTCTGCTGCTCCCTGTGTTAGGGGTCGCCACAGCGAACTGTTGCACAAAGACTTGGCAGTTGTTTTTTTTTACGCCGGATGCCCTTCCTGACGCAATCACAGACCACTGAGCTACCACAGCCCTCTGTGTGGAGCAGAGAGCTGCTATCTAGGACACCTGGAGGAGCAGATGGTGGGGGTTATGGGCCTTGCTCAAGGGCCCAGAGTGGGACAAATGAGGGTGGGGGCAGGTGTGGGTGCTTCACCTATCCCACCCACATTTTTGATGTTGTCGGTACCAGGGCTTGAACCGGTGATCTTCCGATCACAGGCCCACCTTCTCTAACCTTTGCGCCACCACTCCCCCTGATGTATGAATCCGTGACATTTGCACAAAACAAGTCCAGCGTTTTGTTTTCTCTTGTAGAGCAGCTGACAAACTGTTGGAATGTCAGAAGTGTGGCAGAGAGTGAGATATGATTAAACAAATACTGTAACAAACGCAGTAGGGTGTTGTGTCTGTAGCTTAACAACCTCGGAGCTGATGACATCACACGCAGTCTCGGCAACAACATTGGGTGGAATGTAAACAGTTGCCAAAATAACACTGGTGAAATCGCTTGGCAAATAATATGGACAACAACTTAGTGTTAACAGTTCAATATCTGGACTGCAGAGATGACACTTCACAGTAACATGTCCAGGATTACACCATGTGTTGTTCACAAGCACTGCCAACCCACCTCCTTTGCTTTTGCCACTCCTCTTTAAATCTCTATCTGCTCGTATGGTCAGAAAGTCTGGCAGAGAAACGCTGGAGTCGGGGATATGATCTTGCAGCCATGTCTCAGTGAAACACATAACACTGCATTCCCGATACTCTGAATGGGTCCTTGTTAGGGCCTGAAGTTCATCCAACTTTCTTCAATCTTTCCGGGAAGATGGCGCCGGTGCTGGTGGCTTGCCATTCACCTCTGTCTGTTTTGATTGTTTTTTTTCTGTTTTTGTCATTTTTCTTTGGTGACATAAACTCACTGCTTGTTTATGATCACCAACAACTTTTAAATATACAGTTATCTACTGCAAATCCCGCCTTGTTCGACCACTTTGATCAGGGCTCTGGACCCCCACCCCCTTTGCTTGTTGATGTCACGGTTTACCTGAAGTGCGCGGCGTTTCTGCCCGCCCGAAAACATCGCTCCAGGTGCCGTGGGAGACGTGCCGGCTGTCTCGTGAGGATTAAAGCCAGCATCAAGCTCTCTGCTGCTTCGTCATCTACTGCTGACCATCAGATGTTAAACTGTCCACCTGGATGCTTCGCTGACCCACTCAACTCCAGCTAGCTCCAGGTGCCCGGGCCTGGTACGCGTAGCAGGTGCGTGCGCGGCCGCGGTGGTTTCGGCCGTCTCCAGAGGAACTTAACCAACTCAGGTCCTTCTGCTGCATCATCTTCTGCCGACCATCTGCTGGATATTCGCCTGTCTGGGTGCTTCGCTGATCCTGCTGGGTCCTGTCTGATCCCTGTACGCATAGCTGCGAAGTTTCTGGTCCTTGGAGGTGCGGTTCAAACTCCAGAAGTCTGAAACAGCTGACCTGTGCTCGGAGAACAGCTTTACCTTCATCTACTGGTTCTACAAAGATTGCTCTGCTGAATGTGAGGTCACTGGCAAATAAAACTTTTATCTTAAACGATTATTTCTGCTCCAGTGGTCTGGACTTCATGTTTGTTACAGAGACCTGGCTCGTCCCTGGTGAGTTAAGTGTTTTTTCTGAACTTTTGCCGGTGGATTGTGCCTTTTTTAATACTCCAAGGACTTCTGGTAGGGGTGGTGGATTATTAACAGTTTTTAAAAAGCTCTGGAACTGCAGACAGCTATAGGCTGTGCCTTTTCAGAGTTTTTGAACTGCTGTATTTTGAGCTGGGCCGCTCCAACCCAACACTGTGCTGCCTGATCTACAGACCACCCTCATACAACAAAAACTTCATAAGTGAATTTTCTGACTTTCTGACTGGAATACTGCTCAATTACGACAGGGTCTTGATTCTGGGAGACTTTAATGTGCACGTTTGCTATCCTGACAAGCCTTTGGTGTAGGAGTTTCTAAATCTGCTACAATCTTTCAACCTTGTGCAAAATGTTGTTGGTCCAACTCATCAACAGGGCCATACACTTGATTTAGTTCTGACTCACAGATTGTCTGTGGTTAATCTGGAAATTGGGGATGCTATTGTTTCAGATCACAAACCCATTTCATTCCAAACCTCTGTTATTCATGAGTCTAAATCCCCCGCTCCAGCCAAGAGTTGTCGGATATTTAACTCTTCAACCACTGCTCTTTTTTCCTCTGCATTCCTTACTGATGCTGCTTCAGTCCCTGAAACCTCTGCCTGTATTAGTACGCAGGAGCTGCTCAGTAGGCATGATGTGACCTGCTCTAAGATTTTAGACCTCGTGGCCCCGCTAAAAATCAGGTGACCAAAGTGGGCACCACACCCCTGGCTGAACGTGACCACTCGAGCGGCCAAACGTCTATGCAGGAGAGCTGAACGCAAGTGGAAAAAGGACACATTACAGGTTTCTTTTATTATGTTAAAAACATGTTTGAAAGACTATCAGAGCATCGTTAAATTTGAAAAGAACAAATACTTCTCCCAAATCATTGCTTCAAACAGTCATAATCCCTGTGTTCTTTTTAATACCGTAAATTCCATTTTAAACGTGCCTCGGTCTGCCAGCATGGAGGCCTCCGTTGACATCTGCAACAATTTTACCAGATACTTTGCTGATAAGGTAGAGTTGATTAGGTCATCCATCCCCTAGTCCACAACTGAGCCCTCTGTCTTTGTCCCTTGCTCAACTGTCTTCAAACAGTTTGAACCCATTTCACTCCCATTTCTGAACAAAGTCGTTGGTCAGATGAAACCCTCCGGTTCCCCCGTTGATCCCATTCCTGCGTCGTTTTTCAAACAAGTTCTACCCACGATTGGACCCTCTGTTCTTACTATTGTAAATAGTAGTATTGTGACAAGTGTGGTTCCCGATGTTTTCAAACATGCAGTAGTTCATCCATTAATTAAGAAACCTGGACTTGACCCTTTGACTTGCTCAAATTTCAGACCAATCTCAAAACTTCCCTTCCTGTCCAAAATCCTGGAGAAAATAGTTTTCATTCAATTAAACAAGTTTTTGAGTGAGAACAGAATCTTTGAAATTTTTCAATCTGGTTTTAAGCAACTCCACAGCACTGAAACAGCATTAGTAAGGGTTTATAACAACATTATGATCTCAAACGATTCTGGTCAATTTGTGGTACTTGTGCTCCTGGACCTTACTGCTGCTTTTGATACTGTTGACCACAGTATCCTTATATCATGGCTGGAACAGTTGGTTGGGATCACAGGTGCTGCATTAGAATGGTTCCACTCATACCTGAGTGGCAGGAGCTTCTGTGTCAAGGTTGGTAACAATGTATCCGCCTCATTACCTCTTTCATGTGGGGTCCCACAGGGTTAGATTCTTGGACCCCTTCTGTTCTCACTTTATTTGCTTCCACTGGGGTCCATCCTGAAGAAACATGGTCTTTCATTCCATTGCTATGCTGATGACTGCCAGATCTACCTGCCTGT
Source organism: Nematolebias whitei (assembly GCF_014905685.2). NCBI lineage: Eukaryota > Metazoa > Chordata > Actinopteri > Cyprinodontiformes > Rivulidae > Nematolebias > Nematolebias whitei. The sequence continues at coordinate 10,307,238 of NC_056506.1, read as the reverse complement.
GAAACCAGCAAGTGTTTGTTCCATTCACCCTCTGTTAAAATGTCTGGACGACATTAAGGCCTGGATGGCTTCAAATTTCTTAAGTTTTAACAATGACAGAACTGATGTCATTGTTTTTAGCCCTAGCTCAACTGCCACCACTGATCCTGTCAACCTGGACTCTCTTCAGCCATATCTGAAGCAGTCTGGTAAAAATCTCGGGATGGTTTTAGACTCTGACTTCAAGTTTGACAAACAAATTAACTCTGTTCTGCAGAAAAGCTTCTTCCAACTCAGACAGGTAGCTAAACTCAAGCCAGTGTTGTCCAGACCCAACCTTGACAAACTAGTCCACGCCTTTGTCACGACCCAATTGGACTATTGCAACGCACTGTATGCTGGGATCAGCCAGGCCTCCATCTCACGTCTTCAGCTCGTCCAGAATGCTGCTGCTCGGCTTTTAAACAGAACACGTAGGTCTGAACATATTACACCAGTTCTGTCCTCCCTTCACTGGCTCCCTGTTCGTACGAGGATTGTTTTTAAAATTCTTCTGTTGACCTTCAAATGCCTAAATGGCCTCGCACCCCTTTACCTCTCTGAGCTTCTGGAACCTTATGTTCCCTCTCGGGCCCTGAGATCATCCGATCAGCTGCTTTTGGCTGTTCCAAAAACAAGACTGAAGCTCAGAGGAGATCGGGCTTTTTCAGTCATGGGCCCCAAACTCTGGAACAACCTGCCCCCCAACATTAGGCTGGCCACCTCCCTTCCTCACTTCAAATCCCTGCTTAAAACACATCTGTTCTCGCAGGCTTTTCACACAGTGTAAATTGATTTAGTGTTTTTTAATCTGTGACCCTATGTTTTACATGCTTTTTATTAATTCTTCAGTTATTATTATTAGTGTATTGTATATATATGTTTATATATATTTCTCTTTAATTTACTCATTGATTGTTGCTGTTGTTAAGCACTTTGATAACAGGTTCTGTTTTAAATGTGCTCTATAAATAAAGTTGACTTGACTTGACAACTTGTTTCCCATTGATCTCACATTGCCCATCATGATCGATGGAAGAGATGGTTTGAACTTCATTCTTCTCTCTTTCTCTCTTCTCTGCTCCTGCTCTGCATCCACGACACCTCCTTTTCAACTCATTTGGGATTTGGGGCTGTAGTTGAGATATTATTTGAGCATTGGAGATGTTAATCAGCTGCTCCCGGTTGTAAAAAACAACCTTGTTGTTATGGTTACGCATCATAACAAATGTCCAAAAGCAAAGATATTTCTGTAGCATCCAACATCAGAGGAAATAATCATCCAAAAAAAGTGATTTATGTTCAGAAAAAAGAGGAATTAAAGTTTTCAAAGTAATATCTCAGAATGAAAGTAACAGATCTACTCCAACATGCAGCTACCTTGAGTGGTGCAATTATAGAATTCATGACCCACTGGAGAGATTTAGACGAATCTTTTGTAAAGGAGATAAAAGAAGTATATGACTCAGACTCAACTTCTACTTTAGTTTTCCTTGTCATTAGTCCCACCTTTGGCACCCTTAATATTTTACATTTCAATGTGTACGTTTAAAGTATACTGTACAGTACTGTTTTAGAATTGTATGCAAAATTGTAAAAATTAGTATTCTAAAATTTGATTTTAAAAAGTACTAAAAACAAACATTTTTAAAAAGTTGTATTTGTATACATATTTGATGTTGTGAACATTGTTACTTGAAGATTATTATGATTGAAATAATTGCTTGAAAAAAAGGGGCAGATGTAATAAGATTTTTTCTTCTTTCTGCTGCCTTTCATTTTAAATCTTTTGTATCTTTTTTTATATTGTTATAGAATTGTTTTGTTCTTTTTTAAAATGAATAAACTTTATACCATACCATACCATACCATACCATGTATAGTAGTCCCTCATTACTTTGCGGTTCGTTTTTCGCAAACTCGCTCTATCGCTGTTTTTCAAAATAAGATTGGACATGACACAAAATTGTCTGATTGATGGATGAGCTGCATGATTTGCAAGGAATTTTTATTTAAAATTAATTATTTTAAATTATTTAGCATCTGTTGCACCTTTGTGCAGACCAGAGCTGAACAAAAGCCTTCCTTCTGCAGCTGATCAGCTGTTCTCCATGAAAAGCGAAGAAGTGGGCATGGCCAAGAACGCTTGCAGGTGGCAAAGAGCAGAGGAGGCAGGGAGCTGAAATCATGACTTCTGTGTTCTTTTAGAGAGTTTAGAAACATTGTTTAGAATATCTAAAAAAGTAAAATCTGGTCCTCTGGACATTCAAAAAACAAAACAAAGCAAAACAAAAAAAAAATGTAGAAACGTTTCATCTTCCATCCGAAAGACTTCCTCAGTCTGAGGTGCTGTATTCAGCACACAACGTCCCAGTGGCTTTTAAACCCCAAAATACATTACGGCAAAGACTGGTTCATCCCAAAGATCCAGTCCCCCGGCACAAACAGAGTAATGTTGTGTATGCTGTTCAGTGTCAGGAGGGCTGTGATCAGTCTTACATGGGGGAAACTAAACAGCCACTGGCCAAAAGGATGGCCCAGCACAGAAGAGAAACAACATCAGGCCAGGATTCTGCGGTCTACACTCATCTCCAGGCCAGCGGTCACTCTTTCAGGGATAAAGATGTTCACATCCTGGATAGAGAGGAACGATGGTTTGAGAGAGGAGCAAAGGAGGCCATCTTTGTGAAAAGAAATCGTCCATCATTAAACAGGGGTGGAGGCCTCCGTGTTCAACTGTCCCCCTTACAATGCTGTTATTACTAGTATCATTCAGCCTCCTGTGAATAGTAAACAGCCATCAGGGTGCTAATGATCTATCGTTAGGCTGATGGTTCGACCATGTGAGCAGCTGGTTTTGGTTGTCAGCAGCAAAACTGGTTGATCCACTCTGAGAAGGTGCTATTTATAAGACTGAGCTGAATACAGCACCTCAGACTGAGGAAGTCTTTCGGATGGAAGACGAAACGGTTCTACACTTTTTTTGTTTTGCTTTGTTTTGTTTTTTGAATGTCCAGAGGACGAGATTTAACTTTTATATATTTTTCTACCTGGATTATTGAGCATGCATCAGGATATTGTTTAGAATACTGCAAGAGTGTGGGAAGGGTTTAAAACACCTATATATACATATACATATACATACACACACACACACACACACGCGCGCACACACACACGCGCACACACACACACACACGCGCACACACACACACACAGACCCTTTCCAAAAAATTAAAATATCATGGAAAAGTTGTTTAATTTCCATAATTGCATTCAAAAAGTTAATCTTTAATAGATGATAGATTCAGGGCCCACAATTTTAACGATTTCAAGTATTTAATTGTTTATTTTTACATAATTTGGGCTTCCAGGTCATGAAACCCACAAAAACAGGAATTTAAAAATTCCTCTAAAAAGTCCTCTAAAACATTCTGGTAGACTGTTGCGGTGACCTTGGATTTAAGAAAGTAGAGTTTACAAACACCTGCTCTGGACATTGCACCCCAAATCATGACCGACTGTGGATATTTCACAAGGACCTCAAGCAGTATGGGCTCAGTTCCTCACCCTTCTTCCTCCAAACCCTTGGACCTTGATTTCCGAATGAAAGGCACACTTTACTTTCATTGGAAAGGCACACTTTACTTTCATTGGAAATAGGACCGAGGAACCCAACAGTTGTAACCCATCTCCCGGATGCATCTGAATGTGGTGGTTTTTGAAGCTGTGACTCCCGCCTCATTCCACTCTTTCTGGATCTCTGCCAGATTCTGGAATCTTCTCTGTTTGATAATCTGATGAAGCCCATGGTTATCTCTTTTGCTGGTGCATCTTCTCATGCCACATTTTGCTCTTCCACTAGACTTTCCATTGATATGCTTGGACACAGCACTAACCAGCCTCCTTAGCTATGAACTTTTGTGGCTTATCAAGGGTATCAATGATGGTCTTCTGGCCAGTTGTTATGTCTGCAATCTTCCCCATATTGAACCGAACTGAGACAAGTGAACCAAACTGAAGCAATTTAATGACACCTGGGAAAACCTGTGCAGGTGCTTTGAGTTTAGTAGATGATTAGTGTGTCACACTCAATTTAAAACATTCATGCCCTGCAAAATTTGGCCTGATTTCTCCACAGTATTCTAATTTTCTGAAATCCTGTTTTCGTGGGTTTCATGAGCTGGAAGCCCAAATTATGTAAAAATAAACAAATAAATACTTGAAATTGTTTAAATTGTGGGCCCTGAATCTATCATCTATTAAATATTAACTTTTTGAATGGAGTTATGGAAGTTAAACAACTTGTCCATGATATTCTAATTTTTTGGAAATGTCTGTGTGTGTGTGTATATATATATATATATATATACAAAAATGGGGGCGGCTGTGGCTGAGTGGTTAGAGCAGTCGTCCTCCAATGCGAGAGTTGGGGGTTTGAATCCACCAGCAGTCACATGCTGAAGTGTCCCTGGGCAAGACACTGAACCCCTCATAGTCTCTGATGTGTGTCCCATCAGTGTATGAATGTGAGCTAAAGCAATGGTTAGTCTCATTAGAATGATTTGTTCATTTAGCTTTGTAGAGATCTAGTAGAGTGCTGTATGAACAGGTAGATGAGGACACAGATTGTGGTGTAAAGCGCTTTGAGTATCTTGAAATAAGATAGAAAGGCACTATATAAGTACAGTCCATTTATCATTTAAAATAAACAACTACTTACTACTTGTACTTTTTCCTATCTCGCGGTTTTCACTTATCACGGGGCTTCAGGGTACGGATCCACTGTGATAATTTGAGGGACTACTGTACTTTGAAATCCTGAACTAGAAAGTTATTTCATCCGAATCGATGTGTTGATCTGCAAAAAAGGTATGAATAAGTAACATCTTACCTGCTGTAGATAACAATCTGCTTGGAGAAATAGTTTAATTATGATCAAACTAAAAACCAAAGTTGAACACTGTTACCTTAAAAAAACTTATTTTCAAAAGTTTTTTAGAGGTTCATAAAAATACTGCTGCACGTTTAAATGTGCACTTTTACCCATATACTTTATTTGAACTAGTTACTCGTCTGTTGACGTACAGACTTCTTGAACAAATACAGCGGCTGCACATAACCTATAACATTAACAAGGGAGGTTAGTTGTGTTGTCTCTGCTCCGGAAAGGTTCATGTTTAAAAACATGTTGGGCATTTCTTTATTTCTTGCATTGTTCCAATTAAATCAAGTGTCTCATCCCAAGGTACAACTCAAGTGTACTGTTTCATTTACTTTTCCTTGGCCTTCTTCTTCTTTCCCTTTCTATTCTCCAGAAACATGGTGTTGCTTTCCATTTTACCATAAATGGACTGTACTTATATAGCGCCTTTCTATCTTATGAAGACACACAAAGCGCTTTACACTACAAAATGTGTCCAAATGTACCCATTCATACAGCACTCTACTATATTTCTACAAAGGTAATTGAACAAATCATTCTAAAGAGACTAATCAGTGCTTTATCACATTCATACACCAATGGGACACACATCGGAGGCAATGAGGGGTTCAGTGTCTTGCCCAGGGACACTTCGGCATGTGACTGCTGGTGGATTCAAATCCCCAACTCTTGCATTGGAGGACAACTGCTTTAACCACTCAGCCACAACCGCCCATTTTATGTTGATGTCTGCCTAATTTATGTCACTAAAACAGGCAAAGCAATACTTAACCAACTCCTGGAATATATGGCAGAAATCAGAGCATGGATGTCACAGAGCTTTTTACATTTTAATGAGAAAAAGACCAAGGTCTTGTTGTTTAAGCCCAGTGATGGTTCCAAAGTCCATGCTGATCTGGGTCCTTGAACAAAACATCTGACTGAGACAGCAACTAACCTGGGTGTGAGGCTGGCCAACGATTTTAAACTAGATGCACATATTAAATCAGTGATCAAGTCCAGTTTTTATTGCCTGAGACAACAGGCCAAGGTCAAACCATCCCTGTCACAACATCATTTTGAGATTTTAATCTATGCTTTCATCACAACTCGTCTGGACTACTGTAGTTCACTTTATATGGGTCTGAGCCAGTCATTACTGACTTTACTTCAGTTGGTTCAGAATGCTGCTGCTCACCTTTTAACTGGTACCAGCAAACGAGAGCACATCACCCTGTTCTAGAATCACTACATTGGCTACCAGTTTGTTTCTGGATTAATTTTAAGGTTCTTTTATTTGTTTCAAATGTCTTCATGGTGTCATCCCACAGTATCAGTCCGACCTGCTCCAGCCATATGGTTGCCTCACGCTCTCTCAAGTCAGCAGGTCAGTTGCTGTTGGTCGTTTCAAAGTCCAACTGGAGGCTGAGAGGTGACCGAGCGTTCTCAGTCACTGCCCCTAAAGTGTGGAACGAGCTACCTGTGACATCACATCCTGTTTTTAAATCTTCTCTGAAAACACATTTTATCTCTTTGACTCAGCTTGAAATGTTGGTTTTTACGATTTTAACCATTCATTATCTTTTCTTGTTTTTTTCTTCTTCCTGTGGACCCACCACCTCCAGGAAGGGCCATAAAAGTCAGGTGCATGATGCTATGGGCAGTGGCCGAAGGTGGGGACCTTGGCGCTCTGATCCTGGCTTACCAAAGCTGGCTCTTGGGACATGGAATGTAACCTCTCTGGCAGGGAAGGAATCTGAGCTTGTGCGCGAGGTTGAGAGGTACCGACTAAATATAATTGGGCTCACCTCGACGCACAGCATGGGCTCTGGAACCCATCTCCTTGAGAGGGGCTGGACCTTATTCCACTCTGGAGTTGCTCATGGTGAGAGGTGTCGAGCTGGTGTGGGTCTACTTGTAGCCCCCCGACATGGTGCCTGTGTGTTGGAGTTTTCCCCGGTAGATGGGAGGGTGGCTTCCCTTCGTCTTGGGTGGGGGGACAGGCTCTGACTGTTGTTTGTGCCTATGCACCAAACTGCAATTCAGAGTGTCTGGCCTCCTTGGAGTCCTTGGCAGGGGTGCTGGAAGGTGTGCCAGCTGGGGACTCCTTTATTCTGCTGGGGGACTTCAATGCCCACGTGGGTAATGACAGTGTGACCTGGAGGGGCGTGATTGGGAGGAACAGCCTCTCTGATCTGAACCCAAGCGGTGTTCTGTTGTTGGACTTCTGTGCTAGTCAAAGTTTGTCCATCACGAACACCGTGTTTCAACATAAGGGTGTCCATAAGTGCACTTGGCACCAGGACGCCCTAGGTCATAGATCGATGATTGACTTCATAGTCGTGGCAGAGTCAGAGTCAAAGATACTTCATTGTCATTCGCACCTCATGTGGTACATGTGGTGGAGCGAAATTATGTACACAGGGTCCCAGTTACATCCAACAATAAAATGTATAAGAAAAACAGTAATAATATCTAAGATATGAACTAAGAAAAAAACATCAACTAAATATACACTAAGCACTCATAACATAAAACATTGAACATCAGCACAAACATGAACATGAGTCTGTGAGCAGATGTGCACGCATGAACACATCAACATTGAAACAGATCAGCAGCAACATATGGTTTTTCACAGTGATTATTCTAGTTAGAGATTCATGAGTCTAACAGCCTCAGGGTAGAAGCTGTTCCTCACTCTAGTAGTTCTTCACTTAATGCTCCTGAACCTCCTTCCTGAGAGGAGTGGGGCAAAAAGTGTGTGTGCTGGGTGACTGAGGTCCTTCATGATACAGGTAGCCCTCTTCCTGCATCTAGAGGTGTAGATGTCTGTGATGGTGGGGAGGCTGACTCCGACAGTCTTCTGTGCAGCCTTCACCACTCTCTGCAAAGCTTTTCTTTCTGCAGCTGTGCAGCCTCCATGCCACATGTTGATGCTGGAGCACAGGATGCTCTCCACTGCACACCTGTAGAAGGAGGTGAGGACTGAGCTTCCCACACCAGCTCGTCTCAGCCGCCTGAAGAAGTAGAATCACTGATGAGCTTTCTTGATCAGGATGGTGGTGTTGTTGATCCAGCTGAGGTTGTCATTCATGTGTACACCCAAGTACTTGTAGCTGGAGACCACTTCCACTGCAGATCCTTTTATGTTCAGGGGGATGTAGATGTTTTTGTTCCTTCTGAAGTCCACAATCATCTCCTTTGTCTTCTTCACATTGATGTGAAGGTTATTCTCTTTGCACCAGCTCTCCAGGTGTTCCACCGCTTGCCTGTAGCTGGACTCATCATTGTTTGTGATGCATCCCACCACCGCTGTATCATCTGCAAACTTTGCAATGTGACAGCCTGGATGGGTAGCTGCACAATCGTACGTGAGCAGAGTAAACAGGAGGGGGCTCAACACACATCCCTGAGGAGAGCCAGTGCTGAGGGTTATGGTGGTGGAGGAGAAGTTGTGGATCCTCACTAACTGTGGTCTGTTTGTTAAGAAGACTAGTACCCAGTTGCAAATGGAGGGGCTTAGTCCTAGTGTCGATAGTTTGTCCATCAGCGTTTGGGGAATCATGGTGTTGAAGGCGGATGTGAAGTCTACAAAGAGCATACAGAAGTAAGAGTTTTTCTGCTCCAGGTGGTTGAGCACAGTGTGGACCACAGAGGAGATTGCATCCTCTGTTTCCCCTTTCTCTCTGTTTCTTCCTTGCTATTTCTTCCCTTCTCTAGCACAGACAGGTACCTGGATGGAAGGTTTTATACTTTTTTCTCTCACAGTGTTGTATGTCAGTTGGTTAAACTTTTAAGTTTTATATTGTATTTTGATTGATGCTGTTGGCGCAAGCGATTTAATGAAGTTTCTTCCACAGGCTCCAGGAAGAGGGGCCGGCGTGGATGATTATTATTGTTATTGTTGTATTGTGTATGTTTAATTTTAATTGTAGGTAGACCGGTTGACGACGAAGGCTTGTAAGGGTGACAGATGGGATGAAAGCACACAGGTATACCTGGAGAAGTCCAGTATGTAACACAATTCAGCTTCAAGTGAACAGATGCATGTAAGAATAGCATTCTATTTTAGTTTTACTAATTCTGTTTTAGGATAACATTACAGTTTAATAATACACCTATCAGTAGCAATAATAACCATTAGGGTGCCCAATAATTCAGAAAATAGGTTTTATTCACTACAGAAGTAACCACAGTCAGTTTTTCCAGGCCCAGGTCATGGATCCCACAGATAAAATAATCAAAAGGCCATGCAGGGTGTTTAACAATTCCCGAGCTTTCGTGTCCAGCTTTTCTCATCAGGAGGGAGGAACTCTGACCGAGGAGACAAACTCACATCAGACTGAGTCCTGCTGAAAAGAGGGACAGGACAAGACCCCACCAGGTGGTGGACAGAACATCATATGTCATCGGTCCCCAGAAGGAGAGTGGCACCTGTACGACCCCACCAGGGCATCCCTGCAGAGGAGAGGAATCGATCGCTGGTCCACATGGAGGATGATCTGAAGACAGCTCCCCACTACACCTGGAGGAGGTTACAGGACCTTCGTGGGAGCTCATTCGTTGCCCCTTTGTTCTGGTTGGAAAAAGGCAGTAGCAAACATCGGAGAAGAAGTCTCCGCTCTGCCTGAAGTCGGTCGGGTGGATCGGGTAAGGACGGAAGATTACCAGCCCTGACCGTGAAGAACAGAAGACGCGTCAAACTGATTTTAGTTTTGTCCCAATACACACACGTCATTTAGAATGTTTAATCAAACTGATACGGTTCTGAGGACTTTACATGAAGGTAACTCCGCGGGCCGAATCCCGCCGAGCACCAAAGGACCCTTGTGGACGAACAAGGGCTCCCACCGCAAGCTCAAGAACCGAAGACCTGCTAGATAGAAATGTTTCAATTAAGGGTGTTGGCTTTTCCTGTTTAATGAGTGTTTAGTCTTACCTTTCAGTCATTCTGAAAAACAACCAGAGAAGGGTTGTGGATTCAATTGGAAACTTAACTATAAACTTAACTTGACTATTAACTTAAATATTCAGTAACTTAAATATTCCAATATTTTACTCCATTCAATTAGGCATTTAATCATTCTAAAATACCACGAGGTAGTTTAAAGGTGGTTTAAAATAGTTTCACTTATTTATCTTTCTCTAGGAGGGGTGTTGCTGCTTTTTTGTATTTTTATAAAGGTTTATGTGTGTGGTACTTTTCACAGGTGTTGGATCAGGGGTCTGGTCCAGGACCCCTGGGGAGTGCAGTAAGTTTGGGTCACATCCATATTGATAAATAAATCCATAAAGAGGGTGAACTCCCATGAATATGGGAGTTCAAAAGAGGGAATGTTGGATTTAATATTTTATACCTTTTTATAATTCCTATCAAGCACTCAAATGTCAGGTCATATAAAGTGTGTGCGTGTCTTTCTTCCAAGGTTGAACTATGTGTATAGAAAATGTTTGCTAATTCTAACTAGTTGACCTTTAAATATAATCTCATAGTAGCTAAAGATAATTTTACAAGTTCACATTTGATAAATTACAAGCAATCAAATCAGGCCAGAGAGCAGACTGATTAACATAAATAAAGCTAGAACAGCTCTTTAATTTAGACAGTATAGTTTGACTAAGTAAAATCAAATTAAGAGTATAACCATGATCCAAATAAAAACACGAACATAAGTTAGATAATATAATTATTCCTAGAAATAAACAACTATTTCAAATCAGTGTTATCACTAAGGTATAATCACGTTAAACAAACAGTGTTAACGGTTTTAAACGCAGACACAGAAACTAAGATGAATCTGCCTTAAAAACAGAATCACCAGACCTCCAACAGATATTGAAGTAACACCCAGGAGGTAGGTAATAATTAATAGTTATTAATTATTACGCATAAACAATTTAGACACGAATCATTTTATATCCCTAAAGTATAATAGCAAGTTAAACTTTAAACAAAAGCCGAACCAAAACTTATCTGAAATATAGACGTAACGTCCTTGAGGGGGCGGGCTACGTCGTAACCATAGCGACAGAAGCTGAACCAATCAGGAAGCTAGCCTTCTCAAACGGGGATAAAAGGCCGGGAATGACGCACGCGCACTGAGCATTTTCAGAGAGGCACGCACGAGGCGGTTTGTTCTTAATGCTCCATTTATATCACATATATCTTATTAATGTAACTGTTTGTCTCTGAATATCTGTAACCCATGTTGTGTCAAATAAATCTTTTATACGAAGGGCGACGCCTCCGCCGTTTTGAACACGACGTGGTATTCTATCCACAACAAGCGTCATCTGATTTGTGGCCGTTTGTTTTGGACACTCGGGTGAAGAGAGGAGCCGAGTTGTCAACTGATCACCACCTAGTAGTGAGTTGGATCAGATGGTGGAGGAAGAGGCCGGAAAGTCCCGGTAGACCCAAACGTGTAGTGAGGGTTTGCTGGAAATGCCTGGCTGAAGAACCTGTCAGAGAGATCTTCATTTCACACCTCCGGGAGAGTTTTAACCACATCCCAGCTGAAGTGGGGGACATAGAGTCCGAGTGGGCCATGTTCAGCGCCTCGCTTGTTGAGGTAGCTGCCTTGAGCTGTGGCCGCAAGGTTGTCGTTGCTTCTCATGGTGGCCATCCACAAACTCGGTGGTGGACACCCCGGGTTAGGGAGGCTGTCCAGCTGAAGAAGGAGTCCTATCGGGCCTTGTTGGCCAGTGGGACTCTGGAAGCAGCTGAGGAGTACTGGAGGGCCAAACGATGTGCAGCCTTGGCTGTTGCTGAGGCAAAAGCTTGAATGTGGGAGTTCGGTGAGACCTTGGATACAGCTTCTCGGTCGTCTCCAAGGAGATTCTGGCAAACCATCAGGCGGCTGAGGAGGTGAAGGCAGCACTTTACCAACACTGTGTTCAGTGAAGGTGGGGTACTATTGACCTCAACCAGTGATGTCGTCGGGAGGTGGAAGGAATACTTCTCGGAACTTCTCAATCTTACCAGCACGTCTTCCATGGAAGAAGCTGAGTCAGGGGACTTTGGGGTTGATCCGTCCATAACAGTGGCTGAGGTCGCCAAGATAGTTAAAAAACTCCAAGGCGGCAGGGCTTCAGGAGTGGATGAGAGTCTCTCTGGTTTTCTTAAGGCTCTGGATGTTGTGGGGCTGTCTTGGCTGGCACACCTTTGCAACATAGCATGGACATCGGGGCAGTGCCACTGGAGGCAGACTGGGGTGGTGGTTCCCCTCTTCAAAAAGGGGGACTGGAAGGTGTGCTCCAATTATAGGGTTATAGGGGCATCACTCTACTTAGCCTCCCTGGTAAGGTCTATTTGGGGTACTAGAGAAGCGAGTCCGATCATTGGTCGAACCTCAGACCCAGGAGGAACAATGTGGGGTCTGTCCTGGCTGTGGAACACTAGATCAGCTCTTTACCCTCACTAGGGTCCTTGAGGGGTCATGGGAGTTTTCCCATCCAGTCTACATGTGTTTTGTGGACTTGGAGAAGGCATTTGACGGTGTTCCTTGGAGTACACTGTGGGGGGTGCTCCAAGAGTATGGGATTGGAGGCCCGTTGTTACGGGCTGTTCAGTCCCTATAGAAGCGGTGCGAGAGTTTGGTTCGCATTGTCGGCAGCAAGTCGGACCCCTTCAGGGTGGGAGTTGGACTCCACCAGGGCTGCCCGTTGTCACCAATTCTGTTCAAACCTCTTATGGACAGAATTTCTCTGTGCAGCCAGCTGGTGGAAGGTTTCCGGTTTGGTGGCCTCAGGATTCCATCTCTGCTCTTCGCAGATGATGTAGTTCTGTTGGCGTCATCGTGCCATCTTCAGCTCTCACTGGAGCAGTTCGCAGCTGAGTGTGAAGCAGCTAGGATGAGAATCAGCACCTCCAAATCTGAGGCCATGGTCTTCAACCAGAAAAGGTGGATTGCTCTCTTCAGGTCGAGGGTGAAGTTCTGCCTCAAGTGGAGGAGTTCAAGTATCTCGAGGTTTTGTTCAAAAGTGAGGGAAGAATGTAGCGTGAGATTGACAGACGGATTGGTGTAGCATCTGCAGCATCTGCAGTATTGCGGACTCTGTATCGGTCCGTTGTGAAGAAAGAGCTGAGCTGTAGGCAAAGCTCTTTGTTTACCGGTCGGTCTATGTTCCTACCCTCACCTATGGTCATGAGCTCTGGGTAGTGATCGAAAGAATGAGATCTTGGACACAGGCGGTTGAAATGAGTTTTTTCCACAGGGTAGCTGGATTCTCTTAAAGATAGGGTGAGAAGTTCAATTATCCAAGAGAGACTCGGAGTAGAACTGCTACTCCTCCACGTCAAGAGGAGCCAGTTGAGGTGGTTTGGACATCTGATAAGGATGCCCAGAGAGCATCCTTCGGGTATGTCCAACTGTCCAACTGGGAGGAGACCCCAGGGAAGACCCAGGACACGCTGGAGAAACTATGTCTCTCAGCTGGCCTGGGAACGCCTCGGAATCCTTCCAGAAGAGTTGGGTGGCTGTGGAAAGATATGTCTGGGCCTCCCTGCTTAGGCTGCTGCCCCCGCGATCCGACTTCAGAATAAGCGGAAGATAATGGATGGATGGATGGATATCTGTTTGTTTGTTTTTATGGTTGCTTTTGTATGTTTTTATCAGTGCACAGAAATTTGGTAAATGGTAAATGGACTGTACTTACAGTATATAACACATTTCTATCTTATCGAGATACTCAAAGCGCTTTACACTGCAATCTGTGTCTTCATTTACCCATTCATACAGCACTCTGCTAGATCTCTAGAAAAATATTTGAACAAATCATTCTAAAGAGACTAATCAGGGTTTTATCACATTCGTACACCAATGGGACACACATCGGAGGCAATGAGGGGTTCAGTGTCTTGCCCAGGGACACTTCGGTATGTGAATGCTGGTGGATTCGAACCCCCAACTCTTGCATTGGAGGACGATTGCTCTTACCACTCAGCCAAAGCTGCCCATCTGGCCATCTTTGCTGTTTGTAAAGTGCATTTTAAATAAACTTGTATTTCTTTTTTTTTTTTTTTTGATGGCCTCCCTTCTCCCCTTACAGCCATCCTTTCCACACCATTATTATGAAATTTTTTTTATTGTTACTATCTAGTTTAGTTTTTTTTTTTTTTTTTTTTTTTTTTTTTAATAAACTTGTATTTCTAATAAATAAGCATTCAGCCGCTCAACACGTTTTCCCTTATGTTCTTTGTACTTTCACTTGAAACTCAGCTCATCTACCAGAGGCCTGTCTTGAAGGTTCTGCACATTAGCTGTTCTTGGGACTGTGTTCCTCTGGACGGAGACCTCAGATTGTTCCTGGGATCTGTTGGAGCCCTGTTCCCAGTTTGAAGGTCTCGGATTCAAATCCTGTTGCAGTCAACTTCCAAGCAACCTCAGTGCATAATGTGCAAGAGACAGACATAACCAAACTACCAACACTCTGATTTGTAGCTGACCACTCAGTCCCTTCTGTAGCAAACAGTCCTAACCTCTTTAACTCATTTCCACTAGGGACACTACTTGTATGTCCTGATGCATGCTCAATAATCCAGGTAGAAAAATCTAAAAAAGTTAAATCTGGTCCTCTGGACATTCAAAAAAACCCAAAACAAAGCAAAAACAACAAAAAATGTAGAAACGTTTACAAACTCTTACAATGCTGTGATTGCTAGTATCACTCAGCCCTCTGTGAATAGTAAACAGCCATCAGTGTGCTAATGATCCATTGTTAGGCTGATGGTCCTTCTTGAGCATGTGATCAGCTGGTTTTGGTTGTCAGCAGCAAAACTGGTTGATCCACTCTGAGAAGGTGCTATTTAAGAGACTGAGCTGAAAACAGCACCTCAGACTGAAGAAGTCTCTCGGACGAGAGACGAAACGTTTCTACATTTTTTGTTGTTTTGCTTTGTTTTGGGTTTTTTTGAATGTCCAGAGGACCAGATTTAACTTTTTTAGACTACTTGTATGGTTCTACTTTAACACACATCAGGTATTTCTTTGTAGTCAGAGACAAAGGAGGGCTTGCCGTAAATTTGGACTCTACCATGCAGTCTGCAAGAACTCACCTGGAGTCGGATCTCTCTGTAGTTCCTTGTTATGTTGACAAAGTGTGGCTGTCCATTAGCCATGTTACGATGGTCAACATCTATGGTATAAGGTTCTGTTAGTCCTCCGAGGCTGTAGCGGATCTGGAGAGTACCTGCACACAGACAGCCGACACTTTATAAAGAGCACTTTTTATTCTCATTAAACAGCAGCAAATGTCTCTGGGACAATGGGAGGTCCAGAGTCGTCCCTGACGACAGATTGTCATGCTTCAGGGCTGGAGGGTCAAATCCCTAATTTTTTGTTTGGTAGACAACCCACTGAGCTACAGCCACAAACTAACATGTCTTCTGATATACAGTACTTTGCAAACATTTTAAATTAATACTTTATGTGGTAATGCAGACAGGTGGGCTAGTCTTCTGTCCTTAGCAACACCACCTGGTCACGGCTTCAGCCACGCCCCAGGGGTGACCATAGTCATATTCTTTATGGCACACTGTTGTAGCATTTCATTGTTGGGCTGTGGGGTCTTCTTGGCTTCAAAATCCAACTATTGGCCCTTTTCCAATAGTAATGGTACAGCCCAGTCCGACTCGACTCGGCACGGTTCTAAGGCTTTTCAACTAGTAACGGTTTGTGGAACCGGTCCCTTTTTTCAGTCCCTTTTTCTCTGAGGTTCCAACCGGGCCAAACTGGCACCAAAACGTGACAGAACACTGTCAGTCACTGATTGGTCAGGGGGTGGAGTCACTGGATGAGAAGTTTCACAACAAGATCCGCCATTTTCAATAACTTAAACTCGAGGAGCGACTGTACCAATTTTAAAGATTTTAAAAACAATAATGACAACACCGTGGTCTAATGCTGAAGTACAGGTGATGTTTGTGCTTGGGGGCCAACAACAAAATGCAAAGCGAGTTAGATGGAGCTCCGCCAGTCTCCCAGGTCCTCTCCACCAGAGCCTCGGAGCCGGGCAGGGCGTCATCTTCCCAGCTCCGAGCTCTGCTGGTCACCACTGTTACATATTTATCTAGACTGGTCCTGGGGTTTTTTGATCCACTCAGAGACGGGATTATAATGAAATTATAACCCGGTTCTGACTGGGTTAAACGGGGCCAGCAACTCTAAAAAGAGTCTCCCAGGGATTCAATATCCGTCAAGGGATAGAGTTTATTTTTGCTTGCTACATCAAGTAGAAAGGATTTTGAAGCACCGTCTCATTTTTCCTTACACGTCAAACCAAGTAAGATCCGTTGAGATCACACCTAGTCACGCACCTCATACATGTGACAGGTTGTGCTCCGCTTCTGCGAAGGAGGAGTCTAGGCCCTATAAATCAGTAATGACACGAGACATCTGCCCTTCCGGTTTGTGATCGCGTCATAGACTGGACCGGCCAGTGCTATAAACTGTTTTGGATTTCCATAAGAGGAATATATACCAGCAAGACTTTAAAAAAGATAGAAACAGCAATTCCCGAGTTATGCCTGACCCAAATTGTGGCCGGCCTATATGTATATGTATAACGTCTGTTTATGTTACTTTGCTGTGGTAGGTTTTTTTGATGCCTCAAATCGTGCCCTGTCTAGGACACGGCGTGAAAGATCTTTTTTTTATACCATCTCTCCTCATGTTTTCTTCCCTTTTCTCATCTAAGCAAAATATTATTCTGAATAAGAATAGGAAGGCCGCGCTATTTAATAGCCGCAGCTTCGTGCACTCCACCCATCTTTTGGACGACTGTACGTACATATTCTCGTTGTATCTCGGTGCAATGCCAATAAAGTTTATTCTGATTCTGAATTGGTAAAACTGAATTCACATTTCCTTGATTTATTAATTAGTGTGAGTTGCCACTTCTGAAGGAGGTTCAAGCCGGGGGGAAACGATGTGGGCTGGAGGCGGTCCTGGGTTCGAGAGAAGGCCTAAGTCCCCGGCTAGCAACAGCTAGCTGCAATGAATCGTGACCCACAGCCAGCTCCCACTCTAACAGCTTGGTGCCTGAATCGCTGGTTTCCCGTCTTTAGAAGTGGTAGCTCGTTTCTTATAGTTTAATGGTGACACAACGGCAGGTGACCGAGTCTGAGCAGACTGTGTGAGCCGGCTATTATCATCTCATGAGGTAAGCGGAAGACCTGTTATATCAAATTTCTGCATGTCCCTTAAGGACTGACAGGCTGCTCTGATTTCGGTCCTGTGCTCGCAGTTTAGTGAACTAAAAGGCAGTAGAACGTTACAGTATAATAAGTGAGTTCATGAACATATTTATCGGGCATAAAAGTTTATATACGTGGCGTTTTTTTGCCTGGTCGTGCTGGGGAGCGGGCCGGAAACGTTGACAACTTGCTAACCGGAAGTGGTCCGAGAGCGTTATAAACACACAAAACGCTATTTTTTCCCTAAAAATAAAAATTGGCCGGTTGATTTAAAGCCCGTGCATAATTTTTTTGTTTGATTATTGCCAAAATTTTAAGAACGGCATTGCTGATTTTTACCCTCACGTGAAAATTGTTGTGTCACTGTTTGAGATACCTGCGGATGAATAATGTAAGGTTCTCCTGTGGAACCTGTAGTGAACTAAGCCTCAGGTCAAAATCTGGCCCTGAGGGCCTTCCTGGGACAAGAACTGTTACTTCATTGATTTGAGTCCAGAAACACAAAATTAAGTTCATCCAGAGACTTTCTAAGTGTGTCCTGCACTGATCAATTGAAAGAACACTCTCTTTTTTATTATCATTACTATTTTACAATATCTTGATAATCAAAAGTGTGTTTAGTTCAAACCATTTTAAATGTTGAAGTGAACTACTAATTTTAAATCAACTGTGAAACAGTATAAATGATTTTTAATCCTCATTCAAAGTAGAAATCAAGTTAATGTTTGTTACAAGAGTAATTATGCATTTTGATTTTCTGTCTGAAATGAGCAAGTTGTAAGTCGGTCAAAAGTCAAGTTTCGGACAAAAACATGTTTACTGGAAAGAAATGTCATGTTTATATTTTTCAGACAGATAGGAAGAGACTGGCTCCAAAAAGTCTCATTTCTTCAAAACATCTTTCTGTCTGTTCTTGAAACATCTCTCTATCTGTTCCTAAACATTAAATTGTTTTTCTGACTTCTAGTGACCTCTTACGTCACTAAAACCACACCCCTGATTGGTTCTATCAGCCAATCAGGAAGTTCTCAGAGGAACCGGAAGTGACCTCTTTAAAAGGGTCAACACTTCCTAGTTCCAAGCAGAATGCAGTTCGGAACGCAGAACGCAGAACAAAGTTCCGAGTCTCGTGGGGATTATGGAATCTTCCACATCTGAGTGGAACCTCTGACGGGCTCACAGCTCATGCGAGCCCACCCGAGAGGTGAGCTGCTTTTGAACGAAGTACCGTCACTACTCCGGACGGTTCTCTGCTATCCTTACGGAGACGCTGAAAGGTGGCTTGAAGTGGAACTTTACGCCAGAACTGACATATCTTCAGAAAGGTAAAAAGTCGATCTTCAACTGCGAAGTGTACCATGGGTTAAGCTGGGTTCGGCTGGAGGGTGCCGTTCTTCGTCGACACATTTTCCCTCACACATCTTTTCTCTCCATTTAAACTCCCTCATTTCCCATCTTTAAAACTCTTCTATCTGCCAGTAATTAATCCAGATATTTTCAGAAATGTCTGTTGCAAAGCTCAAAGAGAAACCATGGCCGTATGGTTTCTCAATGTAAAGCTAATTAATTAAGCTGTTGTTGAAATCAATCTGCCAATTAATGTAAATGTGTGATGTTGTTTTAAATCGTTTTAATAAACGACCCACTGTTGTTGGTGAGTCAGAAATTAAAACACGTTTCCGTCCACATTTAATCATTCAATGCACGATAGTACTCAGTCCAGAAAAATGAAAGAATCCGTTTAAATTATGAATTTTATCTGACAGATATATGTTCATTACATACCCAGCAACCTTAGTGATACCTGCAGAAGACTATAAGGGTATTATAGTGGATTAATGGGGTGTGACACTTCAATCTTTGCGTGAACGAATAGGCTTACGGATATCCGGGTGTTTATGCCCGTCGTGTTTTCCTAAACATGTTAAAAATTGTACGTCCAGATAGCGTTGACAGGTAAATAGTAAATGGACTGTACTTATATAACTCCTTTCTATCTTATTTAGATACTCAAAGCACTTTACACTACAATCTGTGTTCTCATTTACCCATTCATACAGCACTCTACTAGATCTCTACAAAGAGAATTGAACAAATCATTCTAAAGAGACTAATCAGCGTCTTATAATCTAGCAGATTTTGTTACTTTTTTTAAGCCATCTTATTTGTAAAAAAAAAAAATCTGTATTGCCTTTTGATAACTGTCTATTGTTGTCGCTGTTGTCCATTGTTTTCATCATTCTTTGTTGAAATCAGGTCGCTCTTGTAAACGAGTCCTCGAGGCTCAACGGGATTTATCTGTCTAAATAAAGGTGTCACGAATTGGGGTGGATCGGACACGCGCAGACTCAGAAAAAGGTTTTTAAAATGTTTAAAAGTTTATTTTTAAAAACCAGCGGCGTCTGGCAGGAGGTTCTGGTTCTGGTACTGGTACCGGACCGCTCTGGGGGAGACAGACAGATTAGTGGCTGTAAGCAGAACAGAGTAAACAAGAATAAAGTCACTAACCTGTCTCTGGAACCAGTCCGAGATGTGGGCCAGGTGGGTCCCGGTACCGGTCCGAACCTCAGGAACCGGTAACATGCGCAAGGGCGCACAGAGCAGCAGAGCAGCAGCGCGCAGCGTGAGCAAGAACAAGCAGTGAGGCTAGATGGGCGAGCTGTGACGCTGAGGGGTTTGGGCAGCAGAACTTTATCCAGGGACAGGCAAGGGTCAAAACCAGAGAAGAATCCAGTCCGGGGGGGGGCGGGGGGCGCAAAAGCGAGAGCGAAAGGTCGTGGGTGAAGCTATGGTCGAGAACTATGATACGAAGAGGGAACTTTCCGGTGGATATCTATGGAAAGAATCTATAATTATCTGGCACCGACTGAGGGAAACAGGGAGCTTAAATAGTGGACTGAACAGGCGTTACTTGTGACTGTAGATTGCGGTAGATGGTGGAGGGGGCGTGACGCAGGGTGACAGGAGCTGAATGAATGAGAGGGGAACTCAAAACTAAAGCAGGAAAAAACATGAATGATCTAAAAAGAGGGGCTGTGGTATGAGGAGCAGAGGCTTGAACAGATGGGGGGGCAGCAGGGGCTGCTGAGCATGACAAAAGGTTGAATGAAAAAAATACATTCATACACCGATGGAACACACATTGGAGGCATTGAGGGGTTCAGTGTCTTGCCCTGAGACACTTCGGCATGTGACTGCTGGTGGATTCGAACCCCCAACTCTTGCATTGGAGGACGACTGCTCTAACCACCACAGGAGAGATCGGGCGTTTTCAGTTATGGGCCCTAAACTCTGGAACAATCTGCCCATCAACATTCGACAGGCCACTTCAGTCTCTGCTTTTAAATCTCTCCTCAAAACACATCTGTACTCATTGGCATTCAACACAGTGTGGTCTGATTTGGTATTTCATAGTTGATGATTGTGTTCATCCATTTTGCTTTTACTCCCTGACATTTAACGCAGGGTGATTTGATTTAGTATTTTTTTCATTCATTCATTCATTCAACCTTTATTTAGACAGGTAAATCCCATTGAGCCTCGAGGACTCATTTACAAGAGAGACCTGATTTTATTGTTTCTAATTATATTTCATGTTTTTATGCTTTTATTCATGTTGCTGTAATATCTTATTATTATTTGATGCTGTGATCATTTTTGGTAAGCACTTTGATAACAGTTACTGTTTTAAATGTGCTATATAAATAAATGTGACTTGACTTGACTCAGCCACTGCTGCCCAACTAGTGCCCAACCAGGTGTTGGGTGTTTGACAGTTCAATAAGTCTTGTTGGGTTTGTCAAGGTTTGATAAACGCCATCGAGTTTGTCGGAGTTTGATAGGCTCTATAATGTTTTGAGTGCCTGTGGTGGGTCCTGATCTGCCCCTCGAAAAAGACGGCGCACTCGGGGAACTTTGAGCGATTACCGTCACCTAAGGTCTGCATTTGGATGCATTTTGGTCAGACTGATTAGCAGCACAACGATAAACGACATGTCTGTTTAACTTGTGCTTCTGATACGGGAGTAACCTTAAATATACACCTTGTAAGAAATTATATATGAGAGAATAAGATAAATTTGAGTGTGCTGTTAGTGTTGGTGCAAGTGTATTTTGAGCACCATCTATTGGTGATTTTGTGAATAGTCAAACAGTGACATCACAGGAAGTACTTTGTAGGAAGTTTATGGATGTTTACATTAGAGATGCACCGAACCACATTTTTTTAACTTCCGATCCGATCCTGATACCTAAATCTGGATATCAGCCGATACCGTTCCAATATCATTCATTCATTCATTCAACCTTTATTTAGACAGATAAGTCACATTGAGCCTAGAAAACTCATTTACAAGTGAGGTCTGTTTAGACAGACAAAAAGTAGTGAAACTGGACACATGTAGGAATTGGAGGGGCAATATTCCTATCATACTTTTTTTTTCCTGTCTGAGAAGAAAAAAACTCTTAAAAAACACCTCGCACAAACAAGCACATAGTGACGTAGATATTCTGCAGAGGGGGACGACGAGAGTGGTGAGCAATGTTCATAGATGCTCTCGAGGGCACTGAGAGTTCTGATATGGGTGTAATAATCAGCGAGTGTCCTATGGTGAGATCTGTAAACATTCTCGAGGTATGTTGAGGAATGGCCAAGAATAACGACTATGAGAATCCAAGAGTCCTGAAATGATGTCACAAAGTTTATTCAGCTGGTTTCATCTGGTTATCAGTTGGAAATTCCTCAGGGAGGGGGTGGTGAGCGTCAGATCACATGTTCTCTAGGTGAATTCAGATAAGATGGTCTTCAAGGCCAGCCAAGGGAGCCACATTCAGATAAACACACAGTTGTTTTGGGGACAGGCAGAACTTAATGACATCTACCTTGAGTCTGTCATCATTAATGATTTTATATAAGGCTGTAATAATCTCCTCTCAAGTACAATTTGTACAAATATATGCATGCATGTCCAAAAAAGCAATTTGAGGTAAGTTTTATTAAAGTTGGATAAGTTTTAAAGTTAGAATTAAATTCTGCTAAAACAAAACATGTTTTTTTTTAATTCCTTGCTCACTCCTAGTGGCTATTAAAGTGATTACTTTAAGTGATTGTTTAAAGTTATTTTATATATTTAAAATAAGAATGTTTTTTCTTCTTTCTGCACTTTTTTCCTTCAATGTTTTCTTTTTGATGAATTTGTTTTGTTTCTTTTAAATGAATGAATGACTAAATAAAATAAAATAAAATGTAAAATAGCTTTAAACATCTGCTAAGTTCATGGCATAAACCAACACAGACATGTTTCTGTTTTTAGTATTTTACATCGATTTATAATGTAGCTGTTTTTGTTTCGTTTTTTTTAAATTTCATTTTCTTGTATTTTTCAATTCATATGTTTTTTATGATTGTCTACTGTTGTACTGATAAATATATCCTGGAGGGTAAACTATATCTTGGCTGCAAGTATCAAGATGAGAAATCCTTTGTTTTCCACAACTGATAGTGGTTGGTCATTAATTACGATGAAGTTTAGCAACTTCTCGGTAAACATTCGAGCTCCATGGCTTCAGCGATGTCATCTTCTTGTACAATCTGAAGCAAGCAGTCTGATTTCGGTCAGCCGTGCTCAGTCTGCCCGTACTCCAAGACGGGCAGACTTAGTGGAGCGGACTGGACGCGGCTGCCTGGGGTCGAGTTGCCTGTTTCAGGTTGAGCAAGAGTAGCGCCCCACTGAAACCACGGAGCTCGAATGGCCAACATAAAACTAACTTTACCGCAGTTTAATGTGGTGCTAGGGCTCTGCAGACATAGCACGTTGCTGTCTTGTTTTGTGGTGTTTCTAGTGTAAAATACTTCCACACAGTGGACATGTTTTAATGAAAAGTTGGTTAGCTGTTAGCCACAGTGCTGCTAACTCAGTCCTCACATTGTAGCTGCCTGCAAACTATGAAATGGATTTCCTGAATGTGAGGCGGGTCTTATTACTCTGGGTTCATGAGACATGCCTCCGTTCAGGAAATCCATTCTATAATTTGAAGCCAACATGCATCATGGATCAGAAATCTCTGCAGGTTGGATCAGAAAAATTTGATATGTAAATTATGCTGGTATCGGAGGCCGATACCGGATCGACCCCATCCCTAGTTTACATGCTGCTTGATGACTGAGTAATCCACATGCATCTGCCTCCATCCTTCGCCTTTTGTGATATCGTCTGTATGTATATTGTTTATTCTTTACATATCTCTAGTTTTATCATTATATTTTGCAACATCAGAGAAGTTTATTCTGTAACTTTCACAGATTGTTGAAGCCGCATGTTAAGAGTGCAGCCATGGTTATTCTTGCTTCTAAAACGTATTACAATGTTAATATAGGTTATGTAACACTGTAGAGACATGGAAGATTACAATAGTATATGTTATAATTGTATTTTTGTTCTATTTTTATTTCAGTTTCACACTTTCTACATTATTAAACCTGTGGACAAAGAGTAATGATCTTCAGAGTCTTAATGGAAGAAAAGTGTTGAACCTTTTCAGAGCCAGTTTCTCTTCTGCATAATGTGAAATGGGAAAGGCAGTACAGTGAAAATAAAAATAAGAGCAATAAGAGAGAAAATAAGAAGAACCTGCAGATGACTATATGGAGTTATTATGGTTAAGACAGGGGTACATAGCTTTTTAGAACAGGCAATGAGGGAAATATGTTTTTATAAGTTGAGGGACAGACAAAAACCGTAGTTAAGCAGGTATAGGGAAATATAACAATTGTAAATGTCATGTATATTTGTTGCATGAATGATGTAGTGTGAGTGTCTGCTGTATGAATGATAGTGTATGTTTGTTAATGTATGACTGATATGGGAGAATTTACAAACATATTAGATTGAAAACTGATAACTTTAACAGCCATTTAGTACAAGGACACATAATAACATAAAATGTATGCAGGCTCATAGAGCCAAAGGCAGAGAAAAAAAGGCAGACGTTCCACATCTGGCAGAAAATTGGTAAGTGACTTTTTTATATTAACATAAATTCATATAACTAACTTTTCAAGACTCAACAGGAACAGTTCAAACAGGCCCCCAGACAGAAGACAGAAAACACCACACTCAAGTAGATGTAAGTAGTGTGGGTTATAGTCAGGGCTTAATTTGTAAAACAATTGATGTCGGAACACAAATAGCAAACGGTCCAGCGGGAGGGTCAGTGGTTCCTCCCCCAGAAAATTAGAAATAAAAGAGATGACATTTCCTACATTTTGGTGTATTTTAACAGGTTGTTAAACATCTGTAAATGTTTGATTAAATAGATTAAAAACAGAAATGACGAGGCTCAATGAGACTAACAACCTGTATAAATGTAGTGAACCAGATGACCTCAAATCTACCAGATGGACAGAGACTGTTATTTTCATTGATCTGAATAAGTCTGGGCCATCTGATGTCTTTCTTTCTTGAATTAATCAAGCAGAAAAGACAATTCTTTATAATCATTACTGTCTTACAAATGTTTTGATAATCAAATTGTGTTAGTTCACTCAATGCTTATAGGTTGAAAAGAACTACTCATCTTTATTTTACATAAACAGTAAGTAATGATTTTTATTCCTCATTCCAAGAAGAAATCACCTGAATAAGCATTCCTTGATTTTCTGTCTGAAATGAGTCAAGTCGTAAGTATGTGAAAGGTTGGTTTTCGGTCAACTAAAATGTTTACCGAGAAAAATGTCATGTTTAAACTTTTTCAGAAGATTACCAAGAGTTGACTCCACGAAGTCTGCTGTTGCTGCAATAATCTTTTCTGTATGTGAAAACAAATTTCATTCTCTGACCTCGACTGTTGATAAACACCTTACGTCAAAACCACTCCTCTTTCTGGTCCTTCCACGAATCAGAAAGCTCTAAATTGAACAGGAAGTCGACCCAAATAAAATGTGGCAACTTCCCAGTTCATGTTAGATTGAGATGGAGATTGAGAGTGCAGCCGGTTCTGAAAGTTTCAGAGCAATGAAGAGTCCAAGAGAGCAATGAAGAATCCAGAGGTTTTTGGGATTATAATTCTGTTTTGAGCTAACTACGCACGACTCTCTGAAGGTTTGGTAGTTCTCGACGGAGACGCTGAAACGAGTCAGAAAGGAACTACTCCGACGCTGATTCATCATCAACAGGTAGATGGTTCTATTTTGACCAAGTGTACCGTGAGAAGCTGAGATCGGACGGAGCGTGCAATTTCTGGTTAAACAGATTAAACTTCCCTCACATATTTCCTCTGTAAGATAAATCTCAATTTACTCTTAAACTCACCTCTCTCTCATAAATCAGTGCAGATATTTTTAGAAATATCTGAAGCAAAGTCCTCAAATCACCGCCGAGTGATTTGAAGTTCATTATTTGTGAAACTGTCTGTTATTATTTTCATATTTTGCCAAATTAATGTAAATGTTTGATGTTAAACTTTGATTCTGAAAATAAATGATTCCATTCATTTGATGGGTCAAAGGTAATAACGTCTCTTGTTCGCATTCCTTTAAATTCAATGCACGGCATTACACAGTCAGAAAGATGAAGAACTCGTGAAAAGTATGCATAAATATATATCCATATATTTGTCATACAACAAGTGACACGTACCTCACGTGACTCACTACATAAATAAACGTTGAGTTGAAATTACTATTTTATAGAGCAGTGAATTATAGCAGCTCCGATTCTGTCAAGCGTCCCAAACCCCCCTGACAGCCCCCCCACCCACCCACACACGCACGCACGCACGCACGCACGCACGCACGCACGCACATGCACACACAAACTTCAATGTCCGACCCGAACTCTTCTCAGCTGAATTCAGTCCTGCACCTTGTTCTGCTCCAGTCTCTATTACCACTGCCTTCAATTCTCTGTTGTCCAGCTAAGGACAATCCATTCATTTATTTTAGATAATAAATTGGACTGTCTTTTCGACATTTTGATTGCTGTTATTTTGACTAATTTTGAAACGTGATGTGAATAATACACAACAAACATTTCACTTGTATTTTTTTTACTGTAAGCTTTATTATTTATTATCTTTGAAATGTATGCAGGAGTTCTGACACATTGGCAGTTGTGCGCACTCTGCAGAGCTGTCTGGAGAAGCTCCTGTGCATAAAAAGTGCACTGTCTGCAGAGCGCACAGCTGAGCGAGGTGAAGCTGACACCCCACCCACGTAAAAAATTCCAGTAAATACAATGAGTGGTTAGTGCTACGTGTGTGCTGGTTTGTGCCATTAAAATGTTTGTTTGTGCTGCTTTGGATTCTGAGAAACAGCTGAAGGTGGATGAAGATGCTTCATCTCTGCGGGACATGCAGTCAGCGTCTCTGCTGGCAGGAGTTTGTGCGCGAGCTTTAGCGCCTGCTGCAGCAGTAATATCCACACCACAGACATGGACAAGGTCTCCTGTCGTTGTATTTTTAATAAATAATCAAAATAAAAATGCACAATGACTTTTATAGGAGCTGATGGATCCAATTGAACAGTTGCCGGAACGCACACAGTGAAAATGAGGGAGTTCCCGGATCTTGTTCCGGCAGGATCCGGCTCAAAATAACCACTGGCTATAGTGTTGTTTTTGTCTGAAACAGAGTGACTGGAGCCTTTCGCCCATCACAGGATGACTACCAGAATCATCTAACCTTGTTTTTGTATTTATTTTCTTGCAAGATTCGGAATTATTACAGGTGAAAATAAATTAAATCAATGAGGGAAATCAAACACGTCTGTGAAATTAAACCAAACAGGGTAAAAGTATTTGGGGAATATTGTGATAAATATATTAGTAGATACAGCATGGTGGCGCAACTGGTAGAGCTGCTGCCTCTCAGCGAGCAGGTCCCTGGTTCAAATCCCGGTCCGGGGGCCTTTCTGGGTGGAGTTTGCATGTTCTCTCCGTGCATGCGTGGGTTTCCTCCGGGTACTCCGGTTTCCTCCCACAGACCAAAAACATGCATGTTAGGCTGATTGGTAACTCTAAAATTGTCCCTAGGTGTGAGTGAGAGTGAATGATTGTTTGTCTCTATGTGGCCCTGTGATGGACTTGTGACCTGTCCAGGGTGTACCCCGCCCCTCGCACAGTGATTGCCAGACATGGGCACCAGCGACCCCCGTGACCCAAAAAATGGAAGAAGCGGGTAAAAGATAATGAATGGATGGATGGACATTAGTAGATAAACAGCTAGAATGAGATATTTCTATAAAAGTTAAGTGTCCTTGTCAGATAACACTCTTTACATATTAGTTATTTAACAAAAGTATTAAACTTACAAGACAAACACTAATAAATCTAAGATGTAGACTGAGAAACATTAAATAAAAATACACTAGTAGTATAAAACAATTCTTATGCGAGTCCTTGGGAGACAGGAAGATGATTTAAGATGAGAACAATTTCAGATAAGGGTAAACATTTTTAAATGAATGTTTGGTGCTTCCTGGAGGAATCAGAATAAGAATAAACTTTATTGGCATTGCACCGAGATACAACACGAACATGTACGTACAGTTGTCCGAAAGATAGGCAGAGTGCACGAAGCTGCAACTATAGAAAGCGTGGCCTTTCTTATTCTTATTCTGAATAATATTTTGCTTAGATAAGAAAAGGGAAGAAAACATGAGGAGAGATGGTATTAAAAAAAGATCTCTCACGCCATGTCCTAAACAGGGCACGATTTGAGGCATCAAAATAACCTACCACAGCAAAGCAACATAAATAGACGTTATACATGTACATATAGGCTGGTGAAAACATAGAATTTTTAAGGGAAAGTCAAAGCATAGTCCAGATAAGAGGTGACATTCATCATCAGCTCAGTTGAGATTCTGTCACATGTCCACAGCCTTGAGGAAGGGAGGGGTGAGGAGACAGTCAAAGCATCTTTGTTGTTTTCAAAACATTCCAGGATGAGTTGAGATAAGTCCGATGTCAAGGCCACAGCATGGGTCAGGCAGAACTCATGAATTGTTGTTTCTGCCTTATTAAAGTCTCACTGGTATGTATTCCACTGATGGAACTCCAAAATAGCCAAATTGATCAGGCTAGCCTAGATATCCTGATGCATTATCAATAATCCAGGTAGAAAAATCTAAAAAAGTTAAATCTGGTCCTCTGGACATTCAAAAAAACAAAACAAAAAATTGTAGAAACCTTCTCAGAGTGGATCAACCAGTTTTGCTGCTGACAACCAAAACCAGCTGCTCACATGATCAAGAAGGACCATCAGCCTAACGATGGCTCATTAGCACACTGATGGCTGTTCACTATTCACAGAGGGCTGAGTGATACTAGCAATAACAGCATTGTAAGACGAGAACAGTTGAACACGGAGGCCTCCACCCCTGTTTAATGATGGACAGCTGCAGAAAGAAAATTTTTGCAGAGAGTGTTGAAGGCTGCACAGAAGTCTGTCGGTGTCAGCCTCCCCACCATCACAGACATCTACACCTCCAGATGTACTGTAGGAAGAGGGCTTCCTGCATCATGAAGGACCTCACTCACCCAGCACACACACTTTTTGCCCCACTCCCCCCAGGAAGGAGGTTGAGAAGCATTAAGTGTAGAACCACTAGACTGAGGAACAGCTTCTACCCTGAGGCTGTTAGACTCATGAATCTCTAACTAGAATAATCACTGTGAAAATCACATCATGTTGCTGCTGATCTGTTTCAATGTTGATGTGTTCATGCATGTACATCCGCTCACACAGACTCATGTTCATGTTTGTGCTGATGTTCAATGTTTTATGTTATGAATGCTTAGTGTATATTTAGTTGATGTTTTTCTTAGTTCATATCTTTGATGTTATTACTGTTTTTCTTATACATTTTATTGTTGGATGTAACTGGGACCCTGTGTACATAATTTTGCTCCACCACATGCACCACATGAGGTGCGAATGACAATAAAGAATCTCTGACTGACTCCGACTGACTCCTTTACTCCTCTCTCAAACCATCATTCCTCTCTATCCAGGATGTGAACATCTTCATCCCTGAACGAGTGACCGCTGGCCTGGAGATGAGTGTAGACCACAGAGTTCTGGCCTGATGTTGCTCTTCTGCGTTGGGCCGTCCTTTTGGCCAGTGGCTGTTTAGTTTCCCCAATGTAAGACTGATCACAGCCCTCCTGACACTGAACAGCATATACAATATTACTTGTGTGGGATTTCTCCTTCTGCCTGGCTCCTGAGTTAGTGGGGACGCTGTCTGCTCTGTGATACAGAGTCCTGATGACTCCTAACTTGTGCTCCAAAGGGTGATGGGAGTCAAACTGCAAATACTGGTCTGTGTGGGTGGGTTTGCAGTACACCTCAGTTTGCAAATGTCTTCTATCAGAGACTGAGACCTCACAGTCCAAGAAAGCCAACCTGACATTTTTTACATCTTCTCGTGTGAACTTTATGTATTTATCCACAGAGCTGATGTGGTCAGTAAAATGTTGGACTTTGAGATTTAATTTTAACCCAGGTGTCATCAACATACCTGAACCAATGACTTGGTGGTGTCCCTGAAAAGGACGTCATGGCTCTCTTTTCTACCTCCTCCATATACAGTACGGGTTGGCCACAATAGGAGAAACTGGTGACCCCATAGCACACCCCTGTTTCTGCCTATAATATTGCTCCCCATATGTGAAGTAGGTTGACTGCAGGCACAGTTTCAAGAGTTGACACAGTTTTTCTGTGGAAAGCGTGGTCCTGCTGCTCAGAGTGGTATCTGATTTTAATCTTAAACTGACCACCTCTACTGCATCATCAACAGGAATGCATGTAAAGAGTGATGTGACATCAAAAGAGACCATTGTTTCATCAGTCTCTATGATGACATCCCTCACCTTATCCACAAACTCCATGTTGTTTTGTATGCGATATTCTGAGCTGCCAACTAAAGGGATGAGTACAGACACCAGATATTTGGAAACATTATAAGTGACAAAGTTAATCATGCTAACAATTGTTCTTAAATGTACACCTTGTTTGTGGATTTTAGGTAAACCATACAGACTAGGTGTGGCCTCCCCTGGGTACAGTCTGTGGTACAGAAAACGGTCAATAGCTTTGTCCTGTTCCAAAATTTTCAGGCAAGCTATCAACTTCTTCTTGTAACCACTTCCTGGATCTCTTTTCATAAGTTCATAAGTGGTTTTCATTCAACCTTTATTTAGACAGGTAAATCCCATTGAAGTTAAGTCACTAAGGAGTGTCATAACTTTCTCATGATAGTCTTTCTGGTTCAAAATCACTGTGCACTTTCCTTTGGCTGCCGGGAGAATGATGATGTTTTTGTCCTTGCTAAGAGTGATGAGTGCATCCCTCTCCTCTATCCTGATGTTGGAAGGTGGTGGTTTGGCATTGCTGAGGCAGGCTGAAACTTTGATTCTGAGTTGTTCTGTTTCACCCTCTTTAATTTTGTTGTTGCGGATGGCTGATTCTGTGGCTGTGATCATCTCCACCAGAGGAATTCTACTTGGTGCAACCACAAAGTTCAGTCCCCTGGCAAGAATCTCTGTCTCCGGCTGGGTGAGCTGTCTGTCAGATAAAATCTTCACCCACTTTTCTGTCTCCCTGACATGTAATTGTCTACTGGAATGTTGTCTTACATTGAATGTGTTGTTATTGGATTTGTGATGGTGTTGATGAGTTATTAGTAAGTTAAACTTGTTTTGTTGTCGAGTCTTGGACTTGACATGCTGTGCTAAGCGTGCCTGATCTGTACAGTCCATCACTTGCTGAAGTGTAGTCTGATCTAGGCACGTTGTTAGTTTTTGTTTAATGTGCTCTTCTTTGGCCTTCAAGGCCTCAATAGTAAAATTGGTCTGTCTCACCCGTTCGTTCAGCAGCTGGGTCTGTGCCTTCTGAAGGATCTTGCTTGCCCTGTGCCCGCTGACCGAAGATTTTAGTTCAAGTCTCTTGGGAATGATGCCACTTTGTCGACATCTGAGGTTGAATCGCAAGTGGTTCCTGTAGTCTGCCCTCTTCCTTGCTGTTTTCTCAAACTCTCTATAACTAGTTTGAGGCAATCTTGGCCAAAGTGAAGCAAAGTGAAGATGATGGTCCTTCTTGATCATGTGAGCAGCTGGTTTTGGTTGTCAGCAGCAAAACTGGTTGATCCACTCTGAGAAGGTGCTATTTATAAGACTGAACTGAATACAGCACCTCAGACTGAGGAAGTCTTTCGGATGAAAGACAAAACGTTTCTACATTTTTTTGTTGTTTTGCTTTGTTTTGTTTTTTGAATGTCCAGAGGACCAGATTTAACTTTTTTTTAGACGCTATCCTAGAGTTATTCCAATCTGGCTTTAAACCTCTCCAAGCACTGAAACTGCCCTATTGAAGGTTTTTAATGACATCTTCTTATCCACAGATACTGGTGATTCTGTGCTGCTTGTCCTATTTGACCTTACATCCGCTTTTGACACTATCGACCTAGCAATCCTCATTGCTAGGTTGGAGCAGTGGGTGGGCATCACAGGGTCAGCCCTCTATTGGTTCAGATACTACCTCGCTGACAGATCCTTTTGTGTTTCCATCAAAGATTTTAGTTCTACAGCAACAGAGCTTAAATGGGGGGTTCTGCAGGGGTCCATCCTGGGTACCCTCCTATTCTCTTTATACCTGCTGCCACTTGGCGCTATTTTCCGGAAACACAACATACCTTTTCACTTCTACGCCGATGACTGTCAAATTTACTTCCCCTTAAGACACAATGGTACATGTTCTATTCAACCTCTGCTCGACTGCTTGGCTGACATCAGGGACGGGATGGCTTTAAATTTCTTAAGTTTCAATGAAAAGAAGTCTGAAGTCATGTTGTTTCCTCCCAACGACACGATCATGAACCATTGCATCGACCTTTCTGCTCTAGCCATCAGAAAAACGTTGGTTACGTACTGTAACCCCAGATTCTATGAGTATAGGCATAGCCCTTTAAGGCTGTCGCTTGTGGGTTTTATCCCGTCAGGCAAAGCGTTGCACTGAAAAAATTTAGTCCATGCCCACCTGTAGTGTGGGCCCCACCCGGTCCGTATAAATTACATTGAGAGCGGGTAGTCGGCTCCCAAATAGCATTTTTCTTCAGCCATTTAGGAGCCAGTGAGGCCCAGAGCTTAAAGGGCTACACCTATACTCATAGAATCTGGGGTTACAGTATGTAACCAACGTTCTATTTCATATAGACTTCGTCCTTTAAGGCTGTCGCTTGTGGGTTAAGGGCGAAGCAGGATGTAGTCTCAGCTTCACTGGGTCCATTCAAACACCGTATGAAGTGCCCGCTTGCAGTAAAAAAAAAATTTATCCCTCAGCCCTCCATGTGCGTAAATACACGCTGCGTAATTACGCGCATCTGCTGCATAATTTACGCGTTCCGTGTACATGGGCGCCCGGAGAGAAAAGTTCTCGATGGGAAAAAGGGGAGAGGCTGAAAAACAGTGAACAGATTCAAAATAAATGAACTGATTAGTAATCAAATAAACTGATTGGCAACGGTATTCGTGAACTGATTAGTGACATTAGAACAAAAACCAACAGTCACAAACTTGTGGCTGATAACAAATATCTCACACTGTAATTGCATGCAGTCAGATGTGAGTTTAAACGAAGTTCCATGAAAACAATGAAATTCATTCTGTTAAGGCACCGAGGACAGAATGCGTCATGGAGTGAGCTGACACATCATAGAAGCGAATAAATGAGCAGGGCGATGACCACGAGGCCGCAGTGCAAATATCATACCATTATGCATAGCTGTCGAGGATGCGGTTCCTCTGGTTGAGTGCCCTGAGGTTGTCAGGGGCCTCTAAACCTGATGCTCTTTAAGCTTCAATAATGGCCTCACACAGCCAGTGTGACAGGTGCTGGGGGGATAACGGGTGACCTGCAGAGGCGTCTCTATAATGCACAAACAAATGTTGAGTCTGACGCAGTGTGGCCGTGCGTGCTACGTAACATGCCAACGCACGCACAGGGCAGAAGAGATGAAAAGATGCTTCTTCTTCTGATTTGTGGGGAGGAGGGGAAAAAAAACCCTCCAATGTTATCATTCTCAATTTAAATGAGCTTGTGATGTTTTTAGGCATAAACGCTGGGTTAGGTCTCAGATCAACTGAACTGCCATCAGCCTGAATCTTGAGGCATGACGGAGCAACAGAGAGGGCAGAAAAATCACTCACTCTCTTTTCAGATGTCAAGGCCAACAGCAGGGCTGTTTTAAGTGACAAGAATTTAATCGAAACCTGACCTAACGGCTCAAAAGGAGCTTTGATCAGGGCCTGCAGAACTATCGTTAAGTCCCACTGAGGAGTTAATGGGTGTGACACAGGTCTGTGCCTCTGTACACCTTTTAGAAAACGCTTCATCAGCGGGTGATTAAAAACTGTTCTGTCACCGAAGCCTTCGTGACAGGAAGAAATGGCTGCAGAATACGTTTTAATTGTGCTGAACGCCAGAGTTCTGTCCATCAGCTAGTGAAACACCTAGTGGACATGAGGTGGCCTCTACACCTTTCTCTGTATACCAATGCTGAAAAGCTGTCCACTTTGATGTGTATAGCGCTGTGGTGGAGGCAGCACGTGAATCCTGGATCGTTCGCACTACATCTCAAGAGACCTGTAGTGAACTAGGCCTCCGACCAAAACCTGTCTCTGAAGACCTTCATGGACAGGAACTGTTATTGTAAGGATGGTACTTTTCTGTGGCCCGGTTTGTGTCTGTTTCCCTCGTGCTCCCTCATTAGTTTCCATTGTTACCACCCGTGTCTCGTCCCAGCTGTCTGTAATTATGACTCGTCTTGTCTATGCTTATAAGCCGCCTGTTCTGTCTTGTTCTTCGTCGGGTCGTCTTCGTTGGGTACTCTTCGTTGAGTCTCTGAGTCTTTCCCTGAGTC
>NC_056506.1:10242569-10273169 GCF_014905685.2 Nematolebias whitei | reverse complement strand
CTCTGTGGTCCCTCGTGTCCCTTTCTCTGTGGTCCCTCGTGTCCCTTTCTCTGTGGTTCCTCGTGTCCCTTTCTCTGTGGTTCCTCGTGTCCCTCTTTCTGTGGTTCCTCGTGTCCTCTCTCTGGTTCCTCGTGTCCTCTCTCTGGTTCCTCGTGTCCTCTTTCCCTGGTCCCTCGTGTCTTTTCTCTGGTCCTCGTGTTTTCCTCGGGCCCTCCACCCTTGCAGTGCCACCCTCCACCCGCCCTAGTCCTTCGGGAGGGTTTTTTTTTGGGGACGCCTGGAGGCGTCCTTGGGGTGGGTGGGGTGGGGGGGGTTCTGTAAGGATGGTACTTTTCTGTGGCCCGGTTTGTGTCTGTTTCCCTCGTGCTCCCTCATTAGTTTCCATTGTTACCACCCGTGTCTCGTCCCAGCTGTCTGTAATTATGTCTCGTCTTGTCTATGCTTATAAGCCGCTTGTTCTGTCTTGTTCTTCGTTGGGTACTCTTCGTTGAGTCTCTGAGTCTTTCCCTGAGTCTTCCTGGTCCCTCGAGTTCCCCGTGTCTCTCGTGTCTCCTGAGTTCCCTGTGCCTCCTTCCTATGTCCACGTAAGTTTTGCTGCCCCGTCAGCCTGTTATTTTGTACTTTAATTTCTCATTAAAATCCTATTTTTGTATTTCTGCCGAGTTGAGTCCCTGTTCTGCACTCTGGGTTCACTCCTGACACAAACCCTGACAGTTATTTCATTGATTTGAATCCAGAAATACAAATTAGCTCATCCAGAGACTGTCTAATTGTATCCTGAAGTAATCAATTGAAAGAACACTCTTCTTTTTATATTATCATTACTATTTTACAATATCTTGATAATCAAAAATGTGTTTAGTTCATATCATTTCTAATGTTGAAAGTGAACCACTCATTTAAATCAACTGTGAAACAATATTAATGATTTTTAAACCTCATTTAAATTAGAAATCAAGTTAAATGTCTATTTACAAAGTAATCATGCATTTTGATCTTCTGTCTGAATGAGAAGTAAGTGATGTCGGTCGAAAGTCAGAGACAGTCAGAAAACAAGTTATTAGAACGAACTGTATTGTTTTTAAACCTAGCAGACGATAAAAAGAAACAACTGGCATCTGCATTTGTCTCACTTCGCCATAACATTTCTCTGTATGTACTTAACGTCCCTAAACATTCCTGTACCCTCTCTTGACTTTTAATAACCCTCTGACATCACTAGAACCACCCCCTGTTGGTTGTTTCAACCAATCAGGAAGTACAAAGTGACCGGAAGTGAGAACTCTTTAAAAAGTCAACACTTCCTGGAACTATTCAGTCTTGGACCAGTCCTGGAAGAAGCGGAGTCTTCTCGACTCTTCAGTCTTTGACCGGAGTTTTCATGGAGTCTTCCTGGAGTCTTCCACTTCTGAGTGGAATCTCTGACGGATTCACAGCGCCTCGCTGTGAACTTACCCGGGCGTAACGCCTACAACTTCGAAGGAAGCTTGTTTGTTGAACGGAGTAAATCGACACGACTTCTGACAATGACCAGCTGCTTTAACCGGAGACGCTAGAAAGGTAGCGTGCATAGGGACATCTATACCCAAGCTGATCCTCATCTGCCAAGGTAAAGAGACGTCACGGGTGTCACGTACCGAGTGTACCGGGGGTTTGAGCTGGTGTTGAAAGAAGCGTGCTAATTCTGGTAAACAAACATACATCTTTCCTCCATCCATCTCCATCTTCCTCTAAATCTCTCCTCTTATAAATCTTTCTGCCAGTAAATCAATCTAGATGCCTTCAGAAATGTTCTGTTGTCTTGTTAGTAAAGCGTGCCAAGTTTTATTAATCAGAACCAGAACAGCGAATCAAGTATACAATGTTTTGATGTTAAATTTTGATTCTGTTAAATAAATGACCGCATTTATTCTGATGGGTCAAAGGAAAATAACGTCTCTTGTCACTGATTAAATAATCCATCACAGTTATCTCGTCACATGGCATTAATTTAACTCGAAAAAGAAAGAACCCGTTGTAAACCCGTTGTGTCCACAGCAAAGCTGTCCCTGACATACTACATTTGGTAGCCCAACAGGCTTCTAAAGAGATATAATTATGTGTGACATGAGATCTGTGTTGTTGCAAAATAACGCTGCATGTTGGCACATGAAAAAGTCCAAGTTTTGTCCTTAAACGGACATATTTTCATGCTTTTGGTGTTCAGACGCTGCAATTACGTCAATGTGTTCATTTCAAAGCTGAAAATTGTCAATCTGTTTGTTTAACTAAGCTGTATGCAGTGAGAATAACGCATCCATTCTGTTTGAAACTGTAGCAGAAAGGAGGTTCAGCGTGTCTGGCCCGGTTCTGTTTACTGGACTCATTCGAGTCGTGTTTTGAATGGTGGTACGTTTGTTTGAAGCTGAGTGCCGTCTCAGGAGCTGCTCCGACGCTGATGTGTTACGTTCACAGTATAATTGTGCAATTTTTGAGGCTCTAATGAGCGATAATTTGACCGGATTGTTGATGCTAATTGCTAGCTTATAGCAAGTAAACACGAGCTGTGATTGGTTGAGAACCGCTGTTTGGGTTGTTCTGATTCGCTGAGAAGCTGGTGACGTATCCCTGTATGTCCTCTCACTCTGATGTCAGTGCGTAAAGCCCACCTCTGATGTCCACGTGTCTGTAAAGTCACGTGACCCCGGAAATGAAGCTCGTTTTAACTGAGTCCTCCTTTGTGTTTAAAAACGCTGAATAAAGCCTGACACTTGTTGCTAAACTCATGAGTACATGCAGAAAAAGGCGTGCTTGAGAAACGATGCCACCTTGGAAGCTTTAAATCCATCCATAAATGCTGATTTGAACCATGTTGGACCGTGTGCTACATCGTAGCTAACGGCTAACAACCGGATGTCAACAGGACGGTTCACAGGAAGTCGTCATCGTCTCCTACCGGTAAAAGTAAGCTTATACCGCCACCTGCTGTTGAAAAGGAGTGTAACAGTTTTCCAGAAAGAAAGCTGTACACTCGTCTTTCATTTAAACATTTTTTTTCCTCTGTTAATCAGAGCCTGGTTTCTGTGACTTGTTTCAATAGCGAATTCTGGTAAATTAAAACTGCTTAAATAGCGTTTAAAACTAAAGTTGCTGTCAGACTTTTAGAAAAATTGCAGGTTTATTAATTTTAAGTGCATTTGATTAAAATAAACACTGAAATAGCCTGGCTCGTGGTATCTGTTAAAAATAAGCTCATATTAAGTACACTGCCAGAGAAGGCATTTATTTACAATATTTATGGGGTAAGGCCTGAACGGGGGCCATTTATTGAAAAGTTGGCTTATAACAGTTGGTGAGGCCCAGAGCTAAAATAGTGTGTGAATCTCGCTGCTCACTTAAATAAAATATTTACCTGTTAAAAACTCTAAGTTTGCAACAGTTTAACCAGACAGGTTTGCTGAACAGTGGTGAAGCTACGTGAAGGAGGGATTAAGTACCAAGCACTGTGTTCAGACAATGATGCGCTACGACGACAGGTGTAGCTCACATCAAAAGCTCTGGACGAGTGCAGATTGGAAAAAGCGGCATTAGTCCAACAAGGCGTGTGTTTACAAAGTGAGTGTCATACATCACATGAACGCTTAAAAGCCTGTGAGGCAAAACTAGCCGCAGCAACAAATGAAATTTCTGACGTGGGGCAAGGATGTCTAGAACTCAAAGATGAACTGGGTCAGAGTCCAGGTCACCCACCACCACCTCAGAAGAATTTTGCTGTACCTCCTACACATAATCCCCTTCTGCCACCTCCACGAGAGTCT
The DNA here is from genome assembly GCF_014905685.2 of Nematolebias whitei. Classification (NCBI taxonomy): domain Eukaryota; kingdom Metazoa; phylum Chordata; class Actinopteri; order Cyprinodontiformes; family Rivulidae; genus Nematolebias; species Nematolebias whitei. The sequence goes on along the minus strand of NC_056506.1, from coordinate 10,269,372 downwards.
GGTGAATCACCTCCACGTGATATTTTTGTTCCAACAACACCAATCACTCAGCCTCTGTTCTCGATAGCAGATTTGCATAAAATCACAAGTTTGTCTAACGCTTTGAGCCAGGGCCGTTGGGTTCAACCGACACTAAGGCCTAACTGAACGACCTTGACTTCCAATTAAGAAGCTATCCCAACGCTACAGTTGAGGATAAAGTAAGTTTGATCAGGCTCACTTCAGCCAGGACGGTGTTTTCCTTCATAGAGCGTCAACCTGATGCCACAAGAAAGGATTACCGCCTGTTATGTGCTGCTCTTATGAAAGAGTATACCCCTTGTGCGGGACCTGGCGGATATCCAGCCGCCGACAAGGTCATGCAAGGTAAGAATGAACACCCAAGGGCATATCATTCCAGAATCTTGCAGGCTTATTTTGGTTACAGGAACGAAACCGGCATGGAGGAGGAGGAAGCATTTAAGTTCGTTTTCAGCAAAAATCTCCAATCTGACATAAGGATGTCAGTGCAAATGATGGCTAATTTCAAAGAGAAATCCATCAGTGAGATAAAAAATTGTGCTGTGAATATCTTTGAAGCCTGTTCACAGGCCAAAACACCCATTGAGGTGTTCCCGGGTGAGAAGATTCATGCCCAGTCATTAGAATTGGAAGAGATGAGAGTTTCAGCTCCCCCTCCCAAAAAAGGCGAGAGGAAACGAGGTTTACCAGCAGCCAAACCACAACAGGTGAGTGCCCCCTGGTCCAGACAGGATCCTAAATGGTTTCCCAAGAAACCAGAGGATGAACGAATGTACCAGAAGGGGGGCGAACGCCCTAAGGGTAAAAAGTATGGCACCAAAAGTGACCCATACAACCAGGGATCCCACTGGGAACCCCAGAGGAGGGGACCTGCTCCCCCACCACGTCAGCCTGAACAGCCTGAGACGAAAAAGAAACAGTAGCGGGTCCAGAAAGAGAGCCCCAGACCTCTGAGCTCGAACGAGACAGAGAGTGTGCGTCGGTTCTTGGAATTATTGAAAGGTGTTGCCACGGACAAACAACCTAATGCGTTGTTTGGCAATATCATTGCTGATGAGTCAGAGAACACAGAGAACACCGTTACTGCTGTCACAGATAGTCACCATGACGTTGTTGTTGTAAACTCTGACAGGCCCTCACCTGAAAAAGGTGGGGTACAATCACACGTCACCGACGGTGACCCGTCACAATCTGGAACCTCAGAAACAGCAACAGCTGTGCTAACGGTTCAGATAAATCAAGGTGACACAAACAACAACGTTGCCGCTGTCACGGACAGCCACCAGGACCACAAGGCTTAGAGAGAGACCCATCCTATCTAAGCGGATCCACTCAGCGGCCAGACCCAAAGGTGCTGGCCTATTTCTGGGTAACTCCTGATCGCTCCCCACGCCTGGAGGAGAGCATCCTCCCTCCACGGCAGTTTCATGAGTGACCCGATAACAGACGTCGCAGGATTGGAACCCCCGGGGCGCTCACGTGCTCGGGGGGGCTATCAGAATGGCTGACAGTTCTTCTTCCCGAGCTCAAGTCAGAAACCGTGATATTAGAGGGACTGGGGGAAAAGCGTAAAAGAGCATTTTGGGCTAGGGGCTGTGGGCAAACGCGTCCACTCCTAATGGTGGTTCGTCCCGTAGGCTCAGTGAGAACCGCAGTTGGCACTGGGCGTTCTCCCGTGAGGCAAACAGGTCCTCTGTCACTCGGCCAAATTTCTCCCACGTCCGAGACATCAGCTCAGGATGGAGGCTCCAGTCCCTGTGGCGCGGACCGCCCCTGGACATTATGTCCGCTCCTCTGTTCAGGACGCCGGGGATTTACACCGTTCTGATGGAGAGCAGGTTTTTGTGTGCCCAACATAGCAGCTGCCTCACAATGTGTAACATTTGGGCTGAGTGCACGCCCCCCTGCCGGTTTATGTACGCTGCAGACACTTTGTTGACTGTGTGAATCAGAACGTGTTGATTCCGCAACACCAGAACAAAAAGTTGAATCACATTCAAAACCGTGCGGCATTCCAAAACGTTTATATGAGCAGCTGTGTGATGTGGCCACAGCGCCCCCACAGCCCGAGACGGGCACGTTCCTCCCAAACCTGACAGGTACGCGTCTGTGAAAACTGAGATGTGTGATGCAGGTCTGCAGATAGGGGTTCCCTCTGACAGAGTGAGGTGATTTTCCCAATGTCTCAGGTCAATTCCCATGGAGGGGGGCACAGAGATCATCTGCCTCTCTTGCCTTACCGGATCTATGCGCAGGCGAGCGGACCATCTCCGGAGGTGTCTTATGTGGAGTAAACCCAACAGAGCCACTGTGTGAGCTGACGACATTGTTCATAACAGTTTCATGATGGAAATAGTTGTCACTACTCTGTCTGGTTTAACGTGGTAGATCTGGTCTTTTGGGGGCTTCGGTTTTTGTCTGTGATAAACGAGCCCTCATAGTGACTGAGTTTAGCTCTACTCCCAGATAAGCGATCATCTGGACCGGAAAAACCGAGCCCTTCTCCCAGTTTATGGAGAAGCCCAGGTTGTGCTGATACTGGGTCCCTTAAAAGGAGAAGCGCAGGAACTTTCTGCGTTTTGGAATGATGGGAATGTTGAAAACGGATAAATCCAAGATGGGTCTCATCCCTCCAGTCCGTTTCGGAACCAGGAAGTAACGTGAGTAAAACCCTGTGTTTTTTTCTCCATCGGGAACCTTGGAAATTACATTTTTTACCAGTAGTTCCTGAACCTCTGCGTGGTGGGGGGGGGCGGGGGGGGGGGGGGCGAGATCTGTTCTGGAGATGACAGAACCGTCTCTATTATCCCTCTGAAAGGAGGGGGTTGAGCTGCGAACTGCAGCGTGTAACTTTTCCTGATAAGACGGTGCATCCCGCTGTTCAGGGAGCACGCTCACTGCCACTCTGTGTAACGCTCTGGGAACGGACACATGTCTTTGTGATACGTCATGACTTTTACAGACGTCAGCCAAGTCAAAAGCCTCTGTGCTGTGCTCAGGCTGCGGGCTCACATCAGAACTGATGTGAGCTGACGTGCACTGAGGGGAGGCGTGCACGCCGTCAGCAATGCGACGTCGCTTGGGTGGGGGCTGTCTCCGCCGCGGGGACACGCGTTTGTCTCCACTGCAGTCAGAAGGGGCATAACACACCCTGGGCTGAGAACGAGATTTTCTCCTGGACTTGGTCTGATGAAAAAATTCATTTTTTGCTGCTGTGTCCAGCGAGCATTTTATGTTTTCTCGAGCTGCGGTGACTTTAAAAAAAAAAACTGTTTGAGGACACCGGCTCGTTTTGTGTGGAGGATGTGTGCAGAAAAGCCGCTGTGAGATCATTCGAATTGACAGTCAGGCTGAAATCAGACACTTTATTCACTGAATGATGTTTTCGTTTTATTTCAAAACTCATGTCATCATTATGCACACACACATCCTCCGCAAGGAGTCATTTCTTAAATCTTCTACCCCGTGAGCCCTGTGGCTGGTTGTTCTAGGGCGGCGCCTGTTGGCGGTCTCTGGGGAGACGCTGAGCTGCTGGTTGCCGGGATGAGAAGGGCTGTTCTCTGGTGGGAGAGGCCGGCGGCGGAGCAGGGCGAGAGGACGCTGCTACAGCTGTGGAGCGTCTCTGCTGCTGCCTCTGGCCACGACGATCCCTCCAGCAGGCGGGGGTGGGGGTGGGGGTGCGGGAGGAGGAGTGTGGCTTCATCAGGTGGCGCACAGTCTCCGAAACTTTCTCCGACTTCTTCGAATTTTCCAGCATGGCCTTGAAATTGGCTCCGAACAGTGTGTCCGTCGTGATGGGGCCCTCCAGCAGGTCTTTCTGCAGCTTCTCCAGCAAGGAGGGGGAGTGTTGGAGCCAGGTGGACCTCTGGATCATTGTCATCCAGGCGGCGATGTGAGACAGGCAGACAACAGAGGAGGCGCACAGGTTGAGGATGATGTCAGATGCCTTGCAGAGTGAGCTCTTTGTCTCCTCTGGCAGGTCCGTTTCCTCCAGCCTCTTTGAGATGCTGTAGGCCAGCATAGCGACATTGTTGTTTGCTGCGGCCACCTGGAACACACACTGGTGAGCTCGGTTGGAGTGTGACGTCACCATCTGGTCGTGCTTCCTCCACTCTGGTGATGGGCGCGAAGGTGGAGATGGGCGCTCTCAATTTACCAGGTCCGGCCGCAGCCTTGTTCCAGTAGGACGTCACTGCTGGGAAACGAGGCCAGATGGGGCCAGGGGGGCGAGCCGGGGTGGAGCCAAACCTTCTCGCTAGATCGTCAGATCTGGGCGGGGGGAGCGACAGAAAGTCCCTTCGTGTCAGCCGCCTCCTGGATTATGCCGGGCAGCTCTGAGAGGAGGGCACCGACGGCTGGGAGCAGTGTGGTCGCTGATGCGGAAAGGCCCAGGAGGGGTGAGCATTTGCTCGGCCCCTCCCGTTCCAACACTACGCTCTCCAGGAGGGAATGAGCAGTGGGGCTGCTGCTGACGTCTCCTGTCCCGGAGGAACCATCCAATTTACTCTGAAACCCGGCGTGAAAAAAATCAATGACGTCGTCCGGCGAGCAGTCGTCTGCCACGGAGAGGCACTCCTCGATGTTAGCCTTAAACAAGGCTGCTCGCCTCTGCCTCTCCTCAGGGGGGAGGAGGTCACCGAGGCAGCATGAGGAGGCAAGGTCGGCGTAGCGGGGACCTAGGCATCCTTCACAGGTGTCGTGCCGGTCGAAGATCAGCATGGAGCCAGTCTTGCAGGACGGGCACAGGCGGATGGTGTTGGTGCTGGACATCGCGTTGTTGGAAGATCAGTGCTAGTTGATTGCTGAAGAAAAATGGGAGCCGATTACCCGCTCTCAACGTAATTTATACGGACCGGGTGGGGCCCACACGACAGGTGGGTGTGGACTAAATGTTTTCAGTGCGACGCTTTGCGTGACAGGATAAAACCCACAAGCGACAGCCTTAAAGGGCAAAGCCTATACGAAATAGAACAAAGAGTCACAAATCTGGGAGTGATAATGGACCTTTCCATGAAACTTAACAGTCATGTAAACGTGACTGTTAAATCCTGTTTTTTCCAACTGAGACGACTTTGTAAGCTGAAGCCCATATTGTCCAAAAATAACCTGGAGACAGTAATACATGCATTCATTACATCTAGGCTTGATTACTGCAATTCGCTCCTGCTTGGTATCAGTCAGACCTCCATTGCACAACTACAACTTGTCCAGAATGCAGCAGCCCAATTTTTAACTAGTACAGGCAAAAAACAGCACATTACACCAGTTTTGGCCTCCCTGCACTGGCTACCGGTTCATCTTCGAATCCAGTTCAAAATACTCCTGTATATCAACAGGTCGTTGAACCCCCCCACCCCCACCCCCACCTGGCAGGTGGGGTGGGGGGGGGTGTACAAATGTACAAATGTACATTGTGTGAGGAAAAAAAAACTATGCAAGTTTGTTAACGATAAAAGTCCAGCCGACAGCATGAGATGAAACACATTTATTGCTGTACTTCCAACCTGACTTAAATGAGATATTTAGGGTGAATATTTCAAGGCCAGGATCCAATAACCCAATGCTTTCTCTCTTCGACTGCATCTCTGCAATCAAACATTGGCTGAACAAGAACTTCCTGTTTTTAAATGACAGTAAAACAGAATGGATTTTATTTGGTGACAAAGATGCAACTGGCCTGGGAAATTTGGACATAAACTTCAGTGACTGTGTGAATAACCTTGGGGTGACCTTTGATAAGGCTTTACACTTTGACAAACATATTGCCTCTGTTGTCCGGTTGGGATTCTTTTATTTACGCCTTTTAAAAAAGGTCAAACCCTTTTTAAATTGTCACGACCTGGAGAAAGCTGTTCATGCTTTTATCAGTTCTAGGCTCGATTATTGTAACGCTCTGTATGTCGGTGTACCACAGTCATCACTGAGTCGCCTCCAGCTTGTACAGAATGCAGCAGCGCGCCTTTTAACCAACACTCCTAGATGGGACCACATCACACCTGTTTTATTCTCACTACATTGGCTCCCTGTCCGTTTTAGAATAGATTTAAAACTTTTATTATTTGTTTTTAAAGCTCTGAATGGCCTTGCTCCTCCTTATATAACTGAGATGCTAAGTTTCCCCGCCCGCTCCAGATCTTTGAGGTCAGACAGCCAGCTCCTGCTCTCTGTTCCAAGGACTAAATATAAACGCTGGGGTGACCGTGCCTTTTCTGCGGCCGCACCTCAACTCTGGAATAAGCTCCCACTTGATCTGCGTCAGATTACTGAACTTGGCCCTTTTAAATCGAAGCTTAAGACTTTTTTATTCCAACAAGCTTTTAGTACGTAAATATGTGGTGACATTTCTGGTTTTATTTGTGCTATTATGTTGTGTTTTCTTGCTTTTAACCTATTGTCATTTTAAGTACTGTTTTTTGTTAAGCACTTTGGTCACCATCACCATGGTTGTGTAAAGTGCTATAGAAATAATTAAATAAATAATAAATAAATAAGTGTAAATGCATTTACACGAGTTGGTAGGATTTTTTTTCTTCTTGCTAATGTTGTTTATGACTTACAAACTGGGGTTAATCTGCATTTACTACTACTATCAAATTTGTTTATAGCTAAGCAATCAAGACTAAATAATACAGTCTGCAGAACTCAATGTACAAACTCAAACTTTACGTTATCTATCTTACTCAGTTTCTAACATAGATTCCATTCAGTTTTACAATCCATAAAAATTATTTAAAGCATTTAGATATTTCTGTGATGGTTAAAATAATTTAGTGACAGAAGGTTTTAATTAAAGCATCCTCAAACCTCACACATAAATAAAAGCATAAATCAAATACAACTGACATACTAATATTACTTTGATTGCAGCAGGTTCATCAGAAAGTGTAGATTACTTAACAAGCTAACATTTTTCAGTCAGGTCATCTGAACAGTTTTTTTGTTTGTGCTGAAACGTTTCGCCTACGATCCGGAAGGCTTCATGAGTCAAGGAAACGCACAAAACAAAACTGATTCTTCCCCCAACAGCTTACTCCAAAGTGGAACAAACCATTTATGTTGGTGTTACGATGGACTCATTGTCACGCACCCTCCTCCATTGCCTGCCCTCTTCGTTGTTGACAGTCGTGTCAAACTGGTTGAAAACAACAAAGTCCATGCTCAATAATCCAGGAATACAATCTAACATTTTTCAGTTAGGTCATCTGAACAGTTTCCTTTTTAGTGCTGAAACGTTTCGCCTTTGATCCGGAAGGCTTCATCAGTCAAGGAAACACAAAATATAAAACTGATTCTTACTCCAAAGTGGAACAAAACATTTATGTTGGTGCTAAGATGGTCTCTTTGTCACGCCCCCTCCTCCATTGCCGGCCCTTTTCCTTGTTGACAGTCGTGTCAAATTGGTTGAAAACAACAAAAGTCCATGCTCAATAATCCAGGAATACAATCTAACATTTTTCAGTCAGGTCATCTGAACAGTTTTTTTTTTTTTGTGCTGAAACGTTTCGTCTTCAATCCGGAAGGCTTCATCAGTCAAGGAAACACACATGACAAAACTGATTCTTCCCCCAACAGCTTACTCCAAAGTGGAACAAACCATTTATGTTGGTGCTAAGATGGTCTCTTTGTCATGCCCCATCCTCCATTGCCAGCCCTCTTCCTTGTTGACAGTCGTGTCAAATTGGTTGAAAACTGTTCAGATGACCTAACTGAAACATGCTAGATTGTATTCCTGGATTATTGAGCATGAACGTTGTTGTTTTCAACCAGTTTGACACGACAGTCAACACACAGAAGAGGGCCGGCAATGGAGGAGGGGGCGTGACAAAAAGACCATCTTAGCACCAACATAAATGGTTTGTTCCACTTTGGAGTAAGAATCAGTTTTGTGTTGTGTGTTTCCTTGACTGATGAAGCCTTCCGGATCGAAGGCGAAACATTTCAGCACCAAAAAAAAAAAGAAACTGCAGATGACCTGACTGAAAAATGTTAGATTGTATTTCTGGATTATTGAGCATGGACTTTATTACTTAACAATATTACATAATTTTATAATATCCAGTGAAGTACACTTAAAAATATATTAAGGCATAACAATGAACAAACAAATAATGATTTTTATCTACGTTTTTTCAGTATATGGCAGAGTTATACATTGGACAGCTTCATACAAAGGGCTCCAGGAAGTTGGGTTGTGCAAGCACCTGAGTTCACAAACAGAATTTTAAATATGATCATCACAGACATGCGGCCGCTGTCCGTGGTGGAAGATGAAGGCTTCTAGAAGATCATCTCCACCTTCAATCCAAATTATGTCCTTCCTTCCAGATCCTACTTTGTAAATTCCACTCAGTTTTCTGATCCATAAAAATTATTTTACAGTATTTAGATTTTTATGTGATGTTTAAAAATAATTCAGTTTAAGCAATAAAATATTTTTAAAAGAGGAATTAAATGGATTGTTTATTTAATGTTATTTTTTGTGTATTTGTATCACTCATAAAATGAGTACGGTAGGTACTGCAGAACCTGACAAATTTTGATTTCGATTACTCGATTAATCACCAGAATAATCTATTAATTACTAAAATATTAGATTACAACAGCCCTACTACCATGGTACATTTTTATCTGTGTAAATACTAATCATCTTTTGATTATTTCAGTGGGACAGATAAGATGCAGGATGTCCAGACACATCCTGGAGCTAGTTTAGGACTGATAAATGTTCCATTTTTCACATCATACTTTGTTTACTTGTGTTTCTGATTTTATATGTTTTTCTTCAATTTTAATTAGGCTCGAGCAGTGAAGCTGCGAAGGCCTATTGCGATTGCTCTGTTTCTTATTATGCTCGAGCTGCGAAGCACTGCCAAGGCCTATTGTAACCGTTTCTTCCTATTATTTTTTTCCGTCAAAAAGCACTAATTTGGAGGGGTTAGCATATTCAAAAACTCACCATATTTGACACAAAATTGTCCCCCGCGAGAAATTTTAGTATTTTATTGGAATCAAAAGTGGGCGTGTCCAAACTGCTCTACAGCGCCCCCTAACGTGAGATAGGACAACTGGTAATTCATAGAGAGCTGAAATTTGGTACATAGATAGAACTCCCTGAATCAAGAAAAAAAGTCTCTTGGAGGTATGCCCTAAACCCAACAGGAAGTTGGCCATTTTGGGTCAAAGGGTCATTTTGGGGCGTTTTTCACTTTTCAGACATGACAAATTTGAACGAACTCCTCCTAGGGATTTCGCTCAATCGTTTTTTTTTTTTCCCCCTTGTCCTGTCCGGCATTGTGACACTAAGAATTATTGTCTGAGTGTCAAAGTGATGACCAACAGATTTACTTTTACAAGCAGAGCATTATGGCTGGCCTTAATGCTCCACTTGATATATAAATTGAATTTTATTAGAATTTGCTTTGGGTTTGTTCCAGATGTAATGGACACGAGGACAAAAAACAAAGAAGATAACAAAGCAGAAAAGTGAGAAAAGGGTTAAAATGTAAAGAAGGAGATAGGAATAGAGGAGAGAGAGAGGGATAAAGAGAACACAAATGAACATCATTGAAATCTGCCTCTAGACCTGCGGAAAGAGAAAAAAAAAACCAGACAAAACCGAGAAACCACAACAACAAACAACATATATAATGATACTTATAACATCATTAGAAAGTATTTTATACAGTACATGGTAATACAAGATATATTTAGTGGCCACCACAACCCAACTGAGTGTGTATCTGATAAACACCTGAATCTAAACACCTGTGTGAGCATGCTTTTCACTATAAGGTTTCTCCATAAAAAATATTAAATAGTGGATGTGGGGACCCATAAACCCGTCCCCACAGGACACGAAGGTAACACAGGGAAGACCGGAACCACAGACACACAGCGGCACCCAAGCCCGGAACTCCGGGAGTCCCCCAACAGGGACACCCGCACCCCCCAGAGAGAAGCAAAGGGAAGCCCTGGGCGATCCCCAGCAACCACAATGCAGAAACCCCATTAGGCTGTAGCGACGAGTCCACAGGCCCCGCCGGCAACCCACCCCTCCAGATTGGTTCCAGCCATGGACACCAAGCCCCGAGTCCCAAGGTCATACCACCCCCCAACAGAGGCCCGACAGAGCCAGGGCACCCAGGCCCCTGCAGGCAGCCACCAGGGCAGGCCCGCACATACCCCACCACCCAGCCCCAGCTGCTGAGAGCCGGCGGCAGGGGGGCCCACCACCGGAGGGGAGCACGACACACCAAATGGGGGGCCATCATCGATCATTACCCACCCCTTGAACAGGAAGCCATGATAATTGGCCAATAGCCTCCACAGCGATCCCTAGAATATTTTAAAACCTCAGCCCCAATCAATTTTTTGACCGATAATTCTGAAAATCGATGAACATGTATATCGGCTCAGGACCTATGAAAAAGTATCTTGGAGCCCTGGTCCAAAATCAACAGGAAGTTGGCCATTTGGGGTCAAAGGGTCATTTTTGGGCGTTTCTAATGGCGAATTTTAACAAACTCCTCCTAGGGATTTTGAAGGATTGCCTTCAAACTTGGTTAATATATCCTTAAGACATCGGAGAGTAAAGCCTCCAGTATACTGCCGCGTACATCCGTTCACACGTACGTATGCGTGTACCGTACGCAGAAGGTTCAGTCATTAAACTCCATTGTACACCCTGAGCAGCTGCAGAGCAGCTTCACAGACAAGGGGCATTTACCTTCGGGACAAATTGAGGTCGCCGATTGGTCATTTACTGACACGCCTACTGGATTGATTGACAGGTCAGGGAAGAAAAAAAGAGCGCTGGCAGCCTTAGCCACAGCGGTGTTCTGTGTTTATATGTTGTTAATAAAAAGATCTAAAACAAACAAACAAAAAAAAAAAACAGGGAGCGCTGGCTCTACAGCCCACATATCAGAGCAGCCCACCAGGAAATCTCCAGACCCTCCCACAACCACGCTGGATTTGAGTTTAATTCGCTCGTGACAAATTCCTTTATTTTTCACCATTTCAGTCATGGCATCAATGGAGGAGGAAGAGATCACTTGCCTCTTGGCAAAAAAACAAAACAAATGAAAAGGCCAGATCAGGGATGAAGAAGGGGAATTTAATAAATTGGTGTCGCATACAAAACAGTCTGTCGCTGGGCAGTTTATTGTGCGACACCACGTACGCGTATGCGGTCGTAAAAATATGAGCTTTGCACGGACATGCCCTGGGGGGTACCTCTGCGTATGGATGTACGCGACAGAATACTGGGGGCTTTAAAGTTATCAAAAGCTTTTGGTTTCGTTTTGTTAAAGGGACGTGGCCAGGTCTCAAAGTTGCGCTTCACTCCATAAATTTAAAAACACTAACTTTCACATTGAAAAACCGAAAAGCACCAAACTTGGCATGACTCATCCTTGTTGGATGCCCGACGATCCACTGTGGTCATATTTTGACGTCATCAAAGCCCTGCCCCTTCAGAACAGGAAGTCTATTTTTTTACTTGGAATGCTCCCTATTTGACACCATTGACCTAATCAGGATGATCCTGTGTTAGAAGATAGATAAGATGGTCTGACTTGATTTAAAGTGCAAACCATTTTTGCTGGAGGATGTGGGCGTGGCGGCATGGCAAATCAAGAAGTGACGCCGTTGCAATATGTTTGGCTCTAAATTGTACAGATTTCAGCCAAGGTGAACCAAAATCACTATGATCAATCATTATCCACCTCTTGAACCATCCATGATAAGAAGCAAATAGCCTCCATAGTGCCACCTACATTCTTCCTATAGTTTTATCTCAGTGATACAACATCCGATGTGAACCAGATTTTTGGTTTGTCATTAGTGAGCACTTATGGACACATTGGTATTGTTTTTTTACTTTTGACTCAAGTGCGCCCCCTACATTATTCTAACAGTTATATCTCAATGAAATATCATCAGATCTGCACCAGATTTTTGTTGCGTCATCTGTTAGCATTTTCTGACACATTGGTATTGTTCTTTAACATTTGACTCAAGTGCGCCCCCACGATATTCTAACAGTTATATCTCAGTGAATTATCACCCGATCGGAACCTGACTTTTGGTGCATAATCCGTGAGCATGTGTAAACACATTGATATTGTGGTTTAACATATGACTCAAGTGCACACCCTCTCATACTGATAAGGGCGGAAGGCGATTGCAAAGTTTAGGCATATGCGCACCCTGGTGGACGCATGCGGGAATGGCATGAGAACGTTCGCGACGGCGACTGGGAGGCGTTGCTGGAGCGCCCGCAGTCACGACTGATGTCGAAAGTTTGGCAAATGCGTACACAGGTGAAAAGGCAAGGGACGGGAGCGGAAGCGTGAGCGATGGCGACAGGGCGGAGTCGCTTTTTTTCTTTTCCCGTCAAAGAGCGCTAATTTGGAGGGATTAACATATTCAGAAAGTCACCATATTTGACACAAAATTGTCCCCCGCGAGAAATTTTAGTATTTTAATGGAATCAAACGTGGGCATGTCCAAACTGCTCTACAGCACCCCCTAACGTGAGATATGACATGGTAAGTATGGTAAGTCGTAGAGAGTTGAAATTTGGTACATCGGTAGAACCCCCTGATTCAAGAAAAAAAGTCTCTTGGAGGTATGCCCTAAACCCAACAGGAAGTCGGCCATTTTGGGTCAAAGGGTCATTTTTGGCCGTTTTTCACTTTTCATACATGGCGAATTTGAACTCCTCCTGCTACAGATTTCGCTCAATCGGTTTCAAACTTTGGCCATTTTGGTCAAAGGGCATGGGGGACTAAAAGTTATCAAAACGGTACAAACAGACAAATGCTGAAGGGGTGGAGCCAGACCTCAAAGTTATGCTTCACGCCATAAATTTCAAGACGTTATAACTTTCACATTGAAAAACCGAATTGAACCAAACTTGGCAAGAGTCATCCCTGTCCGATGCCCAACGAACCTCTGTGTTCATATTCTGATGGCATCAAAGCTCCACCCCCTCAGAACAGGAAGTCAATTTTTTTGCTTGGAATGCTCCCTCTCTGACGCCTTTGACTGAATCAGGATGATCCTGTGTTAGAAGACAAAACAAGTTGGTCTGACTTGCTTTAAAGCGAAAGCTGTTTTCGCTGCAGGATATGGGCGTGGTGGTGTGGCGAATTCAGAAGTGATGCTGTTACAATACGTTTGGCTCTAAATTCCACAAATTTAAACCAAGGTTCACCAAAATCAGTATGATCGATCATTATCCACCCCTTGAACAGGAAGCCATGATAATAGCACAATATCCTCCACAGCACCCCCAAAATATTTTAAAACCTCACTCCCAAACCATTTTTTGACCGATTATTCTGAAACTCGGCAAACATCTGTACCTTGTCAGGACCTATAAAAAAAGTCTCTTGAAGCGCTGGTCCAAAATCAACAGGAAGTCGGCCATTTTGGGTCAAAATTCATTTTTGGGCGTTTCTAATGGCAAATTTTAACGAACTCCTAGTGATTTTGAAAGATTGCCTTCAAACTTGGTTAATATGCTCTTAAGACATTGGAGAGTAAAACTTATCAAAAGCTTTCGGTTTCGTTTTGTTAAAGGGGCGTGGCCAGGCCTCAAAGTTGCGTTTCACGCCATAAATTTAAAAACTATATAACTTTTACATTGAAAGACTGAAAAGCACCAAAACTTGGCATGACTCATTCCTGTTGGATGCCCGACGATCCACTGTGGTCATATTTTGACGTCATCAAAGCCTCGCCCCCTCAGAACAGAAAGTCTCTTTTTTTTACTTGGAATGCTCCCTCTTTGACACCCTTGACCTAATCAGGATGATTCTGTCTTAGAATACAGATAAGATGGTCAGACGATTTAAATTACAAACAGTTATAGCTGGAGGATGTGGGTGTAGTGGCATGGCGAATTAAGAAGTAACGCCGTTGCAATTCGTTTGGCTCTAAATTGCACAGATTGGAGCCGAGGTGTACCAAAATCCCTAAGATCGATCATTATCCACCCCTTGAACAGGTATCGATGATAAGTGGCCAATAGCCTCGACAGTGCCACCTACATTCTTCCTACAGTTATAGCTCAGTGATAATTCATCCGATCTGCACCAAATTTATTGTGGGTCATCAGTGAGCACTTTTAGACACATTGATGTGGTGGTTTAACATATGACTCTAGTGTACCCCTAGATTATTCCAATAGTTATATCTCAGTAATACAACAGACGATCTGGACCAGATGTTTGGTGCGTCATTAGTGAGCACTTATGGACACATTGGTATTGTTTTTTAACTTTTAACTCTAGAGCGCCCCCTACATCATTCTAACAGTTTTATCTCAATGATACAACATCTGATCTGTACCAGATTTTTGTTGCGTAATCTGTGAGCATTTCCTGACACAATGATATTGTTGTTTAATATTTGACTCAAGTACGCCCCTAGATTATTCAAACTGTTATATCTCAATGATACATCATCCAATCTGCACCAGATTTTTATTGCGTCATTTGTGAGCATTTCCTGATACATTGGTATTGTTGTTTAATATTTGACTAAAGTACGTCCCCTAGATTATTCAAACTGTTATATCTCAGTCAAACAACATCCGATCTGAACCAGCTTTTTGTTGCATCATTAGTGAGCACTTATGGACACTTTAGTATTGTTTTTTTAACTTTTGACTCAAGAGCGCCCTACATCATGCTAACAGTTATATTTCAATGATACATCATCTGATCTGCACCAGATTTTTGTTGCGTCATTTGTGAGCATTTCCTGACACATTGATATTGTGGTTTAATATATGACTCAAGTGCACACCCTCTCATACTGATATGGGCGGAAGGCGATTGCAAAGTTTAGGCATATGCGCACCCTGGTGGACGCGTACGGGAATGGCATGAGAGCGTTCGCGATGGCGACTGGGAGGCGTTGATGAAGCGCCCGCCATCACGGCTGATGTCGAAAGTTCGGTGAATGCGCACTCTGGTGAAAAGGCTTGGGACGGGAGCGTGAGCGTTCGTGATAGCGACCTGGTGGAGTCGCTGGAGCTCCTGTGGTCGCCGTAAGGCTGGAGCGGTACTTTGTTGCGAGGGCCTTCAATGCTGCTTGCAGCTTTAATTTTGTTTTGTTATTGACATGCATGAGTAATGATCAGAACTATAATATTTAAATAACCTTCTTTTGGATGTGAGTTCAGGTGGTTCACCTGAGGTAAAATGCTGAGGTGTTTCTTATGTTTATTAAGTAATATTGAAGAGTCTGTTGGGGGTGATGACAGCTCTCATTTGGACTCAGGGGAGGGCAAGAGTGGACAATAATACCTATACATTTGAATTATTCATTAAAGTTACATAAATAACATTTATACTATTCAGCTTTTATTTAAAATGTGCCTTTCAGGACACCCAAGGACACTCAGGACAGCACGGTGGCACAAATGGTAGAGCTGTTGCCTCTCAGTAAGCGGGTCCCAGGTTCAGATTCCGGTCTGGGGACTTTTCTGGGTAGAGGTTGCATGTTTTCTCTGTGCATGCGTAGGTTTTCCTCTGGGTACTCCGGTTTTCCTCCCACAGACCAAAAACATGCATATTACGTTTTCAGGCACAGGCCTCATTTGCAAAGGTAGGCCTCCTTTGCAGGTGATGACTGTGACCTAAGTAGTATTTGCCTGGTTAAATAGAAGTCACGTACGAACACATAAACACACAGAATGCTTAATATTTTACAGAGATGGAACGACAGCATCTTTTCAGACAAACTATGTCATAATCCAAAAAAGTTCAATCTGGTCCTCTGGACATTCAAAAAAAAAAAAAAAAAAAAAGGCAAAAAAATGTAGAAACGTTTCGTCTCTCATCCGAAAGACTTCCTCAGTCTGAGGTGCTGTATTCAGCTCAATCTCTTAAACAGCACCATCTCAGAGTGGATCAACTAGTTTGCTGCTGACAACCAAAACCAGCTGCTCACATGGTCAAGAAGGACAATCAGCCTAACAATGGATCATTAGCACACTGATGGATGTTTACTATTCACAGGGGGTTGAGTGATACTAGCAATAACAGCATTGTAAGAAGGGGCCAGTTGAACCCGGAGGCCTCCACCCCTGTTTAATGATGGACAATTTATTTTCACAAAGATGGCCTCCTTTACTCCTCTCTCAAACCATTGTTCCTCTCTGTCCAGGATGTGAACATCTTCATCCCTGAAAGAGTGACCGCTGGCCTGGAGATGAGTGTAGACCGCAGAATCCTGGCATGATGATGTTGATCTTCTGTGCTGGGCCATCCTTTTGGCCAGTGGCTATTTAGTTTCCTCGATGTAAGACTGATCACAGCCCTCCTGACACTGAACACACAATACACAATATTACTCTGTTTGTGCCGGGGGACTGGATCTTTGGGATGAACCAGTCTTTGCCGTAATGTATTTTGGGGTTTAAAAGCCACTGGGATGTTATGTTTAGAAAATAAACGTCTCCGTTTCTCTGATACTCCCTCAACATACAGAATGACCACTGGTCTGGGTTCCTCCTTTTCACCTGATGGCTGATTCCCACAGAATCAGCCATCCGCAACAACGAAATGAAAGAGGGTGAAGCAAAACAGCTCAGAATCAAAGTTTCATTCTGCCTCAGCAATGCCAAGCCACCACCTTACAACATCAGTAGAGAGAAGAGGGATGCACTCACCACTCTTAGCAATGACAAAAACCTCATCATTCGCACAGCAGACAAAGGAAGGTGCACAGTGATTTTGAACCACAAAGACTATCAGGAGAAAGTTATGACACTCCTTAGTGACACTTATGACCCTCTGAAAAGAGATCCAGGAAGTGGTTACAAGAAGAAGTTAATAGATTGCCTTAAGAATTTGGAGCAGGACAAGGCTATTGACCGTATTCTGTACCACAAACTGTACCCAGGGGAGGCCACACCTAGTCTGTATGGTTTACCTAAAATCCACAAACAGTGTGTACCTTTAAGGCCTATTGTTAGCATGATTAACTCGGTCACTTACAATGTTTACAAATATCTGACGTCCGTACTCATCCCTTTAGTTGGCAGCTCAGAACACCACATACAGAACACCATGGACTTTGTGGATAAGGTGAGGGATGTCATCATGGAGACTGATGAAACAATGGTCTCTGTTGATGTCACATCACTCTTTACGTGCATTCCTGTTGATTATGCAGTAGAGGTGGTCAGTTTAAGATTAAAATCAGACACTACTCTGAGTAGCAGGACCACGCTTTCCACAGAACAACTGTGTCAACTCTTGAAACTGTGCCTGCAGTCAACCTACTTCACATATGGGGAGCAATATTATAGGCAGAAACATGGGTGTGCTATGGGGTTTCCAGTTTCTCCTATTGTTGCCAACCTGTACATGGAGGAGGTAGAAAAGAGAGCCTTGATGTCCTTTTCAGGGACACCACCAAGTCATCGGTTCAGATATGTTGACGTCACCTGGGTTAAAATTAAATCTCAGGAAATCCAACATTTTACTGACCACATCAGCTCTGTGGATAAATACATCAAGTTCACACGAGAAGATAAAAAGAATGGCAAGTTGGCTTTCTTGGACTGTGAGGTCTCAGTCTCTGATAGAGGACATTTGCAAACCGAGGTGTACTGCAAACCCACCCACACAGACCAGTATTTGCAGTTTGACTCCCATCACCCTTTGGAGCACAAGTTAGGAGTCATCAGGACTCTGTATCACAGAGCAGACAGCATCCCCACTAACTCAGGAGCCAGGCAGAAGGAGAAATCCTACACAAGACAGGCTCTAGAGCAATGTGGATATCCTAACTGGACCTTCCTGAAAGCAGAGAAGAAACTCAAACAGGACTCCAGTCAGCCATCAGGTGAAAAGGAGCAACCCAGACTCAGACCAGTGGTCATTCCGTATGTTGAGGGAGTATCAGAGAAACTGGGACGTTTATTTTCTAAACATAACGTCCCAGTGGCTTTTAAACCCCAAAATACATTACGGCAAAGACTGGTTCATCCCAAAGATCCAGTCCCCCGGCACAAACAGAGTAATATTGTGTATGCTGTTCAGTGTCAGGAGGGCTGTGATCAGTCTTACATCAGCGAAACTAAACAGCCACTGGCCAAAAGGATAGCCCAGCACAGAAGATCAACATCATCAGGCCAGGATTCTGCGGTCTACACTCATCTCCAGGCCAACAGTCACTCTTTCAGGGATGAAGATGTTCACATCCTGGACAGAGAGGAACAATGGTTTGAGAGAGGAGTAAAGGAGGCCATCTTTGTGAAAATAAATTGTCCATCATTAAACAGGTATGGAGGCCTCCGGGTTCAACTGCCCCCCTCTTACAATGCTGTTATTGCTAGTATCACTCAACCCCCTGTGAATAGTAAACAGCCATCAGTGTGCTAATGATCCATTGTTAGGTTGATGGGCCTTCTTGACCATGTGAGCAGCTGGTTTTGGTTGTCAGCAGCAAACTGGTTGATCCACTCTGAGAAGGTGCTAGTTAAGAGACTGAGCTGAGTACAGCACCTCAGACTGAGGAAGTCTTTCGGATGAGAGACGAAACGTTTCTACATTTTTTTGCTTTGTTTTGTTTTTTGGTTTTTTTGAATGTCCAGAGGACCAGATTGAACTTTTTTGAATTTTTCTACCTGGATTATTGAGCATGCATCAGGATACTATGTCATAATGTACCCCAGTGCAGATTCACCTTCAAGAAATAGACAGATACATGGATACACCTTAGTTATGGACCATTTTAAACGGCAATACCAGCCGACATTAACCATGGGATTTAACAAAATGTCTTGGATGAGTCATGATGAGAGCTGGAATTATCTTACAGCGATTGCCCTACAGGTTTGAGATGGAGTCTTAGTGTTAAAGAAATGCAGATTAAAATTGGTAATTTTGTTTCAAAAGAGTAATTTTCACGTCACTGGTGCCTGTCCCTTGAGTATTATTTAAATGATGTGATTTGTATGTCTTGAACAATATTAAACCTTCACAGGTCTATGGAGCAGTGCTGAACTGAAAAAATTACTGTGAATGTTTTTAGAACCGTTAACTATAATGCCATTAGTAATACAGCATGGCTAGATGACTGTAGCCCCCCCCCCCCCCCCCCCACACCCACACCCAAATAGGGGTGGGCGATATGGCTCAAATATAATATTGTGATATTTCAGACCATTCTAACGATAACGATAAATTTCGTGATATAACTAAACAAACAAACAAACAAAAAAAAACAGAAATAGTTATTGATTTGACAAAATTAACTTGTTGCTTTGCAGTATTATATAAACAAAAAAAGAGGGTTAATTTTACTGCAATTACTTTATTTAGTAAAGTATTCAGTCTCAAAGTATATAAAAAAAGATCATTCTGTTTTTTAGTAAGAAAAAGTCTGCAAGAAATATAGATCAACAAAATCCACCACAAAAACTAAAGTGCAGGTGCAGTTCCAAAACAAAATACAAACCGGATTCCAAAAAAGTTGAGACACTAAACAAATTGTGAATAAAAACTGAATGCAATGATGTGGAGATGGCAAATGTTAATATTTTATTCGTAATATAACATAGATGACAGATCAAAACTTTAATCTGAGTAAATGTAACATTTTAAAGGAAAAATATGTTTATTCAAAATTTCACAGTGCCAACAAATCTCAAAAAAGTTGGGACAAGTAGCAATAAGTGGCTGGAAAAAGGAAATTGAGCATATAACGAACAGCTGGAAGACCAATTAACACTAATTAGGTCAATTGACAACATGATTGGGTATAAAGAGCTTCTCAGAGTGTCAGTGTCTCTCAGAAGCCAAGATGGTAAGAGGATCACCAATTCCACCATTGTTGCGCAGAAAGATAGTGCAGTAATACCAGAATGGTGTTACCCAGCGTAAAATAGCAAAGACTTTTAAGTTATCATCATCAACCGTGCATAACATCATCAAAAGATTCAGAGAATCTGGAACAATCGCTGTGCGTAAGGGTCAAGGCCATAAAACTCTACTGGATGCTCATGATCTCTGGGCCCTTAAACGTCACTGCACCTCAAACAGGAATGCGACTGTCAAGGAAATAACATAATGTGCTCAGGAATAATTCCAGAAAGCATTGTCAGTGAACACAATCCACCGTGCCATCCGCCATTGCCAGCTGAAACTCTACAGTGCAAAGAGGAAGCCATTTCTAAGCAAGCTCCACAAGCTCAGACATTTGCACTGGGCCAGGGGTCATTTAAAATGGAGTGTGGCAAAATGGAAGACTGTTCTGTGGTCAGATGAGTCACAATTTGAAGTTCTTTATGGAACACTGGGACGCCATGTCATCCGGACCAGAGAGGACAAGGATAGCCCAAGTTGTTATCAACGATCCATTCAGAAGCCTGCATCACTGATGGTATGGGGTTGCATGAGCGCTTGTGGCATGGGCAGCTTGCATGTCTGGAAAGGCACCATCAATGCAGAGAACTATGTTCAGGTTCTAGAACAACATATGCTCGCATCTAGACACCATCTCTTTCAGGGAAGACCCTGCATTTTTCAACACGATAATGCCAGACCACATTCTGCAGCAATCACAACATCATGGCTACATAGGAGAAAGATCCGGGTACTGAAATGGCCAGCCTGCAGTCCAGATCTTTCACCTATAGAGAACATTTGGCGCATCATAAAGAGGGAGGTGCGACAAAGAAGGCCCAAGACGATTGAACAGTTAGAGGCCTGTATTAGACATGAATGGGAATGGGAGAGCATTCCTATTTCTAAACTTGAGAAACTGGTCTCCTCTGTCCCCAGACGTCTGTTGAGTGTTGTAAGAAGAAGGGGGGATGCCACACAGTGGTAAAAAGTGGTAAAAATGGACTTGTCCCAACTTTTTTGGGAATTGTTGATGCCATGAAATTTGGAAACAACAGATTTTTCCCTTAAAATGATACATTCTCTCAGTTTAAACTTTTGATCGGTGATTTGTGTTCTATTCTGAATAAAATATTAGATGTTGGCATCTCCACATCATTGCATTCAGTTTTTATTCACAATTTGTTTAGTGTCCCAACTTTTTTGGAATCCGGTTTGTAAATAAATAAATAAATAAATTAAATTAAAGCTCAAGATCTGCATAAATGTAACCTACAAGAAAATATATGTTGCCTTTAAATGAGCTATAACTTCCAAAACTTGACAAATTCTGAAAACAAACGAAATGCTGCCTGAAAGGACTGCTGATCAGAACAGCAATCAGCCAATTTCCTGATCCTTGGGAAAGCAGCTGGTCTCGAGGCGAGAGCTGCACAGTTCCCAATCACTGTTAGTGCACAGTGAGACTCAGGTAAGGTCAGACTTGATCATAAATCAGTGGTTGATGCATTCAGTGTTTCCCCTGCTTTTATACAAGCGGGGTGCCCTGCCTTGTCAACAGAACCGAGCGCACAGTCTACCGAACCAAGATGTGCACCCCCCCGCCCCACCCGTCTGCATTTACGTACAGTAACTCCAAGTTAGCAATGCACTAGCTTAAAAGCTAAAAGCAACGTCTTCCCTCACGCTGAACCCTCACGCTGACCGGCTCAAAAACTGTCGGGACAAACAGCGCTCAGCTCAGATGTGTCTGTGTCCCTCCCGCTCTAAAACAGTGTCAGCTCAGATGTCTCCATTCATGCCTTCATTGAAGCGTAATCCGCTTTGTGGTGGGATGACGTACTATTTACGTCATGAAATTAGCATATCATGATATAATTTATCATCATATCATGATATCATCATATCATCCCGGGTAAGATTTTTTACTGGTATTATCATGAACGATATGATATGGCCCAGCCCTACCCCTCACCCCCCATTTTTCTCTACAGGAGATCCCAGATGGAGAATTGTGGACCTAAACTGGGCAGATGGAACAACCAGTTAGGTATCAGAGTGAAATGGATGACTTAACGCAAGTAAATATCGACAATCAAGAATGACACAATTCATGGTGTTAAGTAATGACAGTTGATTCTTCTATAATGTAGATAAGCTAAATTTTAGAGGCTGTTTTGGATAATAAATTCAGCTGGAATATCGTATAAAATAAAAGGAGCAAAGACTTTGCAAGATATTTCACTTCTAATCAATTAAAATGTTCAGTGACAGAGTTAAAGACAGATGAAAATCAAATCTATAGCAGTGTTTCATCTCAGGTAAGATTTTTACAAGTGCTAACAGAACTGTAATACTCTATTTTTAACTTATTTTTAACTATTCTTTAACAGATACTAACAGAAAATATATAATAATGAATTTTAACAACTACTGACATGATTTTAAGATATAGTATTTTCAGAGAAATTTTGCACAATACTTACTAATGACTTGTGAAATTCAGTGCATAGAGAGAAGAGAAAAACAATAAGTTGCTGATAAAATGGTAAATGATTGTGATGGCTTACTTCAGAAAAAAACTTGACAGGGATAGGATGATGGATAGAAGAATGAACTTTGGCTGGCTGCCAACTGGGCAGGGCATTGTGCTGTTGGATCTCTTATCACCTGTTCAGGTTATCTAAGCTGAAGAAGGTCCAGGAGGGGTGAACACTCACTGGAGCAGTGTTTCTGGATGAGGGATCACCTGTGTGAGTTTGTGATCAGCATTCCCGGAGAGGTATCAGATGAGTATGAATCTGCAATATTCTAGAATTGCGCCGCTCAAGGTGGCTGCATGTTGGAGCAGCTCTGTTACTTTCATTCTGAGAGTTTGCTTTTGGAAACTTTAATTCCTGGTTTTCTGGATGTAAATCACATTTTTTGGATGAGTGTTACCTCTGGTATCAGATGCTGTGCAGCTGGAAGAATTTTTACTGAAACTTTTTTTGGTTTTGGACATTTGTTATGATGCGTAACCATAGCAACAAGGAGGTTTTTACAACAACAGCAGCTGATTAACATCTCAAAAGCTCAAATAACATCTCAACTACGGCCCCAACTCTCAAATGAGTTGAAAAGGATGTTATGTGGACACATTCTCATCTACCTGCCAGCTGTGCTTGAGTGCCTGACTACTGAGATCCTGCAACTAGCAGGAAACACAGCTCATGACAGTAGAAGGACAGGATCGTCCCTCAGCACCTACAGCTGTCTGTCCACAGCTATGAGGAGCTCGGCAGACTGCTGGGAGGAGTGGTCATCGCTCTGGGAGGAGTTCTGCCCAGCATTCAGGCGGTCCTACAGCCCGGGTGAACCGAGAGGCCAGCCGAGTCTGGGTGGACGGATCGGACGACATCTGCAGCCAGTTTCTTAGGATCCACTGTGGGATGGACCTTTACAAGAGATTCTTCCTGCCTACAGCCATCAGCATCCATAACATCGCTTAATGAAATGAGGATAACGAGTTACTACAACAAATAATTTCCCTCTGGGATTAATAAAGTATTTTTGAATTGAATTGAATTGAATTGAATATGAACCATTGACTTACCCATAATGAATGATAATTTTCAATAACTCATAATTAAAGAATCAGAATAATTATATATCAGATTAAAACTTTATTGGCATTTCACCGAGATACAACAAGAATATGTACGTACAGTCATCCGAAAGATGGGCGGAGTGCACGAAGCTGCAACTATAAAAAGCGCGGCCTTCTTATTCTTATTCAGAATAATATTTTGCTTAGATGAGAAAAGGGAAGAAAACACGAGGAGAGATAGTATAAAAAAAAGATCTCTCACGCCGTGTCCTAGACAGGGCACGATTTGAGGCATCAAAAAACCTATATACATATATACCGGCCTATATGTTTTATAGGCCGGTGAAGACATTGAATTTTTAAGGGAAAGTCGTAGCATAGTCTCATCACTAGCTCGGTTGAGGCTCTGTCACATGTCCACGGCCTTGGGGGAGAGAGGGGTGAGGAGACAGACAAAGCATCTTTGCTGTTTTAAAAACATGCCAGGAGGAGTTGAGATAAGTCTGCCGTCAAGGGCACATTTTGAGTCAGGCAGAACTCGTGAATTGCTGTTTCTGCCTTTTAAAGTCTCGCTGGTATATTCCTCTGATGGAAAATCCAAACAGCCAAATCAAGTCAAGTCAAGTCAACTTTATTTATAGAGCACATTTAAAACAGAACCTGTTATCAAAGTATTTAACAACAAAAACAATCAATGTTACTCATTGATTGTTCACTCATTAAAGAGAAAAATATATAAACATATATATACACAATACACTAATAATAATAACTGAAGAATTAATAAAAAGCATTTAAAATATAGGGTCACAGATTAAAAAACACTAGATCAATTTACACTGTATGAAATGCCTGAGAAAACAGATATGTTTTAAGCAGGGATTTGAAGTGAGGAAAGGAGGTGGCCTGCCTGATGTTGGGGGGGAGGTTGTTCCAGAGTTTGGGGCCCATGACTGAAAAAGCCCGATCTCCTCTGAGCTTCAGTCTTGTTTTTGGAACAGCCAAAAGCAGCTGATCGGATGATCTCAGGGCCCGAGAGGGAACGTAAGGTTCCAGAAGCTCAGAGAGGTAAAGGGGTGCGAGGCCATTTAGGCATTTGAAGGTCAAAAGAAGAATTTTAAAAACTATCCTCGTACGAACAGGGAGCCAGTGAAGGGACGACAGAACTGGTGTAATATGTTCAGACCTACGAGTTCCGGTTAAAAGCCTAGCTGCAGCATTCTGGATGAGCTGAAGACGTGAGATGGAGGCCTGGCTGATCCCAGCATACAGTGCGTTGCAATAGTCCAATCGGGTCGTGACAAAGGCGTAGACTAGTTTCTCAAGGTCGGGTCTGGACAACAATAGCTTGAGCTTAGCTACCCGTCTTAGTTGGAAGAAGCTTTTCTGCAGAACAGAGTTGATTTGTTTGTCAAACTTGAAGTCAGAGTCTAAAACTATCCCGGGATTTTTACCAGACTGCTTCAGATTTGGCTGAAGAGAGTCCAGGTTGACAGGATCAGTGGTGGCAGTTGAGCTAGGGCTAAAAACAATTACTTCAGTTATGTCATTGTTAAAACTTAAGAAATTTGAAGCCATCCAGGCCTTAATGTCATCTAGACATTTTAACAGCGGGTGAATGGCGCAAACACTTGCTGGTTTCACAGGCAGGTAGATCTGGCAGTCATCAGCATAGCAATGGAATGAAAGACCATGTTTCCTCAGGATGGACCCCAGTGGGAGCAAATAAAGTGAGAACAGAAGGGGTCCAAGAATCGAACCCTGTGGGACCCCGCAAGAAAGAGGTAATGAGGCGGATACATTGTTACCAACCTTGACACAGAAACCCCTGCCACTCAGGTATGAGCGGAACCATTCTAATGCAGCACCTGTGATCCCAACCCACTGTTCCAGCCGTGATATAAGGATACTGTGGTCAACAGTATCGAAAGCAGCAGTAAGGTCCAGGAGCACAAGTACCACAAATTGACCAGAATCGTTTGAGATCATAATATCGTTACAAACCCTTACTAATGCTGTTTCAGTGCTGTGGAGTTGCTTAAAACCAGACTGAAAAATTTCAAAGATTCTGTTCTCACTCAAAAACTTTAATTGAATGAAAACTATTTTCTCCAGGATTTTGGACAGGAAGGGAAGTTTTGAGATTGGTCTGTAATTTGAGCAAGTCGAAGGGTCAAGTCCAGGTTTCTTAATTAATGGATGAACCACTGCATGTTTGAAAACGTCGGGAACCACACTTGTCACAATACTACTATTTATAATTGTAAGAACAGAGGGTCCAATCGTGGGTAGAACTTGTTTGAAAAACAACGCAGGAATGGGGTCAGCGGGGGAACCGGAGGGTTTCATCTGACCAACGACTTTGTTCAGAAATGGGAGTGAAATGGGTTCAAACTGTTTGAAGACAGCTGAGCAAGGGACAAAGACAGAGGGTCACTTGTGGACTGGGGGATGGATGACCTAATCAACTCTACATTATCAGCAAAGTATCTGGTAAAGTTGTTGCAGATGTCAACGGAGGCCTCCATGCTGGTAGACAGAGGCACGTTTAAAATGGAATACCATATCAATTTATTTATAGAGCACTTAAAACAGCAACAAGGCCAACCAAAGTGTTGTACAAAAGAAAACAACATGCACAGCAGACAGGAAAACATAAAATAGAAATACAGATACAAATAGCAGCAGAAGCTAACTAAAATGACCAACAGTGTAGAGTACAGACCAGACCAAAACAAATCACAACGTGGTAAAGGCAAGAGAATAGAAGTGGGTCTTCAAGCGAGACTTAAAAGACTGAGAGTGTGGGAGCCTGCCAGACACTCAGTGGCAACTCATTCCACAGTCGTGGACCTGCAACAGAGAAAGCCCTGTCACCTCTGAGCTTACGACGGGTTTCTGGGACTGAGAGAAGCATCTGGTCTGCTGACCTCAGAGAGCGCGGTGGGACATATGGCTGCAGAAGATCAGTGAGATAGGATGGGGCGGAACTGTTCAGTGATTTAAAAACGTACATGAGAATTTTGAATTGGATCCGAAGGTGAATGGGTAGCCAGTGCAGGGAAGCCAAAACTGGCGTGATGTGCTCTCTATAGCCTGTACCAGTTAAAAATCGGGCTGCAGCATTTTGGACCAGTTGTAGACGAGCAATGGAGGACTGACTGATTCCAAACAGAAGTGAATTGCAGTAATCAAGCCTAGATGTTATGAAGGCGTGGATCACTGTCTCAAGGTTCTTTTTGGAGAGTATAGGCTTCAGCTTAGACAGCCGTCTCAGCTGAAAAAAAAACAGGATTTGACCATCATGTGGGCGGCCGTGGTG
>NC_056506.1:10215436-10242469 GCF_014905685.2 Nematolebias whitei | reverse complement strand
AGCTGAAAAAAAAACAGGATTTGACCATCATGTGGGCGGCCGTGGTGCAGTGGTAGTGGCAGCCGACCTCTGATCGGAAGGTTGGAGGTTCGAATCCCGACTTCCCACACCATGTGCCGTTGTGTCCCTGGGCAAGACACTTAACCCCGAGTTGCTCCCGGTGGGACTGGATGGCGCCTTGCATGGCAGCCTACCGCCACCGGTGTATGAATGTGCGTGTGAATGGGTGGATGGCTGGTACTGTAAAGCGCCTTGGGGCCCCTCATAGGGGGCTGGAAGGCGCTATAGAAGTAAGCTCCATTTACCATTTACCATCATGTTTACGTGACTGTTGAGTTTTAAGGACGGGTCCATTATCACCCCCAGATTAGTGACCTTTTGTTTCTCTAGCGGGGCTAGAGAGAAAAGGTCAATGTCATGGTTCATGAGTGGGCCACTGGGATGGAACAGCATGACTTCAGACTTCTTCTCATTGAAGCTTAAGAAGTTTAAAGCCATCCAGTCCCGGATGTCAGCCAGGTAGTCAAGAAGAGGCTGAATAGAGCGTGTGCCTCTGTGCCTCAGGGGGAAGTAAATTTGGCAATCATCGGCGTAGAAATGAAAGGGTATGTTGTGTTTGTGGAAGATAGCACCTAGTGGCAGCAGGTATAAAGAAAAGAGAAGGGGACCGAGGATGGACCCCTGTGGTACCCCCCACTGGAGCGCTGTCGATGCCGAACTAAAATCTTTGATATTGACACAGAAGGTTCTGTCAGACAGGTAGGACCCAAACCATTTAAGGGCTGACCCTGTGATGCCCACCCACTGCTCCATTCTAGAAATGAGGATCTTGTGGTCGATGGTGTCAAAAGCAGATGTAAGGTCCAATAGGACAAGCAGCGCAGAATCACCTGCATCTGTGGATATGAAAATGTCATTAAAAACCTTCAGTAGAGCAGTTTCAGTGCTATGGAGAGATTTGAAGCCAGATTGGAATAACTCTAGGATAGCGTGATCCCCAAAAAACTGTTTCAACTGAGACTCCACAATTTTTTCCAGTAGTTTAGAGGTGAATGGGAGTCTGGAGACAGGCCGGAAGTTGGACATGACTGAGGGGTCAAGGTTAGGTTTTTTCAGGAGGGGCTTGACAGCAGCATGTTTAAAAGTTTTAGGCACCACACCTGAGGATAAACAGCTATTCAGAATAGCGAGAATAAAGGGACCCAGGGCAGGAAAAACTTCCTTTAGTAGTTGAGGGGGGACCACATCAAAGGGGGAACCAGATGGCTTCATGCTGCACATTACCTGCTCCAGAGAGGACAGAGAGATGGGCTCAAAGTGGTCAAACACAGCCACACACTGAGATGGGATGGACAGATCAATCAGAATGTACGGTATTAAAAAGAACACGGGGATTATGACTGTTTGAAGCAATGATTTGGGAGAAGTATTTGTTCTTTTCAGATTTAACGATGCTCTGATAATCTTTCAAACATGTTTTTAACATAATAAAAGAAACCTGTAATTTGTCCTTTTTCCACTTGCGTTCAGCTCTCCTGCATAGACATTTGGCCGCTCGAGTGGTCGGGTTCAGCCAGGGGTGCGGTGCCCACTTAGGTCACCTGATTTTTAGCGGGGCCACGAGGTCTAAAATCTTAGAGCAGGTCGCATCATGCCTACTGAGCAGCTCCTGCGTACTAATACAGGCAGAGGTTTCAGGGACTGTCTGTGTCACAGAGGGAAAAAAGAGCAGCGGTTGAAGAGTTAAATACCTGACAACTCTTGGCTGGAGCGGAGGATTTAGGCTCATGAATAACAGAGGTTTGGAATGAAATGGGTTTGAGATCTGAAACAATAGCTTCCCCAATTTCCAGAATAACTACAGATAAACTGTGAGACAGAACTAAATCAAGTGTATGGCCCTGTTGATGAGTTGGACCAACAACATTTTGCACAAGGTTGAAAGATTGTAACAGATTTATAAACTCCTGTACCAAAGGCTTGTCAGGAAAGCAAACGTGCACATTAAAGTCTCCCAGAATCAAGACCCTGTTGTAATTGAGCAGTATTCCAGTCAGAAAGTCAGAAAATTCACTTATGAAGTTTTGTTTGTATGAGGGTGGTCTGTAGATCAGGCTGCACAGTGTTAGGTTGGAGTGGACCAGCTCAAAATGCAGCAGTTCAAAACTCTGAAATGTCACAGCATGTAGCTGTCTGCAGTTCCAGAGCTTTTTAAAAACTGTTAATAATCCACCACCCCTACCAGAAGTCCTTGGAGCATTAAAAAAGGCACAATCCACCGGCAAAAGTTAAGAAAAAACACAACTCACCAGGGACGAGCCAGGTCTCTGTAACAAACATGAAGTCCAGTCCATTGGAGCAGGAAAAAGTTGTTTAAGATAAAAGTTTTATTTGCCAGTGACCTCACATTCAGCAGAGCAATCTTTGTAGGACCAGTAGATGAAGGTAAAGCTGTGCTCCGAGCACAGATCAGCTGTTTCAGACTTCTGGAGTTTGAACCGCACCTCCAAAGACCAGAGACGTCGCAGTTGTGCACGCGCCCGCGGCGCGAGCCAGGCTCAACTAAGGGGATCAGGCAGGACCCAGCAGCATCAGCGAAGCACCCGGACAGGCGAATATCCAGCAGATGGTTGGTAGGAGATGATGTAGCAGAAGGTCCGAAGTTGGTTAAGTTCCACTGGAGATGGCTGAAACCACCGCGGCCGAGCGAGCTGGAGTTGAGTGGGTCAGCGAAGCATCCGGATGGACAGTTTAACGTCTGATTGTCAGCAGCAGGTGACGAAGCAGCAGAGAGCTTGATGCTGGCTTTAATCCTCATGAGACAGCCGGCACGTCTCCCACGGTGCCTGGAGCGATGTTTTCGGGCGGGCAGAAACGCCGCGCGCTTCAGGTAAACCGGGACATTAACAAGCAGAGGGGGTGGGGGTCCAGAGCCCTGATCAAAGTGGTCAAACAAGGCAGGGTTTGCAGTAGATAACTGTATATTTAAAAGTTGTTGGCGATCATAAACAAGCAGTGAGTTTATGTCACCGAAGAAAATTGACAAAAACAAAAAAAACTATCAAAACAGACAGAGGTGAACGGCAAGCCACCAGCACCGGCGCCATCTTCCCAGAAGTCCAATCGATTCCTTATGCCAAAAGTCGAGCTCACAGCTTCCCCAAGATAATTCCCCTTTCATGTGTGCTGCTAGAGTCCACAGTCCTGATAACAGCCTGCTGCAGCTCCCCAAATTCAGTCTGAGCGCTGTCGAACTTCGACAAATCCACACAAATTTATAGACAATCCAGAATTCACAAGCCAAACAGCAAAAAAAAACAAAAAAACAGTTGTCATCATGAATCCAATTTGTTTCCGTTGAGGTAAGAGGGTCCTCCTTACCCTGACTCCTGTCGGGAGGAGTTGATCAAGTTTGTTGAGAGACCAGCTGATCTTTCGAATTAAGAGGTGTGCAGAAAAAACAAAACAGAGGCTTTTTAAGGGGTCACAGGACAAAAGAGTGCAAGCAGGGAAGCGGGTGTGTGTGTGTGTGTGTGTGGGGGGGGGGGGGGGGTCTGGTTTCACCGGAGGACAGTGAGAAAAAACAAAAAGCTATATAGACAACTGATGGAGTTTTGTGATATTGTGGGAGAGGGACGTTTGTTCTTTTTCCCTTTTTTAATGCAGCTACAAACGAGTCGCTGAACAGAGGCGTTGCAAGTCCACTGACGGGGGTTTTGAAGGATGGAGGCCGGACATCTTCCGGCCTACCAGATGTCGGAGGAAATGCCCCTATGAGGGGGAATGGAGTGGCGTGCCAGGGGAAAAGTCACTGGTTCTACTCCCTGGGCTGAGAGCATCATACATCAAATGAGGTTGTTGTCCTGTATCAGGACAGAGGGAATTTTCAGATTCATACCAATCTGGCTAAGAGATTATTGACATCAGTTGACATCATTAACATCATATTAACATTACCAGAAATATAATGGGTTTCTAATTTCTACTTTTGCATTTTCATATAGATGGAGGGGTATTTAAAATATATTTTTAGCAAATCAGACACTTTGAAACTGTGAACTTTTTTCTATCCTTAACAAGTGGTTTTTTTGTCTTTCAGGTACACCTGGACCAGCCATTCTGTGTTTGTCTGTCTCTCCTTCCTGTCCTCTCAAACCAGCCGGTCAAAGCAGATGGCCACTTGTCCTGAGCCTGGTTCTGCTGGAGGTTTCTTCCTTTTAAAAGGGAGTTTTTCCTTTCCACTGTTGCCACTGTGCTTTTTCAGGATGGGAGACTGCAACGAAGCCAAGATTCAGCTTGTCTGCTGGCCTCCTTAGATAGAGAACTTTACTAATTGGCTTTTATGAATGTTTCTGTAAAGTGTCCTGAGACAACTTTGTTATGATTTGGCGCTATATAAATAAACTGAATTGAATTGAACTTACAGATTTTATTATAGTTATAGCTAAGAGTTTTAATTAATGATGATTGATGACAGATAAACTAGAGTTTTTGGATTTTACATGTACTTGAATGATTATAAAACACTCCTGATGCATGCTCAATAATCCAGGTAGAAAAATCCAAAAAAGTTCAATCTGGTCCTCCGGACATACAAAAAAAAAAAAAAAAAAAAAAAAAAAAAAACAATAAAATGTAGAAACGTTTCATCTCTCATCCGAAAGACTTCCTCAGTCTGAGCTGAATACAGCACCTCAGACTGAGGAAGTCTTTCGGATTAGAGACGAAACGTTTCTAAACTTTTTTTTTCTTTAATGTCCAGAGGACCAGATTGAACTTTTTTGGATTATAAAACACAGTTTTAACATTACAAATATAGGTTGTGGTTACAATGATAATCAGTTAATACTGTGTTTATATCTAAAGCTAAGGCTTGGGGGTTTTTGAACCATTAATTTGAACAACTACTATTGTGGATAAAAGGCAATATTTTGAAAGTAGAGTTGAAAATTTCCTGTCTGTTAATTCCAAAACTGATTATTTGAATGTGGGAGAAGACTATTACAATTTTTATTTGAGACTAAAGGGTTTTTAGAGTGTACCTCTTGGTGCTCTGGACCTTTCAAGTAGTGGGTTACAACCTAACGGGAAGGAAGCCTGACAGATGGGTGATTATAGGGGCTATTGACAAATAATATAAGGCTGAGTTGTGAATAAATTTTAACAATTAAGTACAGATGTGTACTTTAGAATTGTGGTTGATTTGAATGTTGAACTCAGCATTAATTGGGTGACAGGTCTTCTCATACTACTTTGTGAAATAAGGTGATTGATGGACTGACTAATTATGGGGTGCTAATAGGGTGGGTTAAATATTAACAATTACAGTTTATTTACAGTATTATGGGGTGTTGTGGTGATATTTTCTTAAATTAACATGGTTGAATAAGATAATTTCGTATGCTATGTAGTGAACTAAGCCTCAGGTCAAAACCTGACCCTGAGGACCTTCATGGGACAGGAACTGTTATTTCATTGATTTGAGTCCAGAAATACAAATTAAGCTCATCCAGAGACTTTCTAAGTGTGTCCTGCACTAATCAATTGAAAGAACACTCTCTTTTTTATTGTCATTACTATTTTTACAAATTTCTTGATAATCCAAAAGTGTGTTTAGTTCAAATCATTTTAAATGTTGAAGTGAACTACTCATTTTAAATCAACTGTGAAACAGTATTAATGATTTTTTTCATCCTCATTCAAAGTAGAAATCAAGTTAATGTCTGTTACAGAGTAATCATGCATTTTTTGATCTTCTGTCTGAAATGAGAAGGAGTGATGTCGGTCAAAAGTCGGAGACAGTCGCAAACAAGTTTATTGGAACGAACTGTCATGTTTTTAAACCTATCAGACAGAAATAAGAAACTGCTGGCACCTGTGGTCTGTCATCTCGCCTAAACATTTCTCTGTCTGTTCCAAAAACATCTCACTGTTTTTCAGACTTGTAGTAACCTCTTAAGTCACTAAAACCACACCCCTGTTGGTCATTGGTTGATTCAATCACGTGACCCCGGAAATGCAGCTCGTTTTCATATAGAAGCTTTCTCTGTTGTTTTAAAGTTGGAAAACGCTTTAAAATTGGTTTTGACTAGTTTGAATAGTCCAGAAAAATGAAAGAATCCGTTTAAATGAAGGATAATATCAGACACATATTATCTCATTACAGCTACATAGTTAATTATTACTTTTTAATGATTACTTGATGATTTATTTAATACCTATTTGATGTGTGAGGGCGTGGATATAAATGGTTTGTGTAATAAGTTTTAAGAGCAGTTCATGATAAAATAATGCCACTAGATGGTGCAATTGCTAAGATAGACTTGATTTTTTTATATTGTTTTCTATGAAATAATGATTTTTTTTTCTCAGCTGACTGCAATAAGTGCCATGACGAGGGACCAGAGACTGGGGATGGATTTAATAAATACATAAAAAGGGTTTTTAACAATATAGATTTTCCAAGGGGTGAACTTATGACAGTTTTCAATCTAAATTGGGACTAAATTGAAGGGTAGTTGAATGGATGGGTAAATTGATTGGCTGATTAATTGGTAATATGTTTTTATATTAGATCACCAGGGGGAGTTGGGAGGTTCTGTTATTTGCATGCAATATGCAAACACATTAATGTTTAAATCAGTTTTTATTCACATAACCGTGGACTGTGTTTACACGAACGTAAAAGATGCATACAAAGCCGAACCCCGCCCCCACCTAGGACAGTCAGACCACATCTCAATCTTCCTGGCTCTTGCTTACATGCCCCCGCTGAGACGCTCCAGACCGGTACAAAAGAAAGTTAAATGCTGGATCCAGGACAGTGGACCCATACTGAGAGATTGTTTTGATCGAACAGACTGGCAGGTTTTCAGAGAAGCTGCTGAAAATGGAGGTTCGCTTGATCTTGACCAATACACATCCTCAGTACTGGGTTACATTAGTACATGTACTGACACAGTCTCCACTATCAGAAATGTTAAAAGCTACCCAAACAGAAAACCTTGGCTGAATGCAGAGGTGCGTACCCTGCTGGAAGCCAGGAACACTGCCTTCAGGTCTGGAAACTCAGAGGAGCTGAGTAGGACAAGAAAAGAGCTGGTTGCTGGTATTAAGAGGGCCAAGGCCACATATGCAAAGAGGATCGAGGGTCAATTCATCTCACAAGACCCTCGGAGCATGTGGAGGGGCATTAAGTGCATAACAGATTATAAAGGAAGGAGTGAACAATGCCCCAAAGACCCATCTCTGCCTGATGCCCTCAACAAGTTCTATGCACGTTTTGAAGACCCGAACAGACCACCCAGCACCAGACTCACCTCACCACCCGATGAACAGCATCTCTGCGTGACCTCAGCAGAAGTAAGGAGTACCTTCAGGAGGATTAATCCGCACAAAGCAACTGGCCCAGACAACATCCCCGGAAAAGTGTTGAAGGAATGTGCTGATCAGCTCTGTGAGGTGCTGGCAGACATCTTTAACACCTCACTTACCCTGGAGACGGTTCCCACCTGCCTGAAGACTGCCACCATCATCCCAGTCCCAAAAAGCTCTACAGTGACTGGTCTGAATGACTATCGGCCAGTGGCCCTCACCCCGATAGTCGCTAAATGCTTCGAAAAACTGGTCATGACTCACATCAAAACAACCATCAACATCAACGAGGACCCTCATCAGTACGCATACCGTGAGAACCGATCAACAGAGGATGCAATCTCCTCTGTGGTCCACACTGCACTCAACCACCTGGAGCAGAAAAACTCTTACGTCCGTATGCTCTTTGTGTACTTCACATCCGCCTTCAACACCATGATCCCCCAAACCCTGATGGACAAACTATCCACACTAGGACTAAGCCCCTCCATCTGCAACTGGGTACTACACTTTTTAACAAACAGACCACAGTTAGTGAGGATCCACAACCTCTCCTCCTCCACCATAACCCTCAGCACTGGCTCTCCTCAGGGATGTGTGTTGAGCCCCCTTCTGTTTACTCTGCTCACATATGATTGTGCAGCTACCCATCCAGGCTGTCACATAGTAAAGTTTGCAGATGATACAGCGGTGGTGGGATGCATCACAAACAATGATGAGTCCAGCTACAGGCAAGAGGTGGAACACCTGGAGAGCTGGTGCAGAGAGAATAACCTTCACATCAATGTGAAGAAGACAAAGGAGATGATTGTGGACTTCAGAAGGAACAAAAACACCTACACCCCCCTGAACATAAGAGGATCTGCGGTGGAAGTGGTCTCCAGCTACAAGTACTTGGGTGTACACATGAATGACAACCTCAGCTGGAGCAACAACACCACCAGCCTGATCAAGAAAGCTCATCAGAGACTCTACTTCCTCAGACGGCTGAGGCGAGCTGGTCTGGGAAGCTCAGTCCTCACCTCCTTCTACAGGTGTGCAGTGGAGAGCATCCTGTGCTCGAGCATCAATGTGTGGCATGGAGGCTGCACAGCTGCAGAAAGAAAAGCTTTGCAGAGAGTGGTGAAGGCTGCACAGAAATCTGTTGGAATCAGTCTCCCCACCATCACAGACATCTACACCTCCAGATGCAGGAAGAGGGCCACCTGCATCATGAAGGACCCCACCCACCCAGCACACACACTTTTTGCCCCACTCCCCTCAGGAAGGAGGTTAAGGAGCATTAAGTGTAGAACCACTAGACTGAGGAACAGCTTCTACCCTGAGGCTGTTAGACTCATGAATCTCTAACTAGAATAATCACTGTGTAAAACCATATCATGTTGCTGCTGATCTGTTTCATGTTGCTGCTGATCTGTTTCAATGTTGATGTGTTCATGCATGCACATCTGCTCACAGACTCATGTTCATGTTTGTGCTGATGTTCAATGTTTTATGTTATGAGTGCTTAGTGTATATTTAGTTGATGTTTTTCTTAGTTCATATCTTAGATGTTATTACTGTTTTTCTTATACATTTTATTGTTGGATGTAACTGGGACCCTGTGTACATAATTTCGCTCCACCACATGTACCACATGAGGTGCGAATGACAATAAAGAAACTCTGACTCTGACTCTGATAAACATATTTTCTGCTGTGACAGACTAAAAATACAGGCAGCGCTCTGTGCAAATAAATTGGGTATTGCATGAGTGAAGGGGAAGGGGGCACAGAGTTTTCTTTTCCTTTCCAGGTGGACCGTGCCTGGGGAAGCCCCTTGGAGTCAAAAAGAGAACTTCAGGGTCTACAAACTGATTAACATTCTTAGATCAGAACACTTTCTTGCATTAGAACGCCTTCTGCAATCATTAAATCATATTTAAAGCACTGACTTAGGCAATGTTAGAAATTTCCATTATGTCATGCACCTCACCAGGGGGATGCTGGAGTCATTGGCAAATGTCGAGAACTGGGTCATTTGACCTGAGGCTGTCAGGTCACATGTCACGCCGGAAGTCTTTCCCCGCGAACATATAAGAAGTAGTTTACATTCAACCACAGGAAAAGTGATTAATTGCTTGCATATGCGGCGGTACTGAAATGGGAGTTTATTTGAGGAAACCCTTTCAGGGTCCCTCGACCAGGAAGAGTTGTTAGATATTTATCTAGACTAGTCCTGGGGTTTTTTGATCTGCTCAGAGATGGGATTATAATGAAATTATGACCCGGTTCTGACTGGGTTAAATGGGGCCAGCACCTCTAAAAAGAGTCTCCCAGGGATTCAATATCCGTCAAGGAATAGAATTTATTTTTGCTTGCTACATCACGTAGAAAGGCTTTTGAAGCACTGTCTCATTTTTCCTTACACGTCAAATCACGTAAAATCCGTTGAAATCACACATAGTCACACCCCCTCATACACGTGATAGGTTGTGCTCCCCTTCTGCGAAGGAAAAGTCTAGGCCCTATGAATCAGTAATGACACGGGACATCTGCCCTTCCGGTTTGTGATCGCATCATAGACCGGACTGGCCAGCGCTGTAAACTGTAACCTTTTCCTGCTTTGATTTTAATACAATTAGTAAAACTGAATTCACGTATCCTTCATTTAGTAATTAGTATGAGTTGCCACTTCTGAGGGAGGTCCGAGCCAGGGGAAACAACATGGGCTGGAGGCGGGTCCTGGGTCCGAGAGGAGGCCAAAGGTCCCAGCTAGCAACAGCTAGCTGCAGTGAACCATGACCCGCAGCCAGCTCCCGCTCTAACATCACAGAAGATCCTCTGTGCTGTCGAACCGCAGGAGCGCGCAAGGCCGGGGTCCGGGTCCCAGCCTTGCGTGCTCCTGCAGATTTCCTAGATGAACCTGCCCACTAAAACTGTTACCGAAAATATAATGGAAACACAACTCATACCATGCTGAGCCGAGTCGAACCGTGCTGTACTGGTACTAATGGTACTAATGGAAAAGAGGCATAACATGAATGTGTTGTCTCTGGAGCATCAGCTGGCAATCCTACCAGGGGTAACATCCTACATGGACTGTTCTACAGGTCCTTCTAAAAAAATTAGCATATTGTGATAAAGGTCATTATTTTCCATAATGTAATGATAAAAATTAAACTTTCATATATTTCAGATTCATTGCACACCAACTGAAATATTTCAGGTCTTTAATTGTTTTAATACTGATGATTATGGCATATAGCTCATGAAAACCCAAAATGCCTGTCCCAAAAAATTAGCATATTTCATCCCACCAATGAAAGACAAGTGTTTTTAATACAAAAAACGCCAACCTTCAAATAATCATGTTCAGTTATGCACTCAATACTTGGTCGGGAATCCTTTTGCATGAATGACTGCTTCAATGCGGCGTGGCATGGAGGCAATCAGCCTGTGGCACTGCTGAGGTGTTATGGAGGCCCAGGATGCTTCGATAGCGGCCTTAAGCTCATCCAGAGTGTTGGGTCTTGCGTCTCTCAACTTTCTCTTCACAATATCCCACAGGTTCTCTATGGGGTTCAGGTCAGGAGAGTTGGCAGGCCAATTGAGCACAGTAATACCATGGTCAGTAAACCATTTACCGGTGGTTTTGGCACTGTGAGCAGGTGCCAGGTCGTGCTGAAAAATGAAATCTTCATCTCCATAAAGCTTTTCAGCAGATGGAAGCATGAAGTGCTCCAAAATCTCCTGATAGCTAGCTGCATTGACCCTGCCCTTGATAAAACACAGTGGACCAACACCAGCAGCTGACATGGGACCCCAGACCATCACTGACTGTGGGTGCTTCACACTGGACTTCTGGCATTTTGGCATTTCCTTCTCACCAGTCTTCCTCCAGACTCTGGCACCTTGATTTCCGAATGACATGCAAAATTTGCTTTCATCCGAAAAAAGTACTTTGGACCACTGAGCAACAGTCCAGTGCTGCTTCTCTGTAGCCCAGGTCAGGCGCTTCTGCCGCTGTTTCTGGTTCAAAAGTGGCTTGACCTGGGGAATGCGGCACCTGAAGCCCATTTCCTGCACACGCCTGTGCACGGTGGCTCTGGATGTTTCTACTCCAGACTCAGTCCACTGCTTCTGCAGGTCCCCCAAGGTCTGGAATCGGCCCTTCTCCACAATCCTCCTCAGGGTCCGGTCATCTCTTCTCGTTGAGCAGCGTTTTCTGCCACACTTTTCCCTTCCCACAGACTTCCCACTGAGGTGCCTTGATACAGCACTCTGGGAACAGCCTATTCGTTCAGCAATTTCTTTCTGTGTCTTACCCTCTTGCTTGAGGGTGTCAATGATGGCCTTCTGGACAGCAGTCAGATCGGCAGTCTTACCCATGATTGCGGTTTTGAGTAAAGAACAAGGCTGGGAGTTTTTAAAAGTCTCAGGAATCTTTTGCAGGTGTTTAGAGTTACGTCGTTGATTCAGATGGTTAGGTTAATAGCTTGTTTAGAGAACCTTTTCATGATATGCTAATTTTTTGGGACAGGCATTTTGGGTTTTCATGAGCTGTATGCCATAATCATCAGTTTTAAAACAATTAAAGACCTGAAATATTTCAGTTGGTGTGCAATGAATCTGAAATATATGAAAGTTTCATTTTTATCATTACATTATGGAAAATAATGACCGTTATCACAATATGCTAATTTTTTGAGAAGGACCTGTATAAAAGATGTTCTGTTTCACAGAAGGTTTGCCCTGTTTTACTCCCTCCATGCCACTAACAAGAAGAGGAAGAGTATGAGGATGTAGATATTGTCTTCTCTTCTGAGGGTCATGTTGCTTTCTCGTTCTTTGAACAAGATTTCCTTCAACCACCAGACTGAGGGATCTGAGACTGAGTCTGGGATCCTAGTTTTGAACACTCAAAACTCAAGTGACAGGATTACATGCCTCTGTGACTCACAAAAGAAAACTGAGAAACCCACTAATGTTCCAAGACATTCAGGAGACCTCTCATGAATGTCATGACAAGTCTAAGTCCAGTGAGATACTACCTTTAAGACATTTGGAGTCACCAATCTGCTGACTTCCTACCAGCTGCGTGGACGTGCACAAGGAGCTGCTGCTGTTTGAAGGGGTGGTCCCTACTTTAAACTTGAAACTAAATTAAAAATACTTTTAGCATTTCCATTTGTGAAAGCATTATAATTTATTTCAGAATTGTCTCCTCATCAAGTTAAAATTTTAGACAGCTATGGACTGTTAATGTGCAGCAGAGAATAAATATTGAGAAACTAACCATTGTTTCTGAGCACCACAGCCAGAGAGTCCTGTGTTCTTGAACTGATGTATATCAGGATGCTGGGGGCGCTGTAGGTGCTGAAGCTGAACACCAGCTCCTCCCGGGTGAGGTTGGCTTCACCGGACACACCAACTCCAGGCACAGTTTTGTCCTCCTGCAGAGATGCACCTGCATCTGGCAGGAAGTCATAACGTACCAGGGTTCCTGTTTCAAAATAGCCTCCTACATCTGACACACACACACACACACACACACACACAAAATGTCAAAATGTATTAAAAACAGTACCTTAAAAATTATTCTAATCCATTCTGATAAATGAAAGTTTGTACCATTAGTGCAGAGGGGTCCATCATATGCAGTGTGAGCGCAGTCACATGCGTAGCCATTATACTGCTCCACACATTTCCCTCCGTTCTTGCAGTGCATCCCGAAGCTTCCACAGTGGCCCTGGCAGCCTGGCCTCACCCCCAAAGTCATCTTTGCCCTTACTTCCAGGTCAAAAATGACTCCATTTATTTTAAGAGCCTTCATGCAGCCCAGGAAACCCCTCTGACCACGTGAAGCTCCTGGAACACAGGACATGAATTAGGGGCCGAGATGGTGTACAGTCAGGGCAGCCGACCTGGGACCAGAAAGTCCCAGGTTCGACACCCAGCCATGCCTACGTGTCGTGGTATCTCTGAGCAAGACATCAAATTCCTAACTGCTCCCTGGGTGCTTACATAGCTGCCCACTGCTCCACCTGGGTGTATCTCAGGTGTGATGGGTTAAATGCAAAGAACTAATTTCATCATTCTATGCGAACATACAATGATGACATATAACACTTATGAAACAAATCCTCAGGTTTTAAAATGTAACTAAAGATTTACATTTACAGTGCAACTCTACAATACATTAAATGCACTAAACACCACCTAGTATTAGTATACACAAATACAAGTGTCTAATGGGTTAGATGGTAAAACTATTGAAAGGCTAGCTAAAAAGTAATGCATCAGAAGGCAAGCTATAAAATAAAAGGTAGCAAAAGGCTACCTAAAATCTAAAAGTAGAAAAGGCTTGTGAAAAGTAGCAAAGCAGAACCTACAAACTGAAAAGGGATAGCCAAAAGCTAAAAGTATTAGAACGACAGCTAAAAGCTAAAGGTAGCAAATGATTAGCTGAAAGTATCCAAAAGATAGTTGAAAATCAAACATATCAAAACTGTTAGCTAAAAGTTAGCTTGGGGGAGTGGTAGCGCAGAGGTTAGAGATGATGGGCTTGTGATCGGAAAGTTGCAGGTTCAACTCCCGGTACCATCAACATCAAAATCTGGGTGGTAAAGGTGAAACACCCACACTTGCCTCCACCCTCATTTGCCCCACTCTGGGCCCTTGAGCAAGGCTCTTAACCCCCACCATCTGCTCCCAAACATGTCTCTCTTAGAAAGGAGTTCTTGTGACTCAATGAGACTACCTGTATAAATAAAAGGTAAATGAAAATAAAAAAGTAGTAGAGCCTTATTCTGATGCATGCTCAATAATCCAGGTAGAAAAACCTAAAATTGTTAAGTCTGGTCCTCTGGATGGATTCAAAAAACAAAAAAATGTAGAAAAGTTTTGTCTTTCATCCGAAAGACTTCTTCAGTCATGACTGAACTAATGTATATCAGTCATGACTAAAGAAGTCTACTCTACTTTAATTATAGTATTAATAATAATAAATGTACATATATGTGAATATATGACGGTGAATGTTAAGAACTCCTCAATAATTATCTACTATGATTTACCAAGGCAGACACGATCAATTATTATTGATAATTAGTGATTAGAACTCGAGTTCTCAGTTTGAATCTGTTTTGTGGCTGTTCTGTGTGACTCTAAATTGCTCTAGGTGTCTGGGAGTGTGGACAGTTGTTTGTCTTTTTGTCTGTCCCTGTGATGGACCGAAGGCCTGTCCAGCTGTCCCGTCTTCATCCAAAGGCAGATGAGAGCGGCTCCAGCCCCCACCCTGACCCTGATTAGGAACAAAGGGGACCTAATGGATGATTTTCTATAGCAGACAGATATTTAAACATAAAATATTAGATTTATTGTAATCTCAATCAGTAACATTTGAAATGCACCGTTTTTGTATTTTAAATGTAACATAAGTACTGATCGTAGCCATTGCAAAAATTAGATGTGAAGGGGACGTGTCCCCCTCACATTTAAAAAATACTCATTTGGACCCCCCACATTTTGGCCTGTGGACACTTTGTCACCTGCAGGGGCCACGTGAATTGTCTGCAGGCATGTTCTAAGTATAGCACTCATCAAGAGACACCACCTAAAAATCATCAATTACGGTTTTAAATTTAAGTAATAACATTTGCATGGACGCAGGTTTGAAATTAAAATAATTAATAAGAACTTTTAGAATAAAATGTTTTATGTATTCAGCTTAACAACCTTGTCTGGAGTCAAAGTTCTGAATAAAGTAGAGGTGCACTGAGATCTTTGCCAGCAGCACAGATACAAACTATTTTTACCTCCCTGAGTAGAGGGGAAATGGCAGAGAAACTAAAGAAAACGTTGATTACGTACTGTAACCCCAGATTATATGAGTATAGGCGTAGCCCTTTAAGGCTGTCGCTTGTGGGTTTTATCCCGTCACGCAAAGCGTAGCACTGAAAAATTTAGTCCACGCCCACCTGTCGTGTGGGCCCCACCCGGTCTGTATAAATTATGTTGAGAGCGGTTAATCGGCTCCCAAATAGCTTTTTCTTCAGTCACTTAGGAGCCAGTGAAGCCCAGAGCTTAAAGGGCTACGCCTATACTCATAAAATCTGGGGTTACAGTACGTAACCAACGTTCTATTTCGTATAGACTTCGCCCTTTAAGGCTGTCGCTTGTGGGTTAAAGGCAAAGCAGGATGTAGTCTCTGCCTCACTGGGTCCATTCGAACACCGTATGAAGCATCCGCTTACACCAAAAAACATTTTATCACTCAACCCTCCATGTGCGTAAATACGCGCTGCGTAATTACGCACACCATGTACAGACACGTGCTGCGTAATTTACGCATTCCGTGTACATGGGCGCACCGGAGAGAAAAAATTCTCGACGGGAAAAGGGGAGAGGCTGAAAAACAGTGAACAGATTCATAATAAATTAACTGATTAGTAATCAAATGAACTGATTGGTAACAGTAGTCATGAACTGATTAGTGACATAAGAACAAAACCAACAGTCACAAACTTGTGACTGATAATAAATATCTCACACTGTAATTGTATGCAGTCAGATGTGAGTTTAAACGAAGTTCCATGAAAACAATGAAATTCATTCTATTAAGGCACCAAGGACAGAATGCGTCATGGAGCGAGCTGACACATCACGCAGATAAAAGAGAATAAATGAACAGGGTGATGAC
Organism: Nematolebias whitei; assembly: GCF_014905685.2. Lineage (NCBI taxonomy): Eukaryota > Metazoa > Chordata > Actinopteri > Cyprinodontiformes > Rivulidae > Nematolebias > Nematolebias whitei. The sequence goes on along the minus strand of NC_056506.1, from coordinate 10,226,413 downwards.
CACGCGGCCGCAGTGCAGATATCCTACATTGCCATACCATTATGCAAGGCCGTCGAAGATGCGATGCCTCTGGTCGAATGCGCCCTGAGGTTGTCAGGAGGCTCTAAATCTGATGCTCTATAAGCTTCAGAAATGCCCTCACACAGCCAGTGTGACAGGTGCTGGGTGGATAACGGGCGACATGCAGAGGCCTCTCTATAATGCACAAACAAATGTTGAGTCTGACGCAGCATGGCCGTGCGTGCTATGTAACATGCCAATGCATGCACAGGGCAGAGAAGATGAAAAGATGCTTCTTCTTCTGATTTGTGGGGAGGAGGGAAAAAACCCTCCATCGTTATCATTCTCGATTTAAATGAGCTTGTGATGTTTTTGGGCATAAACGCTGGGTTAGGTCTCAGATCAGCTTAACTGCCATCAGCTTGAATCCTGAGGCATGATGGAGCAACAGAGAGAGCAGATAAATCACTCACCCTCTTTTCAGATGTCAAAGCCAACGGCAGGGCTGTTTTAAGTGACAAGAATTTAATCGAAACCTGACCTAGCGGCTCAAAAGTAGCTTTGATCAGGGCCTGCAGAACCATCGTTAAGTCCCACTGAGGAGCTAGTGGGCGTGACACAGGTATGTACCTTTGTATACCTTTTAGCAAACGCTTCATCAGCGGGTGATTAAAAACTGTTCGGTCACCGAAGCCTTCGTGACAGGAAGAAATGGCTGCAGCATACATTTTAATTGTGCTGAACATCAGATTTCTGTCTATCAGCTGCTGCAGAAAGGACAGCACGCCACCTAGTGGACATGAGGTGGCCTCTACACCTTTCTCGGTCCACCAGCGCTGAAAAGCTGTCCACTTTGATGTGTACAGCGCTGTGGTGGAGGCAGCACATGAATCCTGGATCGTGCGCACTACATCCTGAGAGAGACCCATCCTCTCTAAGCGGATCCACTCAGCGGCCAGACCCAAAGGTGCTAGCCTATTTCTGGGTAACTCCTGATCGCTCACGCCTGGAGGAGAGTGTCCTCCCTCCACGGCAGTTTCCACGGGCGACCCGATAACAGACGTCGCAGGATTGGAACCCACTCATGCGCTCGGAGGCTATCAGAATGGCTGACAGTTCTTCCTCTCGAGCTCGGTTCAGAAACCGTGATATTAGAGGGACTGGAGGAAATACGTAAAAGAGCATTTTGGGCCACGGGCTGTGGGCAAACGTGTCCACTCCTAATGGTGGTTCGTCCCGTGGGCTCAGTGAGAACCATAGTTGACACTGGGCGTTATCCCTAGTGGCAAACAGGTCCACTGCCACTCTGCCAAATTTCTCTCATGTCCGAGACATCAGCTCGGGATGGAGGCTCCAGTCCCCGTGGTGCGGACCGCCCCTGGACATTATGTCCGCTCCTCTGTTCAGGACGCCGGGGATGTACACTGCTCTGATGGAAAGCAGGTTTTTGTGTGCCCAACACAGCAGCTGCCTCGCAATGTGTAACATTTGGGCTGAGCGCATGCCCCCCTGCTGGTTTATGTACGCTACAGACACTTTTTTGTCTGTGTGAATCAGAACATGTTGATTCCGCAACACAGGAGCAAAATGTTGAATCACATTCAAAACCTTGCAGCATTCCAAAACGTTTATATGAGCAGCTGTGTGATGTGGCCACAGCGCCCCCACAGCCCGAGACGGGCACGTTCCTCTCCTACCTGACAGGTACGCGTCTGTGAAAACTGAGACGTGTGATGTAGGTCTGCTGATAGGGACTCCCTCTGACAGAGTGAGGGGATTCCCCCAATGTCTCAGGTTGATTCCCATGGAGGGGGGCACAGAGATCATCCGCCTCTTCTGCCTTAACGGATCTATGCACAAACGAGCGAACCATTTCTGGAGGTGTCTCATGTGGAGTAAGCCCAACGGAACTACCGTGTGAGCTGACGACATTGCTCCTAACAGTTTCATGATGGAAATAGCTGTCACTACTCTGCCGGGTTTTACATGGCGGAGCTGGTCTTTTGGAGCTTCGGTTCTCGTCTGTGACAAACGAGCCCTCATAGTGACTGAGTTTAGCTCTACTCCCAGATAAGCGATCATCTGGACCGGAAGAACCGAGCCCTTCTCCCAGTTTATGGCGAAGCCCACGTTTAACAGGTGTGCCGCCAGCGCTTGGGTTTGTGCCGCTGCTTCCTGTCTGGATCGAGTCAGCAGCAGCAGATTGTCCATGTAAAATATGATTCTCATCCCCACTCTGTGTAGCGGCTACAGAGCCGTCTCCACGCATTTTGAGAACATACATGGTGCGAGGGAATAACCGAACGGCAGCCTGTTGTATTGATACTGGGTCCCTTGAAAGGAGAAGCACAGGAATTTTCTGTGTTTTGGAATGATTGGAATGTTGTCTAACATCTGTCTGGTTGTCAACATTTGAAACTGTCTTTCCGTGATCGCCTTGAAAATGGATAAATCAAAGATGGGTCTCATCCTTCCGGTCCGTTTCGGAACCAGGAAGTAACGTGAGTTAAACCATGTGTTTTCCTCTTCGTCGGTAACCTTGGAAATTACATTTTTCACCAGTAGTTCATGAACTTCTGCGTGGAGGGACGAGATCTGTTCTGGAGATGACAGAACCGTCTCTATAATCCCTCTGAACAGAGGGGGTTGAGCTGCGAACTGTAGCGTGTAACCTTTGCTGATAAGACGGTGCATCCTGCTGTTCAGGGAGCATGCTCGCTGCCACTCTGCGTAACGCTCTGGGAACGGGCACGTGTCTTTGTGATGCGTCATGACTTTTCCGGATGTCAGCCAAGTCAAAAGCCTCTGTGTCTAGCTCAGGCTGCAGGCTCACATCAGAATTGATGTGAGCTGACGTGCGCTGAGGGGAGGCGTGCGCGCCCTCAGCAAAGCAGCAATGCAACGTCATTTGGGTGGGGGCTGCCACTGCCACGGGGACACGCGTTTGTCTCCGCTGCGGTCAGAAGGGCAGAAAACACCCTGGGCTGAGAGCGAGGTTTTCTCCTGGGCTCGGTCTGCTTAAAACATTCATTTTTTGCTGCTGTGTCAAGCGAGCATTTTGTGTGTTTTCTTGAGCTGCGGTGACTTTTAAAAACCTGTTTTGAGGACACCGGCTCGTTTTGTGCGGAGGATGTGTGAAGAGAAGCCGCTGTGTGATCATTCGAACTGACAGTCAGGCTGAAAGCAGACACTTTATTCACTGAATGATGTTTTCATTTTATTTCAAAACTCAAGTCATCATTATGCACACACACATCCTCTGCAAGGAGTCATTTCTTAAATCTTCTCCCCCGTGAGCCCTGCGACTGGTTGTTCCAGAGTGGCGCCTGTTGGCGGTCTCTGGGGAAACGCTGAGCCACTGGTTGCAGGAATGAGAAGTACTGTTCTCTGGCGGGAGGGGCTGGCGGCGAAGCAGGGCCGGAGGATGCCGCTGCAGCTGTGGAGCATCTCTGCTGCTGCCTCTGGCCGCGACGATCCCTCCAGGGGGTGGGGCGAGAGGAGGAGTGCGGCTTCATCAGGTGGCGCACAGTCTCTGACACCTCCTCCGACTTCGATTTTTCTAGCATGGCCTTGAAATTGGCTCCGAACAGCACGTCCGTCGTGATGGGGTCCTCCAGCAGGTCCTTCTGCAGTTTCTTCAGCAGGGAGGGGGAGTGTTGAAGCCAGGTGGACCTCTGGATCATTGTCATCCAGGCGGCGATGCGAGACAGGCAGACAGCAGAGGAGGCGCACAGGTTGAGGATGACGTCAGATGCCTTGCAGAGTGAGTTCTTTGTCTCCTCAGGCAGGTCCGTTTCCTCCAGCCTCTTTGAGATGCTGTAGGCCAGCAGAGCAACATTCTTGTTTGCTGCGGCCGCCTGGAACGTACACTGGTGAGCTCGGTTGGAGAGTGACATCATCGTCTGGTCGTGCTTCCCCGAGGAACTGGATGCTGGTCCAACCTGGACACTTTTGCTCCGAGAGCTTCCACCAGGTTTGGCTCCGGGGGGGGGGTACAGAGAGAAAATTCCGCTCAGTAAACCCCTCCACTCTGGTGATGGGTGCAAAGGTGGAGACGGGCGCCCTCAATTTACCAGGTCCGGCTGCAGCCTCGTTCCAGTAGGACGTCACTGCTGGGAAACGAGGCCAGATGGGGTCAGGACGGCGAGCCGGGGTGGAGCCAAACGTTCCTGCTAGATCATCCGATCTGGGCGGGGGGAGGAGAGGGACGGAAAGTTCCTTCGTATCAGCCGTCTCCTGGATTATGCTGGGCAGCTCCGAGAGGAGGACACCAACTGCTGGGAGCGGTGTGGTCGCTGATGCAGAAAGGCCCGGGAGGGGTGAGCATTCGTTCGGCCCCTCCCGTTCCAACACTACGCTCTCCGGGAGGGAATGAGCAGTGGGGCTGCTGCTGACGTCGCCTGTCCCGTAGGAACCATCCGATATGCTCCGAGACCCGGCATCAAAAAAGTCAATGGCGTCGGCCAACGAACAGTCCCCCACCACGGAGAGGCACTCCTCGATGTTAGCCTTAAACAAGGCTGCTCGCCTCTGCCTCTCCTCAGGGGGTAGGAGGTCACAGAGGTGGCAGGAAAAGGCGAGGTTGGCATGGCGGGGACCTAGGCATCCTTCGCAGGTGTCATGCCAGTCAAAGCTCAGCATGTAAGCGGTCTTGTAGGACAGGCACAGGCGGCTGGTGTTGGTGCTGGACATCGCGTTATTGGAAGATCAGTGCTAATTGCTTGCTGAAGAAAAATGGGAGCCGATTACCCGCTCTCAACGTAATTTATCCGGACCGGGTGGGGCCCACACGACAGGTGGGTGTGGACTAAATTTTTCAGTGCAACGCTTTGCGTGACGGGATAAAACCCACAAGTGACAGCCTTAAAGGGCGAAGCCTATACGAAATAGAACATCATTTTCACAGTGATGGGGAGGAAGAGGTTTTTATTAACAGTTATTAAAGACAAATGTGTGTGTTTCTCATTTGCGGCAATGTCAAAACACTGCAATGTTGAACGACACTTCACCAGCTAACACATTAGCTTGAATGCTAACGTCCTACCTAGTAGCAACACTTCACCAGCTAACACATTAGCTTTAATGCTAATTTCCTGCCTAGCAGGGCATGACAGGAAGTGAACAAGTGGAAGATAATGAATGAAAATGTAATATCTAACATGAGCAAAACAAAAGCTAAAACAAGGAAAACCCCCTGCACCGTCCAAAACAAAATACCCTCAGAGATGAGCGTCCTGCCAAGCCAAGTGACCTCAGAGAAACACTGCATGTGGTGAGTTGTTGTAGTTAACCAGGAAAACCCGGAGTGGACATTTAGTGGTTTGAGTATTCTTCTATTAATCAAGTGGAATGGATTCATTCATGAAGAAATAGAAAGCTCTGGGTGAACTAATATTTCATGGTAAATGTAAACCATTGGTTTGTTGCTTACCCACATACAGATCAGTGAGGGAGTCTTGTTTCCTGTGTCCTTGTGGGGGGAGGGCTCGGAAATCTCTGTACAGACCATCCAGCTGCAGAACAGCTTCCTTCATGTTTCTCTCCACTTCCACACGATGCCAATGGTTATCATTGAGCACGTTCGCTGAGCGAACACTGAGCACCGCTCTCTCACTGCCCACATCGAACGAGAACAGAACCACCGAGCCTCCTGGAAAATCACACAATTTTAAAATAGTAGCAATTTTAGATTTTTCATCTTTAATATTTGAGTTCCCACCTCCTTTTAAATGAGAACATTAGATATCTTTAAGTTACTCTGTGATAAAACAGACTGACGAAATTGACATTTTTCTGCTAAAGTTTGTTAAAAAAAAAATCATCATGTCTCTCTTGTAAATGAGTCCTCGATGCTCAACGGGATTAACCTGTCTAAATTAAGGTTGAATGAAAAAAAAGCTAAAACTGAGTTGTTAAAGCAAAAATGAGCAGATCAGACCTAAAATGAGAAAAACAGTAGCTAAAAGTTAAAAATAGCTAAACTAAAGTAGAGAGCTAAAAATAGCAAAACCGTAACAAAAAGCTCTAATTGGCTAAACTGTTGCTAGAAGCAAAAATTTCAGGACTGACGAAATTAAAGAGATCTCTGTGTATCTCTGTGTATTTGAAATTTGGTACACTTGTCCAATTCACCAAGATGCACAGAAAACCCTCTGGCACCCAAGTTGTACGATAAACAAGAAGGCGGCCATTTTGGAATGACGGCCAAAGTTTCACACCTTTTTGGTGGTTTACAGCCTCCGCATTTGAACAAACTCGTCCTAGAGATTTTGCTCAATCTGTTTCAAACTTGGCCATTTTGGTCAAAATGCATGGGAGACGCAAAGTTATCTAAACGGTTCATTTCAGAGCATGCTGAAGGGGTGGGGCCAGACCTCAAAGTTTGACATTGCACCATGAAAAACGAAACGCTAATAGCTCCTACAAGAAAACTGTCTGAGACATCAAACCTTCAGTGATTGACCCACAACCGGTCCCCTGCAAGACTGAATGGTCAAATCATGACATCACTTAAGCCACACCCCCTGACAACAGGATATATAAAGTTTTACGTTGAACGATCCCTATCTGACCCATGACCTGATCAGCATGATAGTGTGTCCAGTGACCGAAGACATGTTGGTGTAACTTGCTTTCCAACACTGACAGTTTTGGGAGGAGCATGTGGGCGGCGCAGCATGGCGAAGTAAGACATAACGCTGTCGCCATACGTTTGGCTCTGAATTCCACAGTTTTGAACCGAGGTGCAACAAAATCAGTATAATCGATCGTTATCCACCCCTTGAACAGGAAGCCATGATAAGTGGCTAATAGCCTCCACAGCGCCCCCTAGAATATTTTAAAACCTCAGCCCCAAGCCATTTTTGGACTGATAATTCTGAAACTTGAACATCTGTATCTTCTCAGGACCTATGAAAAAGTCTCTTGGAGTCCTGGTCCATAACCAACAGGAAGTCTGCCATTTTGGGTCAAAGGGTCATTTTTGGGCATTTCTAATTGCGAATTTTAACAAACTCCTTCTAGGAATTTTGATGTATTGCCTTCAAACTTGGTTGATATGCCCTTGTGACATTGGAGAGTAAAAGTTATCTAAAGCTTGCATTTTCGTATATGTTAAAGGGGCGTGGCCAGCCCTCAAAATTTCGCTTCACGCCATAAATTTCCAAACACTAACTTTCACAATGAAATACCGAAATGCATGAAACTTGGCCTAACTCATCCCTGTTGGATGCCTGACTATTCATTGTGGTCATATTTTGACATCATCAAAGTGATACTTCCTGTTCCCTGGGAACAGGAAGTATCTTTTTGAACTTGGAATGCTCCCTCTTTGACACCATTGACCTAATCAGGATGATCCTGTGTTTGAAGACAGATAATATGGTCTGAATTGATTTAAAGCATAAACAGTTTTTGCTTGAGGATGTGGGCATGGTGGCGTGGCGAAATAAGAAGTGACGCTGTTGCAATACGTTTGGCTTTAAATTGCACAGATTTCAGCCAAAGTGCACCAAAATCACTATGATTGATCATTATGCGCCCTTTGAACAGGTATCCATGATAAGTGGCCAATAGCCTCCAAAGCACCACTTATATTATTCCTACAGTTATAGCTCAGTGATACAACATCCGATCTGCACCAGATTTATTGTGCGTCATCAGTGAGGACTTTTACACACATTGATATTGTGGTTTAACATAAGACTCTAGTACGCCCCCTACAATACTCCAACAGTTATATCTCAATGATACATAATCCTATCCACAACAGATTTTTGGGGCATCATATGTGAGCATTTCTAGAAACATTGGTATTGTTATTTAACATTTGACTCAAGTACGCCCCCTAGATTTTTCAAACTGTTATATCTCAATGATATATTAAATGATCTGCACCAGATATTTTGCGCGTGATCAGGGAGCACTTCTATATACATTTGTGTTGTTCAAAAAAGTTCAATCTGGTCCTCTGGACATTCAAAAAAACAAAAAACAAAACAAACCAAAAAATATATAGAAATGTTTCATCTCTCATCCGAGAGACTTCCTCAGTCTGAGTTGCTGTATTCAGCTCAGTCTCTTAAATAGCACATTCTCAGAGTGGATCGACAAGTTTGCTGCTGACAACCAAAACCAGCTGCTCACATGGTCAAAAAGGACCATCAGCCTAACAATGGATCATTAGCACACTGATGGCTGTTTACTATTCACAGCGGGGTTGAGTGATACTAGCAATAACAGCAGTGTAAGAGGGGGACAGTTGAACCCGGAGGCCTCCACCCCTGTTTAATGATGGAAGATTTCTTTTCACAAAGATGGCCTCCTTTACTCCTCTCTCAAGCCATCGTTCCTCTCTGTCCAGGTTGTGAACATCTTCATCCCTGAACGAGTGACCGCTGGCCTGGAGATGAGTGTAGACTGCAGAATCCTGGCCTGATGATGTTGATCTTCTGTGCTGGGCCATCTTTTTGGCCAGTGGCTGTTAAGTTTCCCCGATGTAAGACTGATCACAGCCCTCCTGACACTGAACAGCATACACAACATTACTCTGTTTGTGCCGGGGGACTGGATCTTTGGGATGAACCAGTCTTTGCCGTAATGTATTTTGGGGTTTAAAAGCCACTGGGACGTTATGTTTAGAAAATAAACGTTTCAGTTTCTCTGATACTCCCTCAACATACGGAATGACCACTGGTCTGAGTCTGGGTTCCTCCTTTTCACCTGATGGCTGACTGGAGTCCTGTTTTGGCTTCTTCTCTGCTTTCAGAAAGGCCCAGTTAGGATATCCACATTGCTCTAGAGTCTGTCTTGTGTAGGATTTCTCCTTCTGCCTGGCTCCTGAGTTAGTGGGGATGCTATCTGCTCTGTGATACAGAGTCCTGATGACTCCTAACTTGTGCTCCAAAGGGTGATGGGAGTCAAACTGCAAATACTGGTCTGTGTGGGTGGGTTTGTGGTACACCTCGGTTTGCAAATGTCCTCTATCAGAGACTGAGACCTCACAGTCCAAGAAAGCCAACCTGCTATTTTTTACATCTTCTCGTGTGAACTTGATGTATTTATCCACAGAGTTGATGTGGTCAGTAAAATGTTGGACTTCCTGAGATTAAATTTTAACCCAGGTGTCGTCAACATACCTGAACCAATGACTTGGTGGTCCCTGAAAAGGACGTCAAGGCTCTCTTTTCTACCTCCTCCATGTACAGGTTGGCAACAAGAGGAGAAACTGGAGACCCCATAGCACACCCATGTTTCTGCCTATAATATTGCTCCCCATATGTGAAGTAGGTTGACTGCAGGCACAGTTTCAAGAGTGTTGTTCTGTGGAAAGCGTGGTCCTGCTGCTCAGAGTAGTGTCTGATTTTATTCTTAAACTGACCACCTCTACTGCATCATCAACAGGAATGCACGTAAAGAGTGATGTGACATCAAAAGAGACCATTGTTTCATCAGTCTCCATGATGACATCCCTCACCTTATCCACAAAGTCCATGGTGTTCTGTATGTGGTGTTCTAAGCTGCCAACTAAAGGGATGAGTACAGACGCCAGATATTTGGAAACATTGTAAGTGACAGAGTTAATCATACTAACAATTGGTCTTAAAGGTACACCTTGTTTGTGGATTTTAGGTAAACCATACAGACTAGGTGTAGCCTCCCCTGGGTACAGTCTGTGGTACAGAATATGGTCAATAGCCTTGTCCTGCTCCAAATTTTTCAGGCAGTCTATTAACTTCTTCTTGTAACCACTTCCTGGATCTCTTTTCAGAGGTTCATAAGTGGTTAAGTCACTAAGGAGTGTCATAACTTTCTCATGATAGTCTTTCTGGTTCAAAATCACTGTGCACCTTTTCTTTGTCTGCTGGGAGAATGATGATGTTTTTGTCCATGCTAAGAGCGGTGAGTGCATCCCTCTCATCTCTACTGATGTTGGAAGTTGGTGGTTTGGCATTGTTGAGGCAGGATGAAACTTTGATTCTGAGCTGTTCTGTTTCACCCTCTTTCATTTTGTTGTTGCGGATGGCTGATTCTGTGGATGTGATCATCTCTACCAGAGGAATTCTACTTGGTGCAACAGCAAAGTTCAGTCCCCTGGCAAGAATCTCTGTCTCCGGCTGGGTGAGCTGTCTGTTGGATAAATTCTTCACCCACTTTTCTGTCTCCCTGGCATGTAATTGACTACTGGAGTGTTGTCCTACTCTGAATGTGTTGTTATTGGAATAGTGATGGTGTTGATGAGTTATTAGTAAGTTGAACTTGTTTTGCTGTCGTATCTTAGACTTGACATTCTGTGCTAAGCGTGCCTGATCTGTACAGTCCAACACTTGATGAAGTGTGGTCTGATCTAGACACATTGTTAGTTTCTGTTTAATGTGCTCTTCTTTGGCCTTCATGGCTTCAATAGTAAAATTGGTCTGTCTCACCAAGGTGTACCTTTAAGACCTATTATTAGAAAGATTAACTCTGTCACTTACAATGTTTCCAAATATCTGGCGTCTGTACTCATCCCTTTAGTTGGCAGCTCCGAACACCATATACAGAACACCATGGACTTTGTGGATAAGGTGAGGGATGTCATCATGGAGACTGATGAAACAATGGTCTCTTTTGATGTCACATCACTCTTTACGTGCATTCCTGTTGATGATGCAGTAGAGGTGGTCAGTTTAAGATTAAAATCAGACACTACTCTGAGCAGCAGGACCACGCTTTCCACAGAAAAACTGTGTCAACTCTTGAAACTGTGCCTGCAGTCAACCTACTTCACATATGGGGAGCAATATTATAGGCAGAAACATGGGTGTGCTATGGGGTCTCCAGTTTCTCCTATTGTTGCCAACCTGTACATGGAGGAGGTAGAAAAGAGAGCCTTGACGTCCTTTTCAGGGACACCACCAAGTCATTGGTTCAGGTATGTTGACGACACCTGGGTTAAAATTAAATCTCAGGAAGTCCAACATTTTACTGACCACATCA
>NC_056506.1:10177518-10210436 GCF_014905685.2 Nematolebias whitei | reverse complement strand
ATTTCACAATAAATCTTTTAACCCTCTCAGTGGTTGTTGTTGTTGTTTGCGATCCGGCCTCTGGTTCATGACAGTAGAATCTGGCCATTATGGATCCAACACCAACCCGAGAGTGGTGCTCTAAGGTAGAAGGGGCTGTTAGTAAACTTGAGAAAGGGCTTCAGGAAATGGTTGTTTCTCTTCAAGCTTTGTCCCAACAGTCAAACCAAGTCATCAACCAAACCCTGTTGACTCCTGCACCAAGAGAACCACGGTTAGCCCCCCCTGAACATTTCAGAGGTGAGCCTGAGCAATGTCGACCATTTTTGACTCAGTGTGACATTCAATTTCAATTGCAACCTTCATGTTTTCCCACTGAGCATGCTAAAGTAGCTTATGCTGTCTCACTTCTCGCTGGAAGAGCCAAGACGTGGGGCACTTCTGAATGGTTAAAAGGTGGCGTGGTATGTCGTAATTTTTCTGAATTTCCAAAGAGTTGTGTCGGGTTTTTGACCCCATCCTCCCTGAGAGAGAGGCAGCCCGAAGAATTTTTGATATTAAACAAGGCAAGGATTCTGTAACCAAATACATCATTCACTTTCACTCTGTTTCAGCAGACAGTCATTGGGATGAACACGCACTCACTGACGCCTTCTTCAGGGGGCTTAATGAAGATGTTAAGGATGTGCTGGCAACAATGGACTATCCCTCATCTCTACGCCAGCTGGAGGAGGTGGCCACCCGTGTTGACCTTCGCCTGCGTGAGCGTGAGCGTGACCGTGAACAGAGTCGAGGCAAGGCCACAGCCATGTCCAGAACCAGACATCACCTTGTGGATCATGAACCTAAAACGGAACAAACCAAGCGCCCTCAGGATCCTCTGTATGCTACGGAACCCATGCAACTAGGAAGAAGTCGTCTGACCACCCAGGAACGAGAACGTCGGAGGAGGTACCATCTCTGTTTTTATTGTGGTCAAGGCGGTCATGATTGTCATCATTGTCCAGTAAAAGACCAGGCTCAGCAGGAGAAGAGAGGCTCCTGTTGAGTCTTAGTCATAAGATCAAGTCCTCTCCACCTATCATGTCCAAGTCCAAGGTCAAGTTCATAATAAAGGGTGGTCAACCCGTCATCGTCTCAGCTTTTATTGATTCAGGGGCCGACACGGAATTCATTGATAAAACCTTTGCCAAATCCATAGATCTGACCATTGTTCCATCACCTAACAACCATAAGGTCCTCGCTTTAGATGGTCATCCTTTAAGTCAATCTAGTCTTGAAACTGTTCCAGTCACCATGGTGTCGGCCAACAACCATTCGGAACTGATCAGATTCATTGTTATTGATTCATCCCAACTCCCAGTGGTTTTAGGTTCCACTTGGTTACGCAAACACAACCCCCAAATCGATTGGAGGAACCAAGAGATTGTAGGATGGGCTAATGAGTGTTATTCTACATGTATTCAGAGCCAACCCAGTTCACCAGCCCTTGTCACAGCCAATGAGGAGACCTATCCTAATCTAAGTCAGGTACCTAAAGAGTACCATGATTTGAAAGAGGTCTTTAATAAATCAAAAGCTACGTCCCTTCCGCCACATCGTCCATACGATTGTGGTATTGACCTGATCCCAGGTTCTACCCCCCCTCGGGGTAGATTATATTCTTTGTCTGGTCCCGAGCAAGAGTCCATGAGGAAATATATAACAGAGTCCCTCCAAGCTGGTATCATTAGACCTTCAGCATCCCCCGCTGGTGCAGGTTTTTTCTTTGTAGGGAAGAAAGATGGGTCACTTCGTCCATGCATTGACTATAGAGAACTTAACAAAATAACCATAAAGAACAAGTATCCTCTGCCCCTCATGAACTCTGCTTTTGATATAATCCAAAATGCTAAGATATTCACCAAACTGGATCTTCGCAACGCTTACCATTTGGTCAGGATACGGCGGGGAGATGAATGGAAGACAGCTTTTAATACCGCAGATGGCCATTATGAATATCTTGTTATGCCATTCGGCCTCACCAACGCTCCTGCCGTTTTCCAAGCCCTGGTTAATGATGTCCTTCGTGACATGATTAACATTTACGCTTTTGTTTACCTTGATGACATACTTATCTTTTCACAAGATAGCATTTCTCACCGTCGCCATGTCAGAGCTGTCTTAACCCGCCTTTTACAGAACAACTTGTTTGTCAAGGCAGAGAAGTGTGCTTTCCACCAAGTGTCCACCTCATTCCTTGGGTTCAACATTTCTCCAGGTCAAGTATCCATGGAACCCGGGAAGGTATCAGCGGTGGTGGATTGGCCCAAGCCCAAGGATCGTAAACAGCTGCAAAGGTTTCTCGGTTTTGCAAATTTTTATAGGAGGTTCATTAAGAACTACAGTTCAGTTGCAGCTCCTCTTCATTTTCTCACCTCATCTAAGACCAAGTTCATCTGGGACTCCGTTGCCAACCAATCATTCCAGAAGCTCAAAACATTGTTTTCCTCTGCTCCAATCTTGCACTCTCCAGACCCCGAGAAACAATTCATTGTGGAGGTCGATGCATCCAGCACCGGGGTGGGCGCCATCCTCAGTCAGCGCAGCACAGATGGTAAGATCCACCCCTGTGCTTACTTCTCCAGGGCACTCTCCCCCGCTGAGAGAAACTACGACGTGGGAGACCGTGAGCTTTTGGCAGTCAAGATGGCCCTGGAGGAATGGAGGCACTGGCTGGAAGGTGCGAAGAAGTCCTTTTTGGTATGGACCGACCATAAAAACCTGGAGTACCTTCGCACAGCAAAGAGACTCAATCCCCGTCAGGCCAGGTGGGCTATGTTTTTCTCTCGGTTCAGTTTCACCCTCTCTTACAGACCCGGGCCCAAGAATGCCAAGCCGGATGCCCTGTCCCGGGTCTTTGAGGTCAAGGAAGGGCCCTCAGAAGAGGTCGAGTTCATCCTGCCTGAGACCGTACGTCTTTCTTTGACTCAATTAGAACTCGATCTCCAACAAGTCCAACTCTCCGAGCCACGTCCACCCACCTGTCCTAGGGGGCGCCTGTTTGTCCCCAATCAAAAGGTAAAAGAGGTTCTTGAATTATGCCATTCATCAAAGTTGTTCTGTCACCCAGGAATCACCAAGACCCTCCAACTCATTCGCGCCCGATTCTGGTGGGCTACGCTTACGGAGGACACCAAGCACTTTGTCAAGTCATGTCCCGAATGCAATCGTGCCAAGTCTTCCAATCGCCCACCTGCCGGGCTGCTACGACCCCTGCCAATTCCTTCACGCCCATGGTCACATATTGCTATGGACTTTGTGACTGGATTACCCCCTTCTGAAGGTAATTCAGTGTTATTGACCATTGTGGACCGTTTTTCTAAAATGGTCCACCTGGTTCCTCTCCCCAAGTTACCTTCTTCCAAGGAGCTCAGCGTTATCATGGCCAAGGAGGTTTTCAGGCTCCATGGGCTCCCCCAGAACATTGTGTCTGACCGAGGTCCCCAATTCATTTCCAAGTTCTGGAGGGAGTTTTGCAACCTGCTAGGGATCTCGGTCAGCCTCTCGTCAGGTTTTCATCCCCAAACGGATGGACAATCTGAGCGTACCAACCAGGAGGTGGAGACCAAGCTTCGGCTCCTCTGCGAGGGGGACCCGAGGAAATGGACGTCCAACCTCCCTTGGATTGAACAAGCAATCAACTCTCTTCCATCCTCTACATCAGGTATTTCACCCTTTCATGTTGTCTATGGATTCCAACCCCCTGTTTTTTCAGTCCAGGGGAGAGAAGCTCGGGTTCCCTCTGCACGACCCGCAATTTTACGTTGCCAGCGAGTCTGGAGAAAAGCCAGGAGAGCCCTAATTTTGGCCACCAAAAGGTACGTTCGGGGGGCTAACCGCAGGAGAACGCCTCAACCATTGTACAAGGTGGGCCAGAAAGCGTGGCTCTCCACCAAGGACCTTCCTCTCCGTGTGGAATCTAAGAAACTAGCACCACGTTTCATTGGTCCTTTTCTGATTACCAAAATAATCAATCCTGTCTCTGTTCGCTTACAGTTACCCAGGTCCATGCGCATTCATCCAACGTTTCATGTCAAGACTCAAGCCATTTGTCCTGCCACGTTTTCGACCCACCACCGACCTCCCACCACCCGCCTGACTCGTTCAGGGGAGCCCAGCCTACACGGTCCGACGCCTTCTTCGATCCAGAAGGTGGGGGAGAGGACTCCAGTATCTGGTAGACTGGCAGGGGTACGGCCTGGAGGAACGTTCCTGGGTGCCCTCACGCAATATTCTGGACAAAACCCTCATTAGAGACTTTCATCGACTGAACCCTCTCCAGCCTGGTGGTCCTTCAGGAGCCGGACCTTGAGGGGGGGGGGGTTCTGTCATAGCTCTGCTCTCTGTCAGCTCCTCTGTCATGCTGCACACTCAGTAATCACTCAACTCATGTCACCTGTCACCGCTCATTATCCCACAGCTCCACCACCTGGTCCAGTCAGTACTTAAGCTCACTCATTCCTCTCAGTCTGGGCCAGATTCTCTATCCTGTCTCATCAGCAGTAGACTTTCCAGCATTCCATTGATTGACTCATCACGTTCATGACCCTTGCCTTGACCACGACCACGCTTTTGCCTCAGCCCTCGTCTGCTTTTGCTCATCTGATCAGGTACCGACTCATGCTCTTGTTTTTTGACTCTCTTTTTGGATCACGTACTGGATACTTCTGCTGAACAACTGACTTCACGGTATGATCTCTGCCTTTCCCTTCTGACTGTTTTTTGGATCACGGATTAAAGGTCAAGCTCATTCTGTAACACGGACTTATCCTTACCCCTGAATCTGATTCCCACAGATTCATTTCCCCAATTAGTCTCTTTCCCCCTGCATCTACTAACCTTTATCTTTTAGTTGCAAGCCTGTTGGACTCCGTTCCAGTGGACCTTAACATCAGTTCTACTTCTACTGGCAGCCCGCCACTACAACACTACCCAATCACGAACTACCAATCAGAAGATCGGAACCAGCCCAGAACCGGACCTACTCCAGAGTTTTACTTTATTTCACAATAAATCTTTTAACCCTCTCAGTGGTTGTTGTTGTTGTTGTTTGCGATCCGGCCTCTGGTTCATGACAACAGAAGCTTGAATATGATATTGGGATTACAGGAACAGCTCTATTTAAATCATATCAATCTGATAGATTCCAGTTTGTAAATGTAAATAATAAATCTTCTTCAAACACCAAAGTTGGTCATGGAGTTCCTCAGGGCTCAGTGCTTGTGCCAATACTTTATATATGCTTCCATTAAGTAAAATTATTAAACAGCATGGGATAAATTTTCATTGTTATGCTGATGACACACAATTATATTTGTCCATTAAACCCAATGAATCCAATCAGCTACTTATACTACATAATAAGCATGTCTTAAAGACGTAAAAACCTGGATGACCCTAAATTTTCTCCTGTTAAACACAGACAAGACTGAGGTTTGGTTTTTGGACCTGAGCACCTTAGGAATAAATTTTTAAGTCTTTCTCCCTCCTTAGATGGCATTAATCTGTCCTCCAGCTCTAATGTTAAAAATTTTGGTGTTTTTTTTTTTATCAGGACATGTCTTTTATCCCCCACATAAAAAAAACGTTACTAGAACTGCCTTCTTCCAACTGGGTAATATCGCTAAAATTAGAAACATCTTATCTAAAAATGATGCAAAAAAAACTGGTCCATGCATTTGTCATGTCTAGACTGGACTATTGCAATGGTTTATTATCTAGATGTCCAAATACATCTTTAAAACGTCTGCAGTTGATCCAAAATGCTGCTGCCAGAGTCTTAACTGGAGTTAGTAGGAGAGATCATATTTCTCCAGTTTTAGTTTCTCTCCATTGTCCCCCTGTCAAATCCAGAAAAGAATTCAAAATCTTACTTCTAACCTACAAAGCTCTCAAAAACTTGGCTCCATCTTATATTACAGATCTTATTGTTCCATATTTTCCTAATAGAGCACTTCGCTCTCAGGCTGCAGGTTTACTTGTGGTTCCTAGAATTTACAAATCAGAATGGGAAGCAAATCCTTCAGTTATCAGGCTCCTCTCTTGTGGAACCAACTTCCAATCTCTGTCCGTGAGGCTGACACTTTATCCAGTTTTAAAACTAGGCTTAAGACTTTCCTTTTTGCTAAATCCTATAGTTAGGGTTGGCTAGGGTTTCCTGAGCTGTCCCTTAGTTATGCTGCTATAGGCTTAGACTGCTGGAGGACAAACTGAATACACTTTTCACTCTGCTACTGTCTTTGCTTACTCTGCTCAACCTGTTTTGTATTTGTAATTATTTTTTCTATCATTAACGTGTTTTTATTTGTCTTTCAGATACACCTGGACCTATACCTGGACCTACCATTCTGTGTTCGCCTGTCTCTCCTTCCTGTCCTCTCAAACCAGCCGGTCAAAGCAGATGGCCGCTTGTCCTGAGCCTGGTTCTGCTGGAGGTTTCTTCCTTTTAAAAGGGAGTTTTTCCTTTCCACTGTTGCCACTGTGCTTGCTCAGGATGGGAGACTGCAACAAAGCCAAGATTCAACATGTCTGCTGGCATCCTTAGATAGAGAACTTTACTAATGTGCGTTTATGTATGTGAATGTTCCTGTAAAGTGCCCTGAGACAACTTTGTTGTGATTTGGCGCTATATAAATAAACTGAATTGAATTGAATTATAGACATATTCATATTGCTATTTAACATTTGACATTTGGGCCAGGGGTCATTTAAAATGGAGTGTAGCAAAATGGAAGACTGTTCTGTGGTCAGATGAGTCACGATTTGAAGTTCTTTATGGAACACTGGGACGCCATGTCATCCGGACCAGAGAGGACAAGGATAGCCCAAGTTGTTATCAACGATCCGTTCAGAAGCCTGCATCACTGATGGTATGGGGTTGCATGAGCGCTTGTGGCATGGGCAGCTTGCATGTCTGGAAAGGCACCATTAATGCAGAGAACTATGTTCAGGTTCTAGAACAACATATGCTCCCACCTAGACGTCATCTCTTTCAGGGAAGAAAGAGACCATCTCATCACAAGCAGAACTGGTTTGTTCCACTATGGAGTAAGCTGTTGCGGGAAGAATCAGTTTTGTTGTGTGTCTCCTTGACTGATGAAGCCTTCCGGACTGAAGGCAAAACGTTTCAGCACAAAAAAAAGAAACTGTCCAGATGACCTGACTGAAAAATGTTGGATTGTACTAATTGGCTTTTACAATGCATGTGAATGTTTCTTTACAGTACCCTGAAATGACTTCTGTTGTGACTTGGAGCTGCAGAAATAAAATGAATTGAATTATATAAAGTTTTAAAATTATATCAGCTCGTTTATTAAGAGCAGAAAATTACATTAATTTCAAGGTTCAAGGTTCTTTATTGTCATTCGCATTACATGTGTTACATGTGCATGTACATGTACATGTGGTACAATTTGGTACAACGAATTTGTTTACCCAAGGTCGCAGTTATACCCAAAAATAGCAAAAACATATATAAAGTATAAAAAGAAACAGTATACAAGAGTCTAAGATATACACTAAACACTAATAATGTAAAATAATACAGTATATTAAGCAGCAGCCTAGTTTATATTACTAAACAAAAACAGGAGCAGGCACAAAGGCTGATTGTTTTGTTAAAACTGTTAAAAGTATGTGAACACCACTGTTACCAAATTTTCCATTTTGAAATTCCAGACCTTATCATTAATTTGTATGTTGACATTTGAATAATTTCTTCCATTCAAAATAACAGTAAGTTATTATTTCATTGTTCTTAGTTCTTTAAGAATATTATTGAGCTTGTTCTTGTTCTTTGTTTAAAACAGGTCTCTCTTGTAAATGAGTCCCCGTGGCTCAGTGAGACTAACCTGTATAAATAAAGGTTGAATGAATGAAAAAAGTTAATCATGTTTCTTGCTAGTTTATCTGCATACGTAAATACAATTATTAAATGTGGGAAGAGGTTTCTCCTCAAATTTTTTTTTTAGTAAAGGCTAACGTAAAAACAGTTATTCATCGTTTAAATAGAATGCAACACACATTATTATTATTATCATTAATAATGCCCTGTTTATTAGTGCAATTTTCAGAAATGTTTTTAATGAGATTTGTAAGAGTCTGGAAATACTCGGGATTTTACTGAACTCATCTAGACCTGAAAAACCCTGAAATTAAAGTCAATATTACAAACCTTTGAGTTCGATGTGAAGGAAGCTGCTTGCTCCCAGGCTCTCTACAAAGACTCCATGAGACGAGGACGTCTTGAAGTAGAAGGAGACATCAGTACTGGTCGGTCCTGAAATGGACTGGAAGTGGAGGGAAGAGGCCGGGCTGCTGAACGAGGCTGCGTTCCAGTAGTCCCCTTCAGAAAACATAAAGCCAGGATTATCTCCAGGCATCATGTCCGTATGTGACAGAGACACAGAGAGAGGAGCACTCACGGTCCCCCCGACACTTCAGAGGCCCAACAGTCAGTTTGGCCTCAGATCCAGTTCTGCTCGTATCACCAACCACTACCTCCCTGACTGGTAAATGGTCTTTATAAACCAGCATGCCGGCATCCTCCTTCCTGTGAACACAACAACTTTTCTCAGTAAGCGTAACTTTAATTTCTTACATTTTGGTTTGTGACTGAAAAACAGGTATTCATAGTAGGTATGGGTCCATAAGTGGTTTCAATATACACCACGGTGTTTACCACCAGTAAAGATTTCCCTCATTATGTTCCTATGATTTAAATACCTTAATACTAGGTCAAAGTGGCATGTAAATGGTCTGCATTTATATAGCACCTTTCTATCTTATCCAGATACTCAAAGCGCTTTACACTACAATCTGTGCCCTCATTTACCCATTCATACAGCACTTTACTAGAACTCTACAAAGCTAATTGAGCAAATCATTCCAAAGAGACTAATCAGTGCTTTGAGATCACATTCATACATCGATGGGACACACATCGGAGGCAATGAGGGGTTCCGTGTCTTGCCCAGGGACACTTTGACATGTGACTGCTGGTGGATTCGAACCCCCAACTCTTGTATTGGAGGACAACTGCTCTAACCACTCAGCCACATGTGCATGGTTTGTTTTCAGCCTCTCCGTGACCAGACTTGTTGCTGGATTTAACTGTCTAACACCCGTCTCTCTCTTATTCTTTGTTTGTTGTTGTCGTTTGTTAAAGTAAAAATCTAATAATAATCTAAAAATATTCATATTACTGGCAGGTTAGTTTAAAATGTAACTTAAAATGTAACCTTCATCTGAAATATTGTAAATAAAAGACATTATAAATGAAAAAGCTGATCAAAAATTGGTTTAAAATCAGGAAAAAGCTGACAATGAATTTAAACAATGACTGTCAACACGTTCAAATGTGTTCTCTCAGTTTACGTTTTTAGACCTTAAAATATTTATATTACTATAACATAACATCTAAAATAAAATAATTGTTGAGCTATATTTGATATAATTTTGGCAGAAGTAGTAATGTTTGCATTTTTTTTCTCTAATTTTAAGTCTGTAGCACCATGAAACCACAGAGGTTTGTTTCTCATGTGACTAATATGTTAAAATAAAATTTAAAAAATAAAATAAAATTCAAATAAATAAAGTTTACTCCTCCTTAAATCGCCACCTTATTGTGGTGGAGGAGTTTGTGCGCCTGAATGATCCTCAGAGCTATGCTGTCTGGAGCAATTGTAATTATCCCTGGTAGGGTCTCCCAAGGCAGATTGGTCCTAGGTGACAGGCCAGACAAAGAGCAATTCAGAAGACTTATATGGACAGGAAAGAACAAGGAGCTCAGTGTCCCTTGCTTGGACGAGGGTTACCGGGGCCCCACCCTGGAGCCAGGCCTGGGGAGGGGCTTGTCGAGGGGCGCCTGGTGACCGGGTCTCTACCCATGGAGCCCAGTCGGGCTCAGCCTGAAGGACCAACATGGGGTTGCCTTCCTGTGGGACCACCACCTGCAGGAAGGGCCATAAAAGTCAGGTGCATGATGCCAAGGGCAGTGGTCGAAAGCGGGGCCTTGGCACTCTGACCCTGGCTTAACAAATCTGGCTCTTGGGACATGGAATGTGACCTCTTTGGGGGGAAAGAGTCTGAGCTTGTGCGTGAGGTTGAGATGTACTGACTAGATATAGTTGGGCTCACCTCGACGCACAGCATGGGCTATGGAACCAATTACCTTGAGAGGGGCTGGACCTTATTGCCTCTGGAGTTGCCCATGGAGAGAGGCGTCGAGATGGTGTGGATCTACTTTTAGCCCCCCGACTTGGTGCCTGTGTGTTGGAGTTTTCCCCTGTGGATGAGAGGGTGGTTTCCCTGCGAGTTTGGGGGGGGGGGGGGGGGGGGCAGGCTCTGACTGTTGTTTGTGCATATGTGCCAAATGCAGGCCAGAGTATCTGGCCTTCTTGAAGTCCTTGGCGGGAGTGCTGGAAGGTGAGGCAGCTTGGGACTCCTTTATTCTGCTGGGGGACTTCAATGCCTTCGGGGTTAATAACAGCCGGTCAAAGCAGATGGCCGCTTGTCCTGAGCCTGGTTCTGCTGGAGGTTTCTTCCTTTTAACTGTTGCCACTGTGCTTGCTTAGGATGGGAGACTGCAACGAAGCCAAGATTCAACTTGTCTGCTGGATTCCTTAGATAGAGAACTTTATTAATTGGCTTTTATGTATGTGAATGTTCCTGTAAAATGCCCTGACACAACTTTGTTGTGATTTGGCGTTACATAAATAAACTTAATTGAATTGAATTGAACAGTGTGACCTGGAGGGGCAAGATTGGGAGAAACAGCCTCTGAACTCGAGCAGTCTTCTTTTGTTGGACTTCTGTGCTAGTCACAACTTGTCCATCACAAACGTCATGTTAGAACATAAGGATGTCCATAAGTTCACTTGGCACCAGGACACCCTAGATCGTAGAGCCATGATGGACTTTGCAGTCATGTCATCTGATTTGTGGCTGTTGGTTTTGGATACTTGGGTGAAGAGAGGTGTTGAACTGTCAATTGATCACCACCCCTGTAGTGAGTTGTATCAAATGGAGGGGAAAGATGCCGGACAGAGCCGGTAGACCCAAACATGTAGTGAGGGTTTGCTGGGAATGCTTGGCAGAAAAACTAGTCTGAAAAAAACACACAACAAAACTGATTCTTCCCCCAACAGCTTACTCCAAAGTGGAACAAACCAGTTCTGCCTGTGATATGTTCTGTCTGATGAAGCCTTCCGGACTGAAGGCGAAACGTTTCAGCACAAAAAAAGAAACCATCCAGATGAGCTGACTGAAAAATGTTGGATTGTATACCTGGATTATTGAGCATGGGCTTTGTTGTTTAGTCTGAAAAAACTTAAACTCACACCTCAAAGAGAGTTTTAATCGCATCCCAGCTGAGGTGTGGGACATTGTGTCTGAGTGGGCCATGTTCCACACCTCAATTGTTGAGATAGCTGCCTTGAGCTGTGGCCACAAAGTTGTAGGTGCTTCTCGCAGTGGCCACCCTGGAACCCGGTGGTGGACACCCTGGGTTAGGGAGGCTGTCAAGCAGAAGAAGGAGTCCTATCCATCCTTGTTGGTTGGTGGAACTCCAGAGGCAGCTGAAGAGTACTGAAGGGCCAAGTGGTCTTCAGCCTTGGCTGTTGCTGAGGCAAAAGCTCAGATGTGGGAGGAATTCAAGGATTCAAGGTTCTTTATTTGTCATACACACCACATGTGGTACATGTGGTGGATGAAAAATGTGTATACAGGGTCCCAGTTACATTCAACAATATAATTAAAATGTAAAATAAAAACAGTAATAAGATCTGATATGCCATCCATTATCTTTACCCGCTTATTCCATTTTGGGTCACGGGGGTCGCTGCTGCCCATGTCCCGCAATCACTGTGCGAGGGGCGGGGTACATCCTGGACGGGTTGCAAGTCCATCACAGGGCCACATAGAGACAAATGAAACAAACAACCATTCACTCTCTCACTCACACCTAGGGAAAATTTAGAGTTACCAATCAGCCTAACATGCATGTTTTTGGTCTGTGGGAGGAAACTGGAGTACCCGGAGAAAACCCACGCATGCACAGAGAGAACATGCAAACTCCGCCCAGAAGGCCCCTGGACCAAGGTTTGAACCAAGGGCCTGCTCGCTGAGAAGCAGCAGCTCTACCAGTTGTGCCATCGTGTTGCCCAGATCTGATATGAACTAAGAAAAACGTTAACTAAAGTTCAGTTCAGTAAGGCCTTAGACAGACTATTGGTCGGCTCCGAGGAGATTCTGGCAAATTATCAGGTGGCTGAAGAAGGGAAAGCGGTGTTTTACTAGAACTGTTCAGTGAAGGTGGGGTGCTGCTGACCTCAACCATTGATGTCATCGGGAGGTGGAAGGAATACTACTCGGACCTTCTCAATCCCACCGACACATCTTCCATGGAGGAAGCAGAGTCTGGGGACTTCAGGATCGGTCTGTCCATAACCGTGGCTGAGGTCGCCGAGGCAATTAAAAAGCTCTGCAGTGGCAGGACTTTGGGGAAGGATGAGATTCACCACGATTTCCTTAAGGCTCTGGATGTTGTGGGGCTGTCTTGGTTGGCACACCTTTGCAACATCAGTGGACATCGGGGGCAGTGCCACTGGATTGGCAGATTGGAGTGGTGGTTCCCCCTCTTCAAAAAGGGAGACCGGAGGGTGTGCTCCAATTACAGGAGCATCCCTCTCCTTAGCCTCCCTGGTAAGGTCTATTCAGAGGTACTGGAGAAGTGAGTCCAATTGTTGGTCAAACCTCAGATTCAGGAGGAACAATGCGGGTTCCGTCCTGGTTGTGGAACACTGATTACCCTCACCAGGGTTCTTGAGGGGTCATGGGAGTTTGCCCATCCAGTCTAGATGTGTTTTGTGGACTTGGATAAGATGTTTGACTGTGTTCCTTGGGGTACACTGTGGGAGATGCTCCATGAGTATGGGATTGGGGGCCCTTCTACGGGCTGTTTGGTCCCTATTCAAGCAGTGCAAGAGTTTGGTTCGCATTGCTGATAGTAAGTTGGACCCTTTCAAGGTGGGAGTTGAACTCCACCAGGGCTGCCTGTTGTCAAGATTATGTCCATACCTATTTATAGACAGAATTTCTTGGTGCAGCCAGGGGATGGAGAGAGTCCATTTCCGTGGCCTCACAGGATTTCTTCTCTGCTATTTGCGGTTAATGTGGGCCTGTTGGAGTCATCATGCCGTGATCTTCAGCTCTCACTGGAGTGGTTTGCAGCCAAGTGTAAAGCAGCTGGAATGAGAATCATCACTTGCAAATCTGAGGCCATGGTCCTCAGCCGGAAAAAGTTGAATTTCTCTCTTCAGGTCAAGGGTGAGGTTTTGCCTCAAGTGAAGGAGTTCAAGAATCTTGGGGTTTTGTTCATGAGTGAGGGACGAATAGAGCATGAGATTGACAAGATGGATTGGTATAGCGCCTGCAGTATTGCAGAGTCTGTGCTGGTCTGTTGTGGTGAAGAGGGAGCTGAGCTGTAAGGCAAAGCTCTCGGTTTACCCGTCGGTCTACACTTCTACCCTCACCTATGGTCACAAACTCTGGGTAGCGACCAAAAGAATGAGATTGCAGATAAAGGCAGTTGAAATGAGTTTCCTCCACAGGGTAGCTGGACTCTCCTTTAGAGACAGGGTAAGTTCAGGTATCTGGGAGAGACTCAGAGTAGAACTGCTGCTCCTCCACATCGAGAGGAGCCAGTTGAGGTGGTTTGGGCATCTGGTAAGGATGCTTCCCTAGGGAGGTGCTTCAGGCATGTCCAACTGAGAGGAGACCTCAGGGAAGACCCAGAATACGCTGGAGAGACTACGTCTCTCGGCTTGCCTTGGGGTCCCACCCCAGAAAAGCTGGAAAAGGTGGCTATGAGAAATGATGTCTGGGCATTCCTGCTTAAGCTGCTGCCACCGTTATTCAACTAGAAATAAGTGGAAGAAAATGGATGATGGATGGAGGATGGATGAATGGATAAAGTTTTACTTCTTGAACAGAAGATGCCTTGTTGTTGGATTTCGAGCACACAAAAACATCAGACTTACTTGGGATTGTCGTAGGTTTTATTTGGTCACATTAAATCATAAAGAACTTTTCTGTATGGATCAGGAACACATCAATCAATACAGTACATAAACAATCCTGCATATATGTTGGTGGATGTAAAGTGGCTGCACTCACCAGGTTCGCAGGTCAGCGTCACAGTTGCAGAAGTGTTTGGGGTCTGTACAATTGTTTTCAATCCCACAGGCACATTTCTGTACCCCAGGTCCTGAACCCCCCCAGTACCAGTGCCTCTTGTTGTCTCGTCCCACCCACCAGGTAAATGGAGCACCATCTAGGAGTCAAACCAACAATTTTTTACAGTTTACTTTCATTTTTACACATCCAGCTTTTAAGTAACTACATTTAGTAACTACATTTGCTCAAATTCCTATAAACTTTGACAGAAATGTTGAACTTTCTATTTGCATTAGTCTTAATTTGTGTCGCCCCTGGACTCAATGTTTGGTGGACATGTGTTTTGTTGCCGTTTTACTTTTGTCATGCTAGGACAACTGGAATGCTGTTGTGTTTGTTGTCTAAACAGTTCTAAGACTCTCTGAGGGTTAGACCCATCAGAACTCCTGCAGCTTCATACTCCAGCCAGAGCACTAAGGTCTGAAGTCCAACAACTTCTAATCATCTCCACCCCACATCAAATACATCCAGACTCTTGAATTATTTAAATCCACTCTTAAAACACAAATGCACTACAGAAATATAGCTTGACCTAATTTAACACCCCCTGGGTCAGAGTGCACAACACTTGGCTGATGGTCACTTCTCCCAAGCGAAGAGAAAGAATTGGAAACAGCCTCCATTCCTTTCCAATGTTGGGGTGCCAGGTCAAAATCCAAAATGTCTGCTATCATTAATGTATGTACTTGTTGAAAGCATAACTTAAAAAACAAGTGAGGTACTGACTTCCATTTTGGTGTTTGGCTACATCTAGGTGTAAGAAAGGTTCTTTCAGAACATTGGGTTACCACATCAAAATCCAAAATGGCTGACACCATAGATGGGCACAGATGTATAACTTGAAAAGTAGGCAACGTGCTTTTTTCCATTTTGGTGTGCATGTTCCTCTAGACATTAAAAAAAGATTCCTATTGAAAATTGGGCCATAAGCTCTGCTCTCATGAGCTAGTACCATACCATACCATACCATACCATACCATTTTATTTACAGAGCACTTAAAACAGCGACAAGGCCAACCAAAGTGCTGTACAGACAGAACAGCAGGTAACACACAAAGCAATATACAAAATTAAGTAAATCAGAATATAGACATAAAAACGATACAGATAATGACGACTAACCAGTGTGGAGCATACAGGTTCAAAACACAGATCATCTGGCGTTGAATGCTATTGAATAGTAGTGGGTTTTTAAACGGGACTTGAAAACCGAGAGGGAGGGGGCCTGTCTGACAAGCAGAGGTAACTCGTTCCAAAGTCTTGGTCCTGCTACAGAGAAGGCCCTGTCACCTCTGCACTTAAGATGAGTTCCTGGAACTGTGAGGAGCAACTGGTCCGCTGACCTCAGGGAACGTGGTGGGACATACGGTTGTAGCAGATCAGAGAGATGGGGGGGAGAAACTGTTCAGTAATTTGTAGACATACATGAGTATTTTGAACTGGATTCGAAAGTGAACCGGTAACCAGTGCAGTGAGGCCAAAACTGGTGTGATGTGCTCTCTTTTGCCTGTACTGGTTAAAAATCGGGCTGCTGCATTCTGGACAAGTTGTAGTCGTGCTATGGAGGTCTGACTGATACCAAACAGGAGTGAATTGCAGTAATCAAGCCTAGATGTAATGAATGCATGTATTACTGTCTCCAGGTTATTTTTGGACAATATGGGCTTCAGTTTAAACAGCCGCCTCAGTTGGAAAATCATGATTTAACAATCACATGATTGTTAAGTTTCAGGGAAGGGTCCATTATCACTCCCAGATTAGTGACTCTTTGTTTTTCTGACAGGGTTAGAGCGGAGAGGTCTATGCAGTGGTTTGTGATTGTGTCATTGGGAGGGAACAACATGACTTCAGACTTCTTTTCATTGAAACTTAAGAAGTTTAAAGCCATCCAGTCCCTGATGTCAGCCAGGCAGTCGAGCAGAGGTTGAATAGAGCATGTGCCATTGTGTCTTAGGGGTAAGTAAATTTGACAGTCATCGGCGTAGAAGTGGAAGGGCATGTTGTGTTTCCGGAAAATAGCACCAAGCGCACTAGTACCAATAATACACATAACGTATGCTTTTGAAGATTCTCAGTCATTCAGGACATGATAAATTCAAAAAACGTTCAATACAAAAACAACTGGACTTTATTTGTAACAGAACAGAATTCTGTTACAAATAAAATCTAGTTGTTTTTGTATTGAACGTTTTTTGAATAGTACACATAACGTATCTGCTCAGGACTAGTTATGGATAAGTTACTCAGGTTAGATATTCATTCATCTTGTTAGCAATACAGTATGTATATGTAAAAAAAAAAGCTTCCAGTTGATATTTTATTCCATTTTCAGCGTATGTCTGCATGTTGGACACAACTTACATACATCGACATAAGTTCTCTAAAACATTTTAGTGTGACAGGGCTGTGAGTCGGCTACACTAAGCTGAAAATTGTATCTTTTGATTTCTTTTAGCCCATCTACATCACTCAGGCAGTACAGAGGCAGTGGTTAGAGCGGCCACCTCATAGCAGGAAGATCACAGATTCAAGAGCCAGCTGCAGCCTTTTTTGGCAGGAGATAATTTTTTTTCTTCTTCTTTCGGCTGCTCCCTTCTTCAGGGGTCACCACAGTGAGTAACTCACACGAAGACTTGGCAATTGTTTTTACGCCGGATGTCCTTCCTGACTCGGCCACAGACCACCGAGCTACCACAGCCCTCTGTGTGGAGCAGAGAGCTGCCATCTAGGGCGCCCGGGGGAGCAGATGGTGGGGGTCAAGGACCTTGCTCAAGGGCCCAGAGTGGGACAAATGAGGGTGGAGGCAGGTGTGGGTGCTTCACCTTTCCCACCCACATTTTGATGTTGTCAGTCTGAGGAGAACCAGTCTGATTCCAGGCCCATGTTCTGTAAACTCTGCGACACCACCACTCAGTTAATAATTAAAGCCCCCAGTATACTCCCACGTACGTCCGTTCATGCGTATGTACGCGTGTACTGTACGCAGTGGGTTCAGACTTCATACTTGAGCGTACAACCTGAGCAGCTGCAGAGCAGCTTCATAGACAAGGGGCGTTTACCTTGGGACAAATAGAGTTCGCTGATTGGTCATTTGCTGACACACCTACTGGATTGATTGACAGGTCAGAAAAAAAAAAAAAAAACGAGCGCTGGCAGTCTCAGCCGCAGCAGTGTTCTGTGTTTTTATATGTTGTTAATAAAAAGATCTAAAAAATAAAAAAACAGGGAGCGCTGGCTCTGCAGCCCACACATCAGACCAGCCCACCAGGAAATCTCCAGACTCTCCCACAGCCATGCTGGACCTGAGTTTAATTTGCTCGTGACAAATTCCTTCATTTCTCACCATCACCATTTCAGTCATGGCATCAACGGAGGAGGAAGAGATCACTTGCCTCTTGGCAAAAAACAAAACAAAAGGCCAGATAAGGGATGAAAAAGGGGAATTTAATACATTGGTGTCGCATACGAAACCGTCTGTCGCTGAGTAGTTTATTGTGCGACACCATGTACACGTACGTGTTCGTAAAAATTGAGCTTTGCACGGACATGCCCTGGGGTTACGCTCGTACCTCCGCGTACGTACGTGCGTACCTCCGCGTATGGACGTATGCGGGAGTATACTGGGGGCTTAACTCTAAATTATCACCCAGTGAAATATTTCCTACCTCTTATTTTGTATCCAGTTTTAGTTCTAGTCTTAGTTATCTGCTTGTGTTGAACCTGTTTTACCACATCTATTTTTTTTTACTTTGTCTCTGATTTTCTTTTTTTTATGTTATTTAACCATAAGTTTTATTTATTTTAAATTTGTCAATAATTTGTTATTACTATCTGATAAATTAAACAAAGCCATCCTGAGGTCCACAATATAAACAAGTAGTTTTCATTCATTCAACATTTATTTAGACAGGTTAATTCCATCGAGCCTCGGGGACTCATTTACAAGACCTGATTTCTTAACAGAGTGATGACAATAGTGAATTACAACGACAACAATAGACAGTCAAAAAGGAGGCATACATTTTTTTTATTTTTTTTAACAAATCAAAACAAAATAGCAACCAAAAGGATAGTCAAAAGGAAAAGCAGCGAAAAGAAAGGAAAAAAAAAACACCTCAGCTAGATTGTAAGGCGGTGTAGAAAACTAGAAACAGGAACATGTCTGCATTGGTTTTTGCCATGAACTTAACAGATATTTGAAGCCACTTAGAGAAGTCAAGGTCGAGAGCTTCAGATATTTTTGCAAGATATAATAAGTAGTGAACACTGTCAGTATCAGCTGACCTCTTGCAGTCCAATCCCCTGAGGGATGACGAACAATAAAACTGAAATGACTCAGAATTCAGAAGAAGCAGAAATGCAAAAGGAAAAGACAAAAAAAAAAAAACTTTAGGAGGTCTGGTGTGACGAGTCTCTGTTCTGAACTTGGTGAGATCAAACTGTTTGAGTGTGACCCACAATTAAGTTTTACCAAGTCGTGAGCTTCCAGACATTTGAATGTCATTTAGATGGTTCTTAAAGGAGCTTAAGTTTTTGTGGGTGATGAAACAGGACTCACCAGGACCACTGAGCAGACGTGACATTCGGCAGGAGTACGCTACAAACTGCTCACACCTTTCTGCTCTGCTGGTGACTGACAGCATCTGCAACACAGAAAAAAAATGATTATTTCATGGATGAGCAACAAATCATAAAATAATTTTCCTGTTTAGAGTTTGTACTTCTTCATACTTTAGGCTGTTTTCATTATTCATTTCTGAAAATGTTCAGTTCTATCAGGTATAGTGCAACCTTTTATACGTCATAAAATATTTAACCTTATTTACAATAAAATGTACTTTGGTAAATGGTAAATAGACTGTACTTATATAGCGCCTTTCTATCTTATTTCAAGATACTCAAAGCGCTTCACACTACAATCTGTGTCCTCATTTACCCATTCATACAGCACTCTACTAGATCTCTACAAAGATAATTGAACAAATCATTCTAATGAGACTAATCAGTGCTTTAGATCACATTCATACACTGATGGGACACACATCAGAGGCTATGAGGGGTTCAGTGTCTTGCCCAGGGACACTTCGACATGTGACTGCTGGTGAATTCGAACCCCCAACTCTCGCATTGGAGGATGACTGCTCTAACCACTCAGTCACAGCCGCCC
This sequence comes from Nematolebias whitei, assembly GCF_014905685.2. NCBI lineage: Eukaryota > Metazoa > Chordata > Actinopteri > Cyprinodontiformes > Rivulidae > Nematolebias > Nematolebias whitei. Next base: position 10,191,013 of record NC_056506.1, on the reverse strand, counting down.
TCTTTGTACTTTGTACCCTAAACATCTCCAACTCTTTCACAAACATTGTTCTCTTTGAAATCAGCTTCAGCGTATTTCATACAGTATTTTTTTATTTATTTCAATGCTACTTTTAGTTTCTAGCTACAGTCTGGATGATTTTAGCTGTTAGTTGCAGTTTTGCTACTTTTAAATAAATAAATAATAAATAAAGTGCTATTTGTTGTCATCATTGTATGTTCCCATACAATGACAAAACTGGTTCTCTGCATATAACCCATCACACCTGGGATACACCCAGGTGGAGCAGTTTTTTTTGTTTTTTTTCCAAGTTTTGTTCTTAGCTATTGACTGTGATTTTGCTCATTTTTGCTTTTAGCTGCTGTCCTTCTTGTTTTAGCTGAAAATGTGTATCTAGTTTTACAAACCCAGATTCAGCTTCTATAACAAATTTCAGCACACACCATTTACATTTCATCCATTCAGAAGGATGGAATAATGGCATTGACATTTCAGTTAATATAAAGTCTTTCTAGTTAACTTTAGGAGGTCCTACTCAAACAAAAATATTTTATTCTTTATCTTTATTATTTTAATATTCTGAGTATAAACCAGTATTAACATTTTTCTTAGTTCATCTCTTAGATCTTATTACTGTTTTTCTTTTACATTTTAATAATTTTGTTGGATGTAACTGGGACCTTGTGTACATAGTTTCGTTCTATCACATGTACCACATGTGGTGGAATAACAAATAAAGAACCTTGAATCCTTGAATCCTAGAATCCTTGCGTTGCATCCATAAGTTATTAAACAAGGAAAAGATAAAAGAAGAATTTTAATATTTACAAATTAATCTTAGCACAATGGTAAGCATGAAATAATTTAAATGTTCTCCCACAGAGACCACATCTGGAATAAAATATGTTCCTGCAGCTTATTTTACTCTGTTTCCACTGACATTTATAACTTCGTTTTGCCCAACACTAAAAGGCAGACATCAACTATTCATGTTGTTGTCTAAGCATGTGTTGATGTGTCTGTCTGTTAGCAAAATACCTCATAAACCACTGGAAACATTTTACTAAAACTTGCAAAAAGTAATCAATCATTGTACATCTACAACTGTTTAATATGTAAAGTCAACCCAGCTTAAGATGGCCACCAAAGCCAACAGATATTAATTAAATTCAGTTTATTTATATAGCACCAATTCACAACAGAAGTCATCTCAGGGCAATGAACAGAAAGATTCATATTTATAAAAAAAAAATGTTAACACTATTTATCTGAGGAGCAGATTGCTTTGATTTTAACTACATCACAGAACTCTCATCTTTTTTTCCTTTCTTCTTTTTTCAATCTTTATAGATAAGTCACACTGAGTCTCGAAGACTCATTTACAAGCGAGACCTGTTTGGACGCACAATAAAAAGTGGCGAAAAATGACACATAGGGTTTGGAGACAAAAAAAATTCCTAACACACTCAATCTTTGGTTGAAGGTTAACAGCGCAACGATAAAAATAAAATCTCACACACTAGCACATAAAGACGCCGATATTCCACAGGGTGGATGGGGGGTTGGGGGGGGGGAGACTCAAGGATGGTGAGCAGTCCAGAGACAGCACACAGAGGCACTGCAGAGTTCAGATAAAATTGCTCAGTTCAAATAGTTCCCTCTGGAGAGATCCATACACACTTGGGGGGTGTCGAGGATGACCAAGGACAAATCCAGAGTCTTGAAATGATGACAGAATGTTTCTTCAGCTGGGCCCCTCTGATTAGTCCATGGAATTCCTCGGTAGGAGGGGAGGGGTAGAGCATCAGGTTTACAAAACTTTCAGGCGAATTAAGATGAGATGGCCTGTCAAGGCCAGTCAAGGAGCCGAATTCAGATAAACACGATTGTTTTGGGGACAGGCAGAACTTTAATGACATAAACCTTGAGTCTGTGTTGGGTCCACTCAGTTCCGAAACATCCAAATTAAATGGCCACAACAAAGGACCGTACCCGAGGAGAATCCCCGAGATCTGATCCATCCTGCCAAAAGCATTTGAGTCTGGGTGCTCAACGCACGAGTCAAGCCATCGTAAGGCAAGCAGCCTGATCGGGTCCAAATTTGCTGCCGATGACTTCCTTGATTGTAGATAAAACAGGAACCAGCCAAATCCAAAAGGCAGGAAACCATAATCAATCATAAATCTAATTAAATATGCATCCTTAAAATCCACAAATGACAGCAGAGATAGACACATCATCAAGTCTTCCATGTCGATGAGATATCCAGCTGTGTGCGTGCCAATAGGGCAAATCGGCTCACCTAAAACCTGTCTTCTCTTCGAAAAAAATTTATCAATTGCATCGAGCGACCAACTGACCAAATCCAAATCCATAAATTATGATTTGAAAGATTTGTAGAAGAGAGGCTCTAAGTAGTTTCACAGACAGGATTGAGCAAAAGCAAAGCAGAGAGGGAGAGGAGGACAAGAGCAAGTGTTGAAGTGAAATTAAAAACAAATTTTCTTTTTTTTGTAATTAAAAAATTAAACTGCTTGAGCAAACATGAAGATGACAGTGGAAAGGAAAAACACCCTCATGAGGAAGAAACCTTTAGCAGAACCAGGATCAGAACAAGTGGCCATCTGGTTTGAATGGCTGGGTTTGGTAGGAACAGATGCACAATAGCAGATCAAGAATCACATGTTAAGATAGAAATAGTATAAAATGAAAACTATTCAATTTTAATTAAAAAAATGTTCAATACAAAAATTAATATTCACATATTAAAAAATATTCAATTTTAACAATTTATTTAAGGAAATGAGGTATGGTATGGTATAAAGTTGGTATGGTATAAAGTTTATTCATTTAAAAAAAATACAAAACAATTCCATAATATAAAAAGATACAAAAGATTTAAAATGAAAGGCAGAAAGAAGAACAAATCTTATTATATCTGCCCCGTTTTCAAACAATTAGTTCAATCATAATAATTTTCAAGTAACAGAACAAAATGAATAACTCTTTCTAATTTTTCTAATTTTTCTAATTCTAATACAAAACACACACTAAGCTGCTTCATATATACTTTTTTAACAATTCAGCTTTGATCTTTTTCTTAAATGTACACATTGACTTGACATTTTTCACATCACTCTCTAGACCATTCCACAATCCAATTCCTTGGATTGAGGTAGACCTTCCCTTCAGACTAGTTCTGAATTTTGGTTTGACAAATATCTCTATCCCCTTAAGATTATAACAACTTTGTCTTTTAACAAAATTTCTTTGGATATTTAATGGTAATGTGTTATTCTGAGCCCTATACATAACTGATAAAATACTGTAATCTACCAAATCATGGAACTTCAATAACTTCAGTTGATAAAATAATGTGCTTGATGGGTGACTGTAATGCTTTCTGGTGATAATTCTTACAGCTCTTTTCTGTAAAATAAAAATAGGTTTTGTAAATGTTTTACACGCTTTCCCCCAAACATCAATGCAATAGATTAAATGTGGAACAATAATTGTGTTATACAACATGTACAGAGCTTTATCATTTAATAATTCCCTGACTTTGTATAGTACTGCAATAGATTTAGCTATTTTTGTTCTTACAGAATTGATGTGATTTTTCCATGTTAGCTGTTCATCAATGATTACACCCAAAAATTTCATCTCATTAATTCTACAAATCTCAACACCCTCAATTTTAAATGGATCATCAACAGTTCTCTTTTTTGTTACTAAATATCATGTATTTAGTTTTATCAAAATTTAATGATAATTTATTAATTTTAAATCGTTTGTATTTTATCAAATTCTGTCTTCATCAATTCCAACATCTGTTTTACATCTTTACCCAAACAAAAAAATGTGGTGTCATCTGCAAAAAGGACACATTTGAGGAGTCCTGATACATTCACTAAGTCATTCACATATAAAATAAATAACTTTGGTCCAAGTACAGAGCCTTGAGGAACTCCACAAGTGATATTGCACAGGTCAGATCTTACACCATTTATTTGTACAAACTGTTTCCTATCTTTTAAATAGCTAGATACCCAGTGTAATGTTGGTCCTCTTATACCATATTTATTTAATTTTTCAAGGAGAATAGTGGTCAAGAGTATTGAATGCTTTGTAAAAAATCTACAAAAATACTAACACAATACTGTTTTTGATCGACAGCAGTAGTTATTTGTTCTATTATTTCCATGAGAGCCATTGATGTAGAGATTTTTTCTCTAAACCCATACTGACTGCTACTTAGAATGTTTTGTTTAGTAATAAATTTATCTAATCTGGTCACAAATAGTTTTTCTAGAATTTTTGAGAACTGTGGTAATAAGGATATTGGTCTATAATTATTGAACACACATTTATCACCATTTTTAAAGAGAGGAACTACCTTTGCTACTTTCATATTGTCTGGAAATATTCCTTTTGAAAATGATAAATTACAAATATATGTAAACGGCTCGATAACATAACTCATTATGTCCTTTACAAACATCATATCCATGTCCACCCAGTCTTTTGATCTCTTATCTGTAAGATTTTTTACTACATTCATTATTTATTCTTTGTCAGTTCCATTAAGAAAAATATTGTTGTCACAACTTATAACTGAATGGTTCACATTATTATCTACTTTTGGTATTTTAGCTGCAAGTCTTGATCCAACGTTCAAAAAATGATGATTAAATCCATTTACAATTTCATTTTCATCATGGATTTCATTGTCATCCTTCAAAAAATATTGTGAAATACCTGTTTTTGTTTATGACTTTTCAGAACACTATTTATTACTCGCCATGTTGCTTTCATATCACCATTACTTTTATTTAATAAATCACTATAATATTCCTTCTTGTGTTTCCTTATTATCGCTACAAATTTATTTTTATACTTCTTATATTTCTCTTCAGCCTCTTGTGTTCTCAATTTCAAGAAACATGTATACAAATAATTCTTTTTTTTTTACATGCATTTCCCAACCCTTTCGTCATCCATGGTTGGTCAACAACATTTCTCTTTGTATAATTATTTTGCACACAATTCTTTTCATACAGAGCTCCCAAAATATTCATAAACTCATCATATGATCTGTTCACATCATCAACATACACATCTTTCCAGCTTTGTTTATGTAAATCATCTTTTAATTTGTCCATTGCTTTTTTTGATGAGTTTATTGTTTTTTTCTTAATTGTAATTTCTTTTGTAATGCTTTGATCATTTTTATAAATCGTGAAAACTGGTAAATGATCACTCATATCACTCATTAAAATACCTCCCATCACATCCCCATTTGTTACATTTGTGAAAATATTATCGATTATTGTAGCACTATGAGTTGTAATTCTTGTTGGTTTCGATATTAACGGATAAAGATTTAAACTATACAATGAATTTGTAAATGTACTGATGTTATTTGAATCTGTTTTATTTCCCAGGTCAATATTAAAGTCTCCACACAAAAAAATGCTTTTATTAAAACTCTTGTCCAATAGTTGTACGATTTTATCAGTGAATATTTCTATATTTCTCCAATCAGTGAACCCCAGGAAAGCTACTGGCCCAGATGGAGTACCTGGCAGGGTGCTCAAAGCATGTGCCCTCCAGCTCGCCCCCACCTTCACCAGAATTTTCAATCTCTCCCTGGCCCAGGCTGTCATCCCTCCCTGCTTAAAATCTGCAACCATCATCCCAGTGCCGAAAACGCCTAGCATCACCAGCCTGAATGATTACCGACCGGTGGCTCTCAGCCCGGTAATCATGAAGTGCTTCGAGAGACTGGTTCTCCAGCACATCATGGACTATCTCCCTCCGAACTTTGACCCCTACCAGTTTGCATATTGCACCAACAGGTCCACAGAGGATGCTATTGCAGTAGCTCTCCACACCGCGCTGAGCCACCTGGAACAACAGCACAGCTATGTTCGAATGCTCTTTGTGGATTACAGCTCGGCCTTTAACACAATCATTCCGGACATTCTTATAAATACATTGGACAATCTCGGCCTCCCCCCACTCACATGTGCCTGGATAAAAGACTTCCTAACGAATCTGCCCCAATCTGTAAGACTTGGTCCCCACCTCTCCTCCACTCGCACGCTGAGCACTGGCTCCCCACAGGGCTGTGTGCTGAGCCCCCTGCTGTACTGTCTCTACACCCATGACTGCAGCCCGGCCCACAACAACAAGCTCATCGTCAAGTTCGCTGATGACACCACAGTGGTCGGACTAATCTCTAAGGGAGATGAGACATTTTACAGACAGGAGGTCCTGGAGCTAGCAACCTGGTGCTCAGAGAAAAATCTGGCTCTGAATATCAAAAAAACCAAGGAGGTGATTATTGATTTCAGGAAGCACAGCACCAACCTAGCCCCCCTTTACATCAACGGCGTGTGGAGAGGGTTCACACTTTCAGATTTCTTGGTGTCCATATCTCTGCTGACCTAAACTGGAAAGAGAATACCACAGCGGTCATCAAGAAGGCTCAGCAGAGACTACACTTCTTAAGAGTCCTTAAGAAGCACAACTTGAACACAAAACTGCTGCTGACCTTCTACCACTCGTCCATCGAGAGCCTGCTGACATACTGTATCTCAGTATGGTACGGCAGCTGCACCCTGGCTGACAGGGAGAGGCTTCAGAGAGTAGTCAAGACGGCACAAAAGATAATTGGCTGCCCTCTCCCCTCCCTGATGGACATTTACACATCACGCTGCCTCAACAGAGCAGAAAGCATAATCATGGACTGTTCACACCCGGGTTTTGAACTGTTTGACTTGTTACCTTCAGGGAAACGCTACAGGTGCATCAGAACAAGAACAAACAGATTCAAGAACAGTTTTTTCCTGAAAGCCATCACCACACTGAACTCACACATGCACTGATTTAATAATCTAACCTCCCAAACACCTGGACTTCTACTGTGCAATACTACTGACATTTCATACTCTCAGTCACCTTAACTACCTCACTAATATCCATAATGTGCAAAACAATTGTGTAATACTTGTATTTTTTACTTTCATTATTATATCTATATTGCTTTACATTTTTTATATTTTTAGTGTGTGTTTAATGTGTGTTTTCTTAAGGCGTGTTTTTGCACTGGAAAAAGGAGTGGCTCTTAATTTCATTGTACTGCGTATAATGACAATAAAGGCATTCTGATTCTGATATTTGATCCTGGAGATCGATATACACAACTTATCAATATGTTTTTATCATTCTTGTTTATTATTTCTATTGTTATTATTTCCATGATATTATCAACAATTATTGACATTTCATTAATTAACTTACATTTTATTTCATTTTTAATAAATAGAGCCACTCCACCACCCCTTTTGTTGCTTCTGTTCACATGATATAATTCATACCATTCGATGTGAACATTATTTGTGTTTTCATCGTTGAGCCATGTCTCTGACAGTGCTATTATTGTAAAGGTTCTGTTTAGCTGTTTTAAATAATCTGTTATTTTGGATATATTTGCATTTAAACTTCTACTATTAAAGTGAATAATAGAGAGACCTCCATTTGTTATATTGATGTCATTAAACTGTTCATTGTAATATTCACAGGTCAATTTGTCCTTCAGTAGTCTCCCCCCCCCCCCCCCCCCCCCCCCCACCCCCCACCGTGACACTCAGAATTATTGTCTGAGTGTCAAGGTGATGCCTAACAGATTTACTTTCACAAGCAGAGCATTATGGCTGGCCTTAATGTTCCACTTGATATATAAATACAACTTTATTAGAATTTGCTTTGGGTTTGTTTCAGATGTAATGGACATGGGGATGAAAACCAAAGAAGAAAACAAAGCAGAAAAGTGGGAGAAGGGTTAAAAAGTATAGAAGGAGATAGGAATAGATGAGAGAAAGCAGTATAAAGAGAACACAAATCAACATCATTGAAGTCTGTCTCTAGACCTGCGGAAAGAAAAAAAAAACAAGACAAAACTGAGAAACCACAACAACAAGCAACATATATAATGATACTTATAACATCATTAGAAAGTATTTTATACAGTACATGGTAGTACAAGATGTATTTAGTGGCCACCACAACCCAAATGAGTGTGTATCTGATAAACACCTGAATCTAAACACCTGTGTGAGCATGCTTGTCACTATATGGTTTCTCCATAAAAATGTTCAATAGTAGATGTGGGGACCCACAGACCCATCCCCACAGGACACGATGGTAACACAGGGAAGACAGGAGACACAGACACACAGTGGTCCCCAAACCCGGAGCTCTGGTCGTCTTCCAACAAGGACAACCGCACCCCCCAGAGAGAGAAGCAAAGGGAAGCCCCGGGAGATCCCCAGCAACCACAATGCAGAAACCCCAGGAGGCTGCAGCGACAAGTCCACAGGCCCCGCTGGCAACCCGCTCCTCCAGAGTAGATCCGGCCATGGACACCAAGCTCCGAGATCATACCACCCCCCAACAGAGGCCCAACAGAGCCAGGGCACCCAGGCCCCAGCAGGCAGCCACCAGGGTGGGCCTGCACACACGCCACCACCCAGCTCCAGATGCAGAGAGCCGCCAATGCACCGACAGCAGGGGGGCCCCAACACCGGAGGGGAGCGTGACGGGGGAAGTAGACCCCACATTAAATGGGCGGCCCAAATTGATCCGGGGGGGGGGGGGGTGTCCCCTCTCTTGTCCTCCAGTAGTCTAAGCCTATAGCAGTATAACAAGCCAACCCTAACTATAGGATTTATTAAAAAGGAAAGTCTTAAGCCCAGTCTTAAAACTGGACAATGTGTCAGCCTCACGGACAGAAATTGAAAGTTGATTCCACAAGAGAGGAGCCTGATAGCTTAAAGATCTTCCTCCCATTCTACTTTTGGAAACTCTAGGAACCACAAGTAAGCCTGCAGTCTGAGAGCGAAGTGATCTGTTGGGAAAATATGGAACAACAAGATCTGTAATATAAGATGGATCTAGGTAGTTGAGAGCTTTGTAGGTTACAAGTAAGATTTTGAATTAAATTCTGAATTTGATAGGGAGCCAATGAAGAGAAGCTAAAACTGGAGATACGATCTCTGCTCCTAACTCCCGTTAAGACTCTAGCAGCAGCATTTTGGATCAACTGAAGACTTTTTAAAGAAGTTTTTGGACATCCAGATAACAAACCATTGCAATAGTCCAGTTTAGACGTAACAAACGCATGAACCAGTTTTTCTGCATCATTTTTAGATAAGATGTTTCTAATTTTAGTGATATTACGCAGGTGGAAGAAAGCGGTTCTAGTAACGTTGTTAATATGGGGATAAAAGACATGTCCTGATCAAAAATAACACCAAGATTTTTAACATTAGAGCTGGAAGCCAGATTAATGCCATCCAAGGAGAGTGAAAGACTGAAAAAATTATTCCTAAAATGCTCAGGTCCAAAAACCAAAACCTCAGTCTTGTCTGTATTCAAAAGCAGAAAATTTGGGGTCATCCAGGTTTTTATGTCTTTAAGACATGCTTGTAGTCTAAGTAGATGATTGGATTAATTGGGTTTCATGGACAAATATAACTGTGTCTTCAACATAACAATGAAAATTTATGGATGCTGTTTAATAACTTTTTCTGATGGAAGCATATATAAGGTAAAGAGTATTGGTCCAAGCACTGAACCCTGAGAAACTCCATGACTAACTTTGTTGTATGAAGAAGCCTCATTATTTACATTAACAAATTTGAATTTATCAGATAAATATGATTTAAACCAATTTAGAGCTGTTCCTGTAATCCCAATATCATATTCAAGCTTCTGAAGTAAGATATTGTGATCAACTGTATCAAATGCAGCACTGAGGTCTAACAGGACTATTATAGACACCTGTCCATTATCAAAGGTCATTTCGAATTGGTAATAAAGGGCAGCCCTGACGGAGTCCAACTACCACCCTGAAGGGGCTCGACTTACTACCAATAATGTGAACCAAACTCTCGTACCACTTGTATATGAACCGAACAGCCCATTGCAATAGGTCTCTCTTGTAAATGAGTCCCTGAGCCCCAATGGGATTAACCTGTATATAAACGTTGAATGAAATTATGGATCCTGGCGAGTACAGAGAGCAGTTTTATCCCCCAACAGGAGCAACAGTCAGGGGGTGGGAGTCAAGGGGTTGGAGTCAGGGCGTTGGCGGGGAGGTGGAGGATGGTGGCATTGGCCTTCATAGATAAATCTTTAGCCACCCTAATTATTTACGGATACTATACTTGTAAGCAATATAAAAACTAGAAAATGGTTTCCTCAAATGATTGGGTAGCTGGTACACACACGCACACACACACACGCACACACATCGGTGGCTGTTTTGGATTTTGACATGGTAGCACCGTTTTTGACAGCGACATTTCTTACTCTTAGATGCAGCCACACATCAAGATGAAAGTCAGACTCTTTACCTCTCTTGATTTTCAAGTTATCCTGCTTACAAGATGAACCAGATAAGACAGATGTTTATTGTCGAGCTAAAACAGTTGCTAAGGTTTTCCAGCTTTTGCAGTCCACTTTTGACATAATCCAGTCAGATTTGTTCCATCTCAAACTTGTCCTAAACACCTACAAAACCAAAGGGATGCTTTTTTCAAACAGGAAGTCAGTTCCAGCAGTTCTTATTTTGATTTTATCCTTGAATGGTGCCCCAATTGAGTTAGTCAATTCCTACAAACATTTGGGTAGCTTGGTCAATTCACATCTCTCTTTTAAGCTCCACGTGGAAAACCTAATAAGGAAACTGAAAGTTAAAGTGGGTGTCTTTTTCAGAAATAGATCCTGTCTAACTCTGAATAGTAGGAAACACCTTGTAACGGCAACTTTCCTCGACTACGGTGATATTATTTACATGAACGCCCCTACAAGCACTCTGCAGATGTTGGACGCTGCCTATCATGGTGCGCTAAGATTCATAACTGGCTGTAACTACCGTTCCCACCACTGCACCCTGTATTCACTGGTTAACTGGACATCATTAACTTCACGCAGACTCTCTCACTGGTACATTTTCATCTTTAAATCACCTCTTGGTCTGCTGCCTTCATATATCTCCTCCCACGTCTCTGTGTGAGTGCAGCTACAACATGCGCTCAGGACATTATTACATGCAGTGTTCTCTTAGTGCGGACTGAAATAGGCAAAAGGGCCTTCTCCTAATCCTCACCTGTTTCCTGGAATATCTTGCAAAATAATCTGAAGCTCTCGACCTTGACCTCTCTAAGTGGCTTTAAACATCTGTTAAGTTCCTGGGAAAAACCAATGCAGACATGTTCCTGTTTTTAGTTTTCCTTTTAACTACCATTTTATTACACTTGTTAAAAAAAATTCTCAAGTTGCACGCATCCTTTATGAGTGTCTATTGCTGTCTTTGTTGTTCCACTGTTGTCATCACTCTTTGTTAAAATCAGGTCTCTCTTGTAAATGAGTCCCCAAGGCTCCATGGGATTAAACCTGTATAAATAAAGGTTGAATGAATGAATGAAACAGTCAGACAATTGGAGGGTGTTTCCATGTCTCCTCTTCATGTCTGTGACGGGGGACCATAAAGGGCCAGCTTTTCTTTTATAGTAAAGCATTTTTCCTAATGCCTTTCATTCCAGAGTTTTAATTCAAGATGGCCTCCATAGTCATGGAGTCATTGATGTGTTGAGGCTTACTCTAAACTATAAGGATTGGGTTAACTCCAAAAGTCAATCAACTGTACATGTAGCTCCAATGTTTACGATAATATGCTAACAGAGATTGTTGACTCTAAAACTTAATACCATCATTTGCAGTAAATGTATGTGTTGAGGATGACTCTCAGCTATTATCATATCAATTTGTTGCTCAATCTCTGTGAAAAAGGAAGTCATTTTTGAGTCAGAGTAAGTCATTTTTGTGTTGGTGAATGTTGTATAGCTGTGGCAGTCTTCTTGAATAGGGTGACCCTAAAAGTTGTTGATGTACATCGGTTGAGTACTCTTATGCCCCTTTTCCATTAGTACCGGTACGGGCCGACTGGACCCTACTTGGCCCGGTTCTGAGGCTTTTCCATTAGTACCGGTACTTAGCACCGGTTACTATTTTCAGTACCCTTGGCTCTGTGGTTCTAACTGGAACGAAGAGGTACTAAAACGTGACGTCAGAACACTGTCGGTCACTGATTGTTCGGGGGCGGAGTCGGGGGCGGAGTCACTGGATCCTTCAGAAACTTTTCAAAACAATAATCCGCCATTTGCAATTTCTCGGACTGGAGCAGCGGCTGGACTTGTTTTAAAGATTTTTAAAACAATACTGACAACATCTTGGTCTAATGCTGATGTGCTGGCATTTTTTGTGCTTGGTGGCCGACAACATAATTCAGAGCAAGCTGGATGGAGCTCTGCTGGTGTACCCGATCCTCCCTCCGGAGCCTCGGAGCGCCAGGCCGGGCAGGGCGTCATCTCCCCGGCTCCAAGTTCAGCTGGTCACCACGGAAGATCCTTCGATGTGCCGACTCGGAGGCTCGGGTTCCGGCTACCAGCCTTGTGTGCTCAGAGCTCCGCAGGTCACTGCGAAGCTGGAGATGGGGACGCGCAGATGGCCGTTGCGAGACCCCGGCCGCGCATAATCATGAAGGCTGAATCCCGATCCCACCCGGCAGTCAGGTGGACTGGACAGTCTGGGACGGACGGTGGAAGAGATTTTTAAATAAAATAATATTTTGTTTTTATACAAAAAATGTTTTAAAAAATTGCTGAAGCGATTAAAAATGATTTTTTTTTTTTTTTTACACGTAAAATGTTTTTTAAAATCGCTTCCACCTTTCGTTGCAGACCTGTCTCTGTCCGCCTGTCTGCGCGTGTCGGGCCTTCATGATTACGCACGGCTGGAGACTTGGAACGGCCTCTGCGAGTCACCAGCTGAGCTCGGAGCTGGGAAGATGAGCCTGCCCGTCCTGTCTCCGGAGGAGAGGATCGTGTGACTGCGGGCAGTGTCGTGCGAGACCAGCAGAGCGTTGAAGATTTAAAAAAAAATAAAAATAAACGGTGCCAGCTTCATCATGAAATCCTGTTTTCACTTTAATGACTGTTAACTCAGCTGAAAATCATAAAAAGACACAAAACTATTGGATCTCAGGAATATTTCCCTCAAACATGTTTAAAGAAAAGAGACGACCTTCAGTTCAACTTTATTTTAACCCACAAATGTACAAATCACAAAACAAGAACTTTAAAGCAAAGCCAAAAATAAAATGTATATATGTGAACAAGAAAGAAAACCACACATCTAAAATGAATATTAAAAGTAGACACAATGGGTGCAAATACATCAAATGATGATGAAAACCTATAAAAATTTAAATCTAGATGTTTTTGTAGAATCTGGTTCATCAGAGTTTTAATTTATATACATATATATATATTTATATATCTAAATATATATAGATAAATACATATATGTATATACATAATTGTGTGTATATACATATGTGTGATATATATATATCACATATGATATA
>NC_056506.1:10152496-10177118 GCF_014905685.2 Nematolebias whitei | reverse complement strand
TATATATATATATATATATATATATATATATATTTATACACATGTATATACACACATACATGCATACATACATAAACACAACTTCAAAATAACAAATTCTCAACCTGTACTGAAAACAGTTTCTGCGTCTCAGCGCCACCAGCTGGTGAGAGGTGGTGACGTCAATTTGAACCCCGCCCACTGGAACCGGTACTGAAAGCATAATGGAAACACAACCTGTACCGTACCGAGTAGAGTAGAGCCGTGCTGTACCGGTACTACAGGTACTAATGGAAAAGGGGCATTAGAGAGGTTTATTGAAATTCATCCAGTGGTTTGTGAGGTATTTTTCTAAATCTATAAACAATCACATGCACACTGGCAAACATATTGTTGTTTTACTGTGGCCAATAGACAACAAAAATGTGTTTCCCGTAAGTACCTGTTCATCAGTGACATTGTAGGTAATCTGCAGTGTTGTTGTCTTATCCTTGTAATCAACAGAAATGGACGTCTGTGGAGACAAATCGTTCCTTAGTGTGGTCCAAGACATTTCTTCTGAAAAAACAGAAATAAACAAGAACATTAAGAGCCTTTCAGCAAAACTTCAGTAAAACTAAACAAAATTTTGGCATATAGAAAACATATGAAAAAAAAAACCCAAAATAATTATGTACAGTATTAGGTCTTACCAAGACAGAGAAGATACATAATGCCTTCAGCAAGTTCTAGATCTGCCCCTGGGTCTTCTCACAGTGGAACATGTCCAAAAAACCTTCAGATGTCCAGGAGGCATCTTAATCAGATGCTCAAACCACCTCAACTGACTCCTTTTAATAGAGAGGAGCCATGACTACTTCAAACTCTCCCCAGATGACAAAGCTCCTCACCCTATCTCTAAGGCTGAGTCTGGACACCCTACAAAGAAGGCTAATTTTAGCTGCTTGTATACGGAATCTTGTTCTTTCAGTCTTAATCCATACCTCATGACCATAGGTGAGGGTTTAAATGTAAACAGTTTAGTGAATCAAAAAAAAACCAAAGTAATGCCCTCATTACTGACGATGAACCTCAAATCCGTTAATCTATCTCCTTCTACTCCCTAACATCAGTCAGGAATAAGACTCCCAGATATTTGAACTCCTCCACTTAAGGCACAGTCTTAACCCTAACCCCGAGGAGCATTAAACCTTTTTTTCCAGTTTGAGAACCATGGTCTCAGACATAATTCTCATTCCTTTTGTTTCAGACTCTGCTGCAAAGTGTCAAATTGCATGAAGGTCATGGCCTGAAGATGCCAAGAGAACCACATCAACTGTACAATCCAGTGACAAGACCCTTAGTTTTCCATGTCAGACATCCTCATCTCCACGGTTGTACCTTGAGATCCTGTCCATGAAAACCACAAATAAGACAGACAAAGGACAGCCCTGGTGAAGTCCAAACTGCAACATCCAAAGCCATAAGCACTCCATGGTAAATTTCATCCACCTCTAGCCCCCTGCTACACAGGAGCGTTTCAACTACCTCAGTGACATCTACCATGGTAACAGCAAACTCTTCTTTTTCTACAGAAAAAATACAGAAACCATCTGAGCACCATTAAACTGGTTGACCCACTATGACAACGTGCTGCGTTTGACTGAGGGTTTAAATGTAAACAGTTTAGTGAATCAAAAAACCAAAGTAATGCCCTCATTACTGACGATAACCTCCAATCAGTTAATCCATCTCCTTCTACTCCCTACCATCTGAGTTTGTTGCAGCTTCTTAGACTTATGAAGTCTTTTGGATGAAAGATGGAACATATCAACAAAAAGAAACCGTCCAGAGGACCTGACTTAACTTTGTTGGATTATTCTATATGGATTATTGAGCATGCATCTGGATCTTCTTTTTCTAAGTTTTCAGTTTGGAGGAGGCAACACTGAGGTGCCTCCTCAAAAGTGGACATAGTGGTTGGATTAAGCAGATCCTAAACAAACTCATTCAAACATCCAATAATATTCTCAGTTCAGGTTAGGTTAGGTCAGTTAGTTCCCAACTCAATCCAACCACAGTCTAGTATGGGGTCTGCTTTCCTTTTCTGAGTTGCCAAACCTTTATGAGGCCTAGCCTACTAACCCTGAGGGTCTTTTTCTTAAGCTTGATGCTGTCAGGGTTTGGTGGACAAGAACGAACCCAGTAGTGCAGACAGGACTCAACTCGGCAGATTACAAAACCAAACACTTTAATGAAGAGTAACAAAGTAACAAAATA
The DNA here is from genome assembly GCF_014905685.2 of Nematolebias whitei. Classification (NCBI taxonomy): domain Eukaryota; kingdom Metazoa; phylum Chordata; class Actinopteri; order Cyprinodontiformes; family Rivulidae; genus Nematolebias; species Nematolebias whitei. The sequence continues at coordinate 10,174,880 of NC_056506.1, read as the reverse complement.
ATAAGCTGACGAGGCAGCAACACTTACAAAAACTAGAAGACTCAGGAGGGATACTCAAACGGGACTCAGGAAACTCAGGAAGCACAGGAGAACACTGAAGACCCAAACGAATACGACGCGACAAAGAACAAGACAGAACAGACAGCTTTTATACAAGGACAAAACGAGACGTGATTACAAACAGCTGGGACGAGACACAGGTGGCAACAATGGAAACTAACGAGGAGCACGAGGGAAAACAGACACACCGGGCCACAGAAAACTAACATCCTTACAGATGCCACCATTATCCATCAACGAGTTCTTTGGTTACAACTACGAAAGGCTCCAATGACCTTTCGAGCCACAGTTTCTGGAAGCCAATTCTGCAGTAAAGACCCTAAACATCCATCCATTTTCTTTACCCGCTTGTTCCATTTTGGGTCACGGGGGTCGCCAGTGCCCATGTCCAGCAATCACTGTGCAAGGGGCGGGGTACACCCTGGACGGGTCGCAAGTCCATCACGGGGCCACATAGAGACAAACGAGACAAACAACCATTCACTTTCTCACTCACACCTAGGGACAATTTAGAGTTACCAATCAGCCTAACATGCATGTTTTTGGTCTGTGGGAGGAAACCGGAATACCCAGAGAAAACCCACGCATGCACGGAGAGAACATACAAACTCCACCCAGAAAGGCCCCTGGACCGGGGTTTGAACCAGGGACCTGCTTGCTGAGAGGCAGCAGCTCTACCAGTTGCGCCACCGTCCTGCCCCGACCCTGAACATGATCCAGTCAAATTCCATGTCCTCAACTATTCACAAGCAACATGAAAAAAATCTCCCTGAACAGGGGTCAGGGCTCTGCCAGATATTCCTAGTTCACCCTCACTATTCTCTTATATTTTACTTAACCTTGATTTATACATATCCTGATGCATGCTCAATAATCCAGGTAGAAAAAGCTAAAAAAGTTAAGTCTGGTCCTCCGGACATTCAAAAAACAAAACAAAGTAAAACAACAACAAAAATGTAGAAACGTTTCGTCTTTCATCCGAAAGACTTCTGCAGTCTGAGGTGCTGTATTTAGCTCAGTCTTATAAATAACACCTTCTCAGATTGGATCAACCAGTTTGCTGCTGACAACCAAAACCAGCTGCTCACATGATCAAGAAGGACCATCGGCCTAACAATGGATCATTAGTACCCTGATGGCTGTTTGCTATTCACAGGGGGCTTTCTTGGACTGTGAGGTCTCAGTCTCTGATAGAGGACATTTGCAAACTGAAGTGTACCGCAAACCCACCCACACAGACCAATACTTGCAGTTTGACTCACATCACCCTTTGGAGCACAAGTTAGGAGTCATCAGGACTCTGTACCACAGAGCAGACAGCATCCCCACTAACTCAGGAACCAGGCAGAAGGAGAAATCCCACATAAGACAGGCTCTAGAGCAATGTGGATATCCTAACTGGGCCTTCCTGAAAGCAGAGAAGAAACCCAAACAGGACTCCAGTCAGCCATCAGGTGAAAAGGAGGAACCCAGACCAGTGGTCAATCCGTATGTAATGGGAGTATCAGAGAAACTAAGACGTTTATTTTCTAAACACAATGTCCCAGTGGCTTTTAAACCCCAAAATACATTACGGCAAAGACTAGTTCGTCCCAAAGATCCAGTCCCCCGGCACAAACAGAGAAATATTGTGTATGCTGTTCAGTGTCAGGAGGACTGTGATCAGTTTTACACCGGGGAAACTAAACAGCCACTGGCCAAAAGGATGGCCCAGCACACAAGAGCAACACCATCAGGCCAGGACTCTGCGATCTACACTCATCACAAGGCCAGCGGTCACTCGTTCAGGGATGAAGATGTTCACATCCTGAATAGAGAGGAACAATGGTTTGAGAGAGGAATAAAGGAGGCCATCTTTGTGAAAAGAAATCGTCCATCATTAAAAAGGGGTGGAGGCCCCTGTGTTCAACTGTCCCCCTCCTACAATGCTGTTATTGCTAATATCACTCAGTCCCCTGTGAATAGCAAACAGCCATTCAATTCAATTCAGTTTATTTATATAGCACCAAATCACAACAAAGTTGTCTCAGAGCACTTCACAGAAACATTCGCATGCATAAAGGCCAATTAGTAAAGATCTCGATCTAAGTCATCAGGGTGCTAATGATCCATCGTTGGTCATTCTTGATCATGTGAGCAGCTTGTTTTGATTGTCAGCAACAAACTGGTTGATCCACTCTGAGAAGGTGCTATTTATAAGACTGAGCTAAATACAGCACCTCAGACTGAAGAAGTCTTTCGGATGAAAGACGAAACGTTTTTACTTTTTTTTTTTTGCTTTGTTTTGTTTTTTGAATATCCAAAGGACCAGACTTAACTTTTTTAGACTTTATTTGTACAGGTAGTCTCACTGAGTCACAAGGACTCATTTTCGAGAGACCTGTTTTAGACAAACAACATATAGAGTAGATATATGCATGTATTAACTAGGTATGTTTGCTATACTCTCACGCCACTGTAGTGAACTAGACCTTCGACCTCAACCTGTCTCTGAAGACCTTCAGGGGATAGGAACTGTTATTTCATTGATTTGAATCCAGAAATACAAATTATCTCACCAAGAGACTATTTAATTGTATCCTGAATTAATCAATTGAAAGAACACTCTTTTTTTTACATTATCATTACTATTTTAAGATATCTTGATAATCAAAAAGTGTGTTTAGTTCATACCATTTCTAAATGTTGAAGTGAACCACTCATTTAAATCAACTGTGAAACATTATTAATGATTTTTAAACCTCATTAGACCTTGATCATACAGTTAAATGCCCATTTACGAAACAAGTGTGCATTTAGTCTTCTGTCTGAATGAGGAGTAGGACTGCATGTCGGTCGAAATCAGAGACAAACAGAGACGAGTTATTAGAACGAAGTGTCTTGTTTTTAAAACTCGCAGACAGTAAATAAGAGCAACTGGCACCTGCGTTTGTCTCACCTTGTCATAATATTTTCCTGTCTGTACTAACCGTTTTTGAAAACATTCCTGCTGTCTCTTGACTTCTAGTGACCATCTAACATCACTAGAACCACACCCCTGTTGGTTGTTTCAACCAATCAGGAAGTACCACGTAACAGGAAGTGTATACCCCTTTAAAAGGAACACTTCGTGGAACTATTCAGGCAGTCCTGGAACTCAGTTGGAGTCTTAAGTCTTAGTCTTCACGAGTCTTAGTCTCTTCTAAGTTGTAGTGTGCTAAGGGCTAGGTTAGCTGCACCTCCTCTACAATATATAAACGGGTTCTCTCTTTTTGAGTTAAATTACTGCCATGTGACCGAGGTAACTGAGTGGATTGTTTAATCAGTGACATGGGATGTTAATTTCCTTTGACCCATCAGAATGCCAAGATGGCCGCGCTCGGAGCAGTTGCAGCTTCACAGGCTCCCGGTACCATCCCAGTTTTTAGAAGTTTTGATATTGACTCCGTGCCTGACTCCGCGCGATTTATGCGTGTGAACTATAGCCGAACCGAACTGATGAGAATAGGAGCGGATTTGCCACGAAATATAGCAGAAATCAGCAACAAACTCAAAGCTACGCTCGGCAGAATGCAGATCTTAAAGTCATCTACCTGGAAGCTGCAGCAGAGGCGTTCCAGCGGGCAGAAGAGGAAGCGCTGCTCCCGGCTTAAGAGGAGAGGATGCCGGGCGGGGGTTATGGTGAGGCTACGAGCTAACGCTAAAGCCGGTAAACTCCCCATGCCGTCTCTCTTTCTGTCGAACGTCCGTTCGTTGGACAACAAGGTGGATTTACTTCGTCTGAGAGCGGGCGCCTCAGAAGAGATGAAGAAGTGTGTAGTGCTTTGCCTCACGGAAACGTGGATTACAAGTGAAACGCCGGACTCAGTCTTCCAGCTGGATGACAGACTTTTTTTTCGAGCGGACCGCTGCAGCGAGCTAACGGGGAAATCACGGGGGGGCGGAGTGTGCATTTACGTGAGTAAAAGTTGGTCCACGAACTGTACTGTTGTAAATAGCTCATGCTCGAAGGCTTTGGAGCAAATAACAGTGAAATGTCGGCCACATTATCTACCCCGAGAGTTCACAGTGACTTTTATCACAGTTGTTTACATTCCTCTGGACGCTAATGCTAATGAATCACTACAGGAGCTACATGATATCATCAGCTCGCTGCAGAACAAACACCCCGAGGCTCTTTACGTTGTAGCCGGAGACTTTAACCACGTGAATCTAAAGGACTGTCTCCCAAGCTTTAATCAGCATGTGACGATTCCAACACGTGGAGACCGCACGCTGGACCGTGTTTACACGAACGTAAAAGATGCATACAAAGCCGAACCCCGCCCCCACCTAGGACTGTCAGACCACATCTCAATCTTCCTGGCTCCTGCTTACATGCCCCCGCTGAGACGCTCCAGACCGGTACAAAAGAAAGTTAAATGTTGGATCCAGGACAGTGGCCCCATACTGAGAGATTGTTTTGATCGAACAGACTGGCAGGTTTTCAGAGAAGCTGCTGAAATGGAGGTTCGCTTGATCTTGACCAATACACATCCTCAGTACTGGGTTACATTAGTACATGTACTGACACCGTCTCCACTATCAGAAATGTTAAAAGCTACCCAAACAGAAAACCTTGGCTGAATGCAGAGGTGCGTACTCTGCTGGAAGCCAAGAACACTGCCTTCAGGTCTGGAAACTCAGAGGAGCTGAGTAGGACAAGAAAAGAGCTGGTTGCTGGTATTAAGAGGGCCAAGGCCACATATGCAAAGAGGATCGAGGGTCAATTCATCTCACAAGACCCTCGGAGCATGTGGAGGGGCATTAAGTGCATAACAGATTATAAAGGAAGGAGTGAACAATGCCCCAAAGACCCATCTCTGCCTGATGCCCTCAACAAGTTCTATGCACGCTTTGAAGACCCGAACAGACCACCCAGCACCAGACTCACCTCGCCACCAGATGAAGAGCATCTCAGCGTGACCTCAGCAGAAGTAAGGAGTACCTTCAGGAGGATTAATCCGCACAAAGCAACTGGCACAGACAACATCCCCGGAAAAGTGTTGAAGGAATGTGCTGATCAGCTCTGTGAGGTGCTGGCAGACATCTTTAACACCTCACTTACCCTGGAGACGGTTCCCACCTGCCTGAAGACTGCCACCATCATCCCAGTCCCAAAAAGCTCTACAGTGACTGGTCTGAATGACTATCGGCCAGTGGCCCTCACCCCGATAGTCGCTAAATGCTTCGAAAAACTGGTCATGACTCACATCAAAACAACCATCAACATCAACGAGGACCCTCATCAGTATGCATACCGTGAGAACCGATCAACAGAGGATGCAATCTCCTCTGTGGTCCACACTGCGCTCAACCACCTGGAGCAGAAAAACTCTTACGTCCGTATGCTCTTTGTGGACTTCACATCCGCCTTCAACACCATGATTCCCCAAACCCTGATGGACAAACTATCCACACTAGGACTAAGCCCCTCCATCTGCAACTGGGTACTAGACTTTTTAACAAACAGACCACAGTTAGTGAGGATCCACAACCTCTCCTCCTCCACCATAACCCTCAGCACTGGCTCTCCTCAGGGATGTGTGTTGAGCCCCCTCCTGTTTACTCTGCTCACATATGATTGTGCAGCTACCCATCCAGGCTGTCACATTGTAAAGTTTGCAGATGATACAGCGGTGGTGGGATGCATCACAAACAATGATGAGTCCAGCTACAGGCAAGAGGTGGAACACCTGGAGAGCTGGTGCAGAGAGAATAACCTTCACATCAATGTGAAGAAGACAAAGGAGATGATTGTGGACTTCAGAAGGAACAAAAACACCTACACCCCCCTGAACATAAGAGGATCTGCGGTGGAAGTGGTCTCCAGCTACAAGTACTTGGGTGTACACATGAATGACAACCTCAGCTGGAGCAACAACACCACCAGCCTGATCAAGAAAGCTCATCAGAGACTCTACTTCCTCAGACGGCTGAGGCGAGCTGGTCTGGGAAGCTCAGTCCTCACCTCCTTCTACAGGTGTGCAGTGGAGAGCATCCTGTGCTCGAGCATCAATGTGTGGCATGGAGGCTGCACAGCTGCAGAAAGAAAAGCTTTGCAGAGAGTGGTGAAGGCTGCACAGAAATCTGTTGGAATCAGTCTCCCCACCATCACAGACATCTACACCTCCAGATGCAGGAAGAGGGCCACCTGCATTATGAAGGACCCCACCCACCCAGCACACACACTTTTTGCCCCACTCCCCTCAGGAAGGAGGTTAAGGAGCATTAAGTGTAGAACCACTAGACTGAGGAACAGCTTCTACCCTGAGGCTGTTAGACTCATGAATCTCTATCTAGAATAATCACTGTGTAAAACCATATCATGTTGCTGCTGATCTGTTTCATGTTGCTGCTGATCTGTTTCAATGTTGATGTGTTCATGCGTGCACATCTGCTCACAGACTCATGTTCATGTTTGTGCTGATGTTCAATGTTTTATGTTATGAGTGCTTAGTGTATATTTAGTTGATGTTTTTCTTAGTTCATATCTTAGATGTTATTACTGTTTTTCTTATACATTTTATTGTTGGATGTAACTGGGACCCTGTGTACATAATTTCGCTCCACCACATGTACCACATGAGGTGCGAATGACAATAAAGAAACTCTGACTCTGACTCTGACTCTGAATAAATGTGGTCATTTATTGAACAGAATCAAAATTTAACATCAAAACATTGTACACTTGATTAGCTTATCTGGTTCTGATTAATAAAACTTGGCACGTTTTACTTAATAAGACAACAGAACTTTTCTGAAGGCATCTAGACTACTGGCAAAATAGAAGAGTTTAAAAATGGGAATGAAGAGTTTAAACACTTAAAGGGGAGGTGTTTTGTTTACCAGAATTAGCACGCTTCTTTCAACACCAGCCCAACTCTCCGGTACACTTGGTGCGTGACGACTCGTTACCTTTGCAGAAGATAAATCAACTCCAGTACAGAGGTCCATTTCAACGCTACCTTTCAGCGTCTCTGGTAAGAGTGGCTGGCCATATCAGGAGTCGTGCCGCTTACTCCGTTCAACAAACACGCTCATCTCCCGGGTGGATACACAGCAAGCTGTGAGTCCGTCAGAGGTTCCACTCAGATGTGGAAGAATCCACCACAGACTCTGAAGACGGAGTTTAAGACTAGACTTCATCAGAGAACTTGAAGCCTGAGAGACTCAAAGCCTCCATAAGACTCAGGAGACCTTGACAGACTGACTGCGAAGTTCTAGGAAATGTGGACTCTTAAAGAGTTCTCACTTCTGGTCACTTCAGGACTTCCTGATTGGTTGAAACAATCAACAGGGGGTGGTTCTAGTGATGTCAGAGGGTCATTGCAAGTCAAGAAAACAGCAGGAATGTTTTAGGAACGTCCAGTACAGACAGAAGACATGTTATGGCAAAGTGAGAGGAAGCAGGTGCCAGTAGCTTCTTATTTACCGTCTGCTAGGTTTAAAAACAATCCACTTCGTTCTAAGAACTCCTTTCTGACCTTCGACCGACATCACTACTCTTCATTCAGACAGAAGATCAAAATGCATAATTACTTTGTAAATAGACATTTAACTTGATTTCTAATTTAAATAAGGATTAAAAAATCATTAATACTGTTTCACAGTTGATTTAAAATGAGTGGTTCACTTCAACATTTAGAAATGGTATGAGCTAAACACACTTTTGATTTATCAAGATATTGTAAAATAGTAATGATAATATAAAAGAAGAGTGTTCTTTCAATTGATTACTTCAGGATACAATTAGACAGTCTCTGGATAAGCTAATTTGTATTTCTGGATTCAAATCAATGAAATAACAGTTCCTATCCCATGAAGGTCCTCAGAGGCAGGTTTTGGTCAGAGGCCGAGTTCACTACAAAGTCTTGCTGAACTTTTGGTCAGACATGAGACTCACTTAAGCAGCGGATGGATGGGACCATGTGCCAAGGGGTCCCTCCATTTCAGCGGAGTCACAGCTCGCATCGCTGTGCACTCAACCCGAGCAGTAAATGCTCCACTTCTAAGGAAGCTTATTCGGTGGAACCGAGTACTTCGGCATTTATTCTGATGACCCAGCTACTTTAACCGAAGACGCTGGAAAGGGAGCGTACTAATTGACTTCTGTTCCGGGGTGGAGGTATCCCCATCTCGTAACAAGTCGTTGACGTCCTGAAGTGTACCGGAAAGCTGAGCTGGATGTCGGAGGAAGGGTGCAATGTTCTGGTTCCACACATAACTTGCATCCTTAAATCTATTTTTCCTTTCTTAATCTTTCTATTCGCCAGTAAATCAAACGATATGCCTCCAGAGGTGAATCAGTCTCAATCAGTAATGTTCTGTTGTCTTGTTATTAAAGCTTGCCAAGTTTATTAATCAGAAACAGATCAGCAAATCAATGTGTACATAGAATAGAATAGAATAGAATAGAATAGAATAGAATAGAATAGAATAGAATAGAAACAGCCTTTATTGTCCCACGGATGGGAAATTCCAGTGTATCAGCAGCAACAACAGCAACAGATAAAAAGATAAAAAGATTTAAAGATTTCACACAAAAGTTCCTAAATGTTAATAAACAACACAATATATAAGAAATAAGATAAACAATATCAATAATAATGTTCAATATGTATTGGAACATTGAGAATGGCAGACTATTAACAGTACAGTATTACAGGCAGAATGTATGTTTAAGCAGAGGTCAGCATGTATTTAATCCTTATTGAGTTTGTTGGGAGCAGTGATGGTTGTAGAGTCTAACAGCTGCTGGGAGGAAGGACCTGCGGTAACGCTCCTTTGTGCATTTAGGATGCAGTAATCTGTCACTGAACGAGCTCTCCAGTTCAGCAACAGCTTCATGCATGGGGTGGGAGACGTTGTCCAACAATGATGCTATTTTAGCTAGAGTCCTGCTGTCTCCCACCACCTGCACTGGGCCGAGGGAGTGTCCAAGCACAGAGATGGCCTTCTTGATGAGCTTATCTAGCTTCTTCTTCTCAGCTGATGATAAGCTGCTGCTCCAACACACAACACCATAGAAGATGGCTGATGCCACTACCGAGTCAAAGAAGGTCTTCAGGAGCACCCCCTGCACTCCAAAAGACCTCAGTCTCCTCAGCAGGTAGAGTCTGCTCTGACCCTTCCTGTAAAGTGCATCACTGTTGTGAGACCAGTCCAGTTTATTGTTCAGGTGAACACCCAGGTACTTGTAAGTGTCCACAATCTCGATGTTCACACCCTGGATGTTCACCAGGATCAATGAGGTGGACCTGTGCCTGCGGAAATCCACAACCAGCTCATTAGTTTTAGCAGCGTTGATCAGGAGGTGGTTCTGTTGGCACCAGTCCACAAAGTCTCGAGTCCGCTGTCTGTACTCTGAGTCGTCCTCACCTGTGATGAGGCCGACTACGGCAGAGTCATCAGAAAACTTTTGCAGATGGCAGTGTGGGGAGTCGATGGTGAAGTCTGCAGTGTAGAGGGTGAAGAGGAATGGTGCCAGCACAGTTCCCTGTGGGACCCCCGTACTGCAGACCAGCATGTCAGAGACACAGCCTGTGTCCTCACATACTGTGGGCATCCAGTGAGGTAATCCAGTATCCACTGGGACATGTGGTAATCCACTCCTGATAACTCCAGCTTGTCCCGCAGAAGTCCTGGCTGGATGGTGTTGAAAGCACAGGAGAAATCAAAGAACATGATCCTCACAGTGCTTCCAGGTTTCTCCAGGTGGGTCAGAGCTTATTGCCTGAGGTAGATGATGGCGTCATCCACCCCGATGCCAGGCCGGTAGGCAAACTGCAATGGATCTAATGAAGACCTCACCAGGTGGCACAAATTGTTGAGGACCAGCCTCTCGAGGGTCTTCATCAAATGTGAGGTCAGAGCCACCGGCCTGTAGTTTGTTGTTACATGTCTGTACATGTTTTGATGTTAAATTTTGATTCTGTTAAATAAATGACCGCATTTATTCTGATGGGTCAAAGATAAAATGGCGTCTCATGTCACTGATTTAAACAATCCACTCAGTTATCTTGGTCACATGGCAGAAATTTAACTCGAAAAAGAAAAGAATCCATTGTAATTAAACAATTAACATTCTTTGTGCTTGAACTAGCTTTAAGAATAATTAATTAGTAGTGACGTTAACGCCTTAGCTCACTACTGAAATGGTGGCTCGTAACGTTTCTAAAGAGATAAATTGTGTGACCTGGGATATTGTGGAATAACTCGTCATGTTGGCATAAAAAAGTCCGAGTTTTGATGTTGATAAAGACATATTTAACAGCTGTGGTGTTCAGAAAGATGCATGATTGAGTTGATGTTCATTTTGAGGCTGGAAATTGTCATTCTGTGTGTGTAATTAAGCTGTAAGCAGAGAGACAGACACATCATTCTGTTTGAAACTCTTGCATGACCGGGGGTTCGTGGTCCGACCCGGTTCTGTTACTGGACTCGAACGAGTCATGTTTTAAATGGTGAAACGTTGTCTTTGAAGCTGAGCGCCGACTCAGAGCTGCTTCTATGCTGATTCGCTACATTCTCACAGTTAATCGTGCATTTTCGAAGCTTTACTGGGCGATGTTGTGACCGGACTGTTGAAGCTAACTGCTAGCTTATGGATGGTACACACGAGCTGTGATTGGTCGACAACCGCTGTTTGGGACGATCTGATTCGCTGAGAAGCTGGTGACGTAACGCCGTGTACGTCCACTCTCGGGCGTAAGTGCAAAAAGCCCACCTCCGATGTCCACATGTCTGTTGAATCACGTGACCCCGGAAATGAAGCTCGTTTTTAACGGAGTCTTCTTTAAGTGGTTTAAAACAGCTGAATAAAGCCCTGACATTCGTTCCTAAACTGATGAGTATATGCATAAAGAGCGTGCTTTTGAAGCGACGCCACGTTAAGCTTTAAATCCGTCCATAAATGCTGATTTGAACCGGGTTCGACCGTTGCTAATCGTAGCTAACGGCTAACGACCGGATGTCAACAGGAGGTTCACAGGAAGTCGTCAGTGACTCCTACCGGTAAAAGTAAGCTTACACCGTCACCTGCTGTTGAAAGAAGAGTATAACAGTTTTTCAGAACTGAGAGCTGCAAACTCGTTTCATTTTATTTCTAAAAAGGCGCATGTGGGTAGATAAAAATGTTAATCAAGTTTGATTTATAAGTTACTGTTTAAATAGCAAATTCTGGTAAATTAAACTGCTTAAGGTGCGTTTAAAACTACAAAATTGCTGTCAGTCTTCTTAGAAAATATTACAGGTTTATTAATTTTAAGTGCATTGGAGAAAAAAAACACTGAAATAGCCTGGCTCTTGTATCTGTTAGAATTAAGCTCATATTAAGTAACACTGCCACATGAAGTGTTTACTTACAATATTCATGGGGTAAGGCCTAAACACAGGTACCCATTTATTGAAGAGTTGGCTTATAACAGTACTGTTGATAAAACCCAGAGCTAAAATAGCATGTGAAACTCACTGTTCACTTAAATACAAACATTTACCTGTTGAAAAACTCTAAGATTGCGACAGTTTAATCAGATAGGTTTTGCTGAACAGTAAATACAACCATGGCAGATTTAACAGAAGCTGAGAATGCTGATGTTGCTCCATGTGATGGAAAGGACTGGCTGGAGACAGCCCTGAAGCTGCTCACAGATTCCTTATGTCCATATGGTGAACAGGTGGACCGCATGAACTCAACAGAGTTATTGGACGAGCTAAAAGAAGTAGCAGGCAGTGTAACTTCTACAGCCATAACGAAGTCAAGCTATGAACAACTAGCTAAAATAGCACTCTTGCTAAAAGCTAAATTTTACCTTGAGGCCAACAGGGCAGAAGCCCTTGAAATAAAGTTGATACGCAAGACTGAGGCCCGCAAAACAACAATTGATGAATGTCTACACCTCAAAGCACAATTTCAATTTGATAAGGAGACCTGGGAGGATAAATTGAAACGTGAAAAAGAGCTCTCACAAGCTCAGCTGTTGTTACAAGCAAACTCATATGAGGAAAAGCTACGTGAAGGAGGGATTAAGTATCAAGCACTGTGTTCAGACAATGATGCTCTGCACCAACGGTTGCAGCTAACATCAAAATCTCTGGACAAGTGCATATTGGAAAAAGCGGCGTTAGTCCAACAATGCATGTGTTTACAAAGTGAGTGTCATACATCACATGAACGCTTACCAGCCTGTAAGGCAAAACTTGCCGCAGCCACAAATAAAATCTCTGACGAGGGGAAAGGACGTCTGGAACTCAAAGACGAACTGGGTCAGAGTCCAGGTCAACCACCACCACCTCAGAAGGATTTTGCTGTACCTCCTACACATAATCCCCTTATGCCACCTCCACGTGAGTCTGGTGAATCACCTCCATGTGATTATTTTGTTCCAACAACACCAAACCCTCAGCCTCCACTCTCAATAGCGGTATTGCATAAAATAGCGAAATATGTCCAATGCTTTGAGCCAGGGCCGTTGGGTTCGACCGACACTAAGGCCTATCTGCACGACCTTGACTTCCAATTAAGAAGCTATCCCAATGCTACAGTTGAGGATAGAATAGGTTTGATCAGGCTCACTTTAGCCAGGACGGTGTTTTCCTTTATAGAGTGTCAACCTGATGCCACAAGAAAGGATTACCGCCTGTTATGTGCTGCTCTTATGAAAGAGTATACCCCTTGCGCGGGACCTGGCGGATATCCAGCCGCTGACAAGGTCATGCAAGGTAAGAATGAGTACCCAAGGACATATTATTCCAGAATTTTGCAGGCTTATTTTGGTTACAGGAACGAAACCGGCATGGAGGAGGAGGAAGCGTTTAAGTTCGTTTTCAGCAAAAATCTCCACCCTAACATAAGGATGTCAGTGCAGATGATGCTTAATTTCAAAGAGAAAACCATCAGCGAGATAAAAAAATGTGCCGTGAATGTCTTTGAGGCCCGTTCACAGGCCAAAACACCCATTGAAGTGTTCCCAGGTGAGAGGATTCCTGCCCAGTCATTAGAATTGGAAGGGACGAGAGCTTCAGCTCCCCCTCCCAAAAAAGGCAAGAGGAAACGAGATTTCCCAGCAGCCAAACCACAACAGATGAGTGCCCCCTGGTCCAGACAAGATCCTAAATGGTTTCTCAAGAAACCAGAGGATGAACGAATGTACCAGAAGGGGGGCGCACACCCTAAGGGTAAAAAGTATGGCACCAAAGGTGACCCATACAACCAGGGATCCCACTGGGAACCCCAGAGGAGGGGACCTGCTCCCCCTCCTTGTCGGCCTGAACAGCCTGAGACGAAAAAGAAACAGCAGCAGGTCCAGAAAAAGAGCCCCGCACCTCTGAGCTCGGACGAGACAGAGAGTGTGCGTCGGTTCTTGGAAATGTTGAAAGGTATTGCCACGGACAAACAACCTGATGCTTTGTGTGGCAATATCGTTGCTAATGAGTCAGAACACACACACAACACCGTTACTGCTGTCACAGACAGTCACCATGACGTTGTTGTTGTAAACTCTGACAGGCCCTCACCAGAAAAAGGGGGGGTACATTCACACGTCACCGATGGTGAACTGTCACAAACTGTAACCTCAGAAACGGCAACAGCTGTGCTAACGGTTCAGACAAATCAGGGTGACACAAACAACAATGTTGCCGCTGTCACGGACAGCCACCAGGACCTTGTTGTTACAAACAATGGGAGCCCCTCAACACACAGAGAGCAGGTGATCTCATACATCAATGATGGAGTCCCGTCAAAAACCGAACTCTCAGGAGCAGCAGCGACTGCAACAACGGTGCGGAAAAACCAGGATTACACAGGCAAAGGTAAACGTAAGAAGAAACGTTGGCCAAAACCTACAAGGTTCCTGTGTAACCTGATCAGAAAGGGGGTCGCTAAAAAAGCTTACCTGTTGATCACACTTGAAGGGGTCCTCACACATGAAGCCCTACTGGACGGTGGAGCCGACATAACTATTATGTCAGCCAAACTGTTCAAGGAGCTCAGGACCGCCGCTAACGGTGTTCACAAGGAAATACCTCTCATAGAACGTGCTATAGAACTGCAGGGCCTCGCGGAGACGAGGACAACCCTAATAGCTATAGCTATGGTTCACATGCAGGTTGGCGAGATGACACTATACCACCCGGTACATGTGTCTCCGGTTGACTCATTCCCATTTTTGATTGGCCAGGATTTTATAAATCTCTTTGAGGTGATTATAGATTATGGTGAACAGACAATGTGGGCCAGAGTGAGCAAACCCCTGCTAATACTCATGCCTCCTGAGACAGTCACAGACTGCCCAACAGCAGGCACCGCAGAAGGCACGAGGACTTCTCAGCAGAGAACACAGTCCCGGTAAGTAAGCCTTTAAAAGCATGTGAAACCGAAGAGACCCAAGCGGTAGACCCAGCTCTGACAGAACAAGAAAGCCTCCTCTGCGAGCTGAGACAGTCAGAGCCCACCGGATACTACCTACCATTGGTAGTTAAAGGTGTAGAGATCCAAAGATCCCACACCGAAGATGCTGTACTGTCGCTGTGGACAGATAAATCAGCTATTAACCAAGCTTTCTACGGAACATTGGTTAGAAAACATTTGGGTCCAGTTCTGGTCGAGAAAGCTTTCCGCTTTCCACTGTATCCCAACAGTTCACAAGTGACGACTGCGAAAGGAGTCATTAACCTGAAACTGATCTGGAACCAATAGGAACTGGTCCACCCATTCCTCGTGGTCCCAGACTTACCACATGCAACCTACATAGGCTCTGACATCTTGGTAAGATTAGGTGTCCAAGTGGACACCGGCCACAATGTACTGTGGTCACTAAAACCAGCCAAAAAAGATCCTCCTGTGCTAGACACAGCAAACCTTACGGCTGGACAGACCATTCCAGAGGTCTGCCAGGTTGCTAGCAACCAAAACACCTCAGTACCACCTCAGGTAACAAACCTAATGGTACGAGTCCACATCGTGGCCGGACAAGCTATTAGCCTTAAACAGGCGTACTTTCAACCATCTCCTACATTTTTCAAACTAGGACTGTCCATTGAGGCCGCAAGCCAAGTGAGCCTCGACTCCAGAACCACATCTGTTGCTGTGTGCAACACAGGCACAGAGGAGGTACTGATCCCGAGAAACACAAGGCTAGGATGGTTGATCTCCACAGATTTTCATGATTTTGAACTTGGCATTCAATTTCTGGGAGGACTCCCAGACAACCTGGTATCGAGTCAAGAGACTGGTCCAGTTTGGTTCACGAAACCAACACAGCCCATAGCTCTCTTCTCAACCAATGATGTCGATTTAGGACCTCAAACCTATAGTGTCTTACCTATAGACAGGTTTGACAACACAGAAAGGGACTCACTGGAGCTCCCCAAACATCAAGAACCCTTAGCAATCTCTTCACAGACTGAACAGGTGGTCGCCCAAGCCGACGCCCTGATGACTGATGAAGAAAGGGACAAACTCCACCAAGTTCTCATGAAATATGAGGTCATTCTCGACTGACTCAATGGATTGTGGGTTGACCTCGCTCCACACAGTGAGCATCCCAACTCCGCCAAACTCACCGCCTACATTTGTCAGACAATACAAGATTCCCCTGGCAGCACATCAACCTGTCAAGGAAATCATTGATGACCTTTTAGATAAAGGCATAATCAGACATTGTAATAGCACCTACTCTGCGCCTTTATGGCCAGTTTTGATACCAAATGGTAAGTGGAGACTTACCATAGACTACAGAAAGCTAAACAAACAAGTTCCTTTATCTAGGTGGCCAATGACCCAGATCCAACAGGAACTGCCCAAGGTCACCGATGGTAAGTACTTTTCCACCCTCGACGTCGCCTCTGGTTTTTGGACCATTCCTGTGCGCGCTGAGGACCAACACAAACTAGCTTTCACTTTTGGTAGCCGACAATACACCTCCACCAGGTGTCACTTTGGCTACGCTAACTCACCAGCTGAGTTCAACATCTTTTTGAACAAAGCATGTCCAGACGCCCACGGACGTGGGACACTGATCTACGTGGACGATGTCCTTTTGAGGCAGCCAACACTGGACTTACACTTGGCTGAGATCGACCATGTTCTGAATCAACTGACTACTGCTGGTGCTAAAATCTCTGTCAAAATGCCAGTGGTGCAGGACTAAGGTGGACTACGTTGGCCTACCAGTAGGTCCAGACGGAGTACAACCACAGTTGACTCCCACGCAAGGCCTAGACATTCTTAAAGTCCCCACCAATCTCAGAGAACTACAAAGTTTTCTGGGCGTGTGTAACTACTCACGCCAATTCATAGAGAACTATGCAGACCTTGCGAAACCACTGACTGAACTCTTAAAGAAAGACGTCCCATTTGTCTGGACTGATAACCAACAGCAGGCAATGAACGCTCTCAGGGACAGACTCAAGTCAGCCCCATGTCTAGTCTATCCAGACTACAACAAAGAGTTTCACTTGGAAGTGGGCTTTTCAGCTCACTGCATGAGTGCAGGTCTGTACCAGATGCACGACAAAGACAAGCGTGTGGTGGCCTACGTCAGTAAGACAATGGCAGGCCCCGAATTAAAGTTCTCAGACTGTGAGAAAGCTCTACTGACCACTGTGTGGGCAGTTAAACACTTCTCCAGTTACATCGGTGGACAAAAAAATCATTGTTGAAACACAACACCAGCCAGTAACTTTCCTGAATAGTTCCACGAAGTGTTCCTTTTAAAGGAGTATACACTTCCTGTTACATGGTACTTCCTGATTGGTTGAAACAACCAACAGGGGGTGTGGTTCTAGTGATGTCAGAGGGTCACTAGAAGTCAAGAGACAGCAGGAATGTAGACTAAATGCACACTTATTTCGTAAATAGGCATTTAACTGTATGATCAAGGTCTAATGAGGTTTAAAAATCATTAATACTGTTTCACAGTTGATTGAAATGAGTGGTTCTCTTCAACATTTAGAAATGGTATGAACTAAACACACTTTTTGATTATCAAGATATCTTAAAATAGTAATGATAATGTAAAAAAGAGTGTTCTTTCAATTGATTAATTCAGGACACAATTAAATAGTCTCTTGATGAGATAATTTGTATTTCTGGATTCAAATCAATGAAATAACAGTTCCTGTCCCCTGAAGGTCTTCAGAGACAGGTTGAGGTCGGAGGTCTAGTTCACTACACCACCATATCCAAGTCACCACCAGGTAGTGATCAAATGACATCTCTGTCTCTCTTTTCACACAAGTATTCCAGACATAGGGATTTTGATGATATGTTTACAAAGTTAAACATTAATCTGTGGCCTAAAGTGACCTGTTACCAAGTACACTTATGGACCACCCTTTGCTTGAACATAGTGCTTGTTATGGAAGGTCTATGTCTAACACAAAGATCATTACCATAATACCACTCAGGTAGGGAGGCCATTACGTCAATTATTGCCCTTTCAAATGACTGCCGTTTCCCACGTGGACGCTGAAGTCACTCAGGAGAACAACACAATACCCATATGGTACAATTTTAAGGACACAAACAAGACACTAGGGGTGCAGAAAAAAATAGATTTTTTTAAAGAAACTAGATTATTAGCTATGGCAATTCTGAATTGATCCTAAAAGCTCATACATCAATTTTAAAGTGTGTTTATTTTTTATTTTTTTTCGCTCCTACTCCCGAGTGTACTGCATATCACATTACGTGGCCGCTCGGCCTCCAAAGACTTTTGGCCGTGCAGGCCACCGTACAGCAAGCTAGTTAGTTAGCCAGCTCCCTTCATCTGAAAGGAGCCTGCTAGCATGGAGGAGGGGGACAGCGCGATTCAACTTGCTCCTTCATCTTTAAAAATCATTTCAGATCCTACAATGTTCCGGGGGAAGACAGAGCTTAACAAAAGCATGATTGTTTGTAAAAAGTGTAAAATAAAATTGCGGTACAGTATTTTGGAAATACGACAAAATGCGTGGAAGATGAAAGCAAAAGCAGCCGACCAGCGAACTCTGCAACAAACTTCCAGGCTTCCCCAAAGGTTGTGAAGATGTCCCAGTCCATCTACTGCTATATCACAAAGGATTTACAAGCAGACAGCTCAGATGAAGGCGAGGGGTTTAGGTTTATTTTTAATACACTGGACCAAACGTACGTTATTCCTTCACATGTGCAGTCTGTATATTTCATATTAGGTTACGTTTTGAAAATATAGCAAATGCTAGTGCAATATGGTTAAAAAACTGTGAAGTCTGCATTTTATTTTGAGTTAAAGGTTAATGCACTATGGTAGGCTGAAGTCTTTGTTTACTTTTGTATTTATATATATTTAGAATTATTTGTCTGTAATGGACTGGAGACCTGTCCAGTGTGTCCCCAGCCTCTCGCACAGTGATGGTTGGACATGGGCACCAGTGACCCCCGTGACTTGTAAAGGAAGAAGTGGGTAAAGATGATGGATGCATGAATTATTTGTTCCTAGATTTATTTTTTTTTTTTTTAGAAAAATCCAGGCAGCTAAGCTAACCTAATACTGGTAATTTAAGTTACAGAATGTTATGCATTCTTATATTTGTTCCTATTTTTGGTATAAATATAAAATGATGCAAAAAGATTTGATACAATAAAGAACCTAAAATTATTGTTTTAAATAAATGATTTATTTCTTTACATTGTTGTTTATTCTTTTTATCTTGTTTATTACATAATTGAAACAAAATTTATGACAATTTCAATAGAAAAATTGTTTATGAATCGAAAATCGTTTATGAATCGAAAAATCGCTTTTGCTTCGAATCGTGACACCAAAAATCGGAATTGAGTCGAATCGCCAGACACAGAGATTTGCACCCCTACAAGACACTATAACAAAGCTGGATATTTTGAACTGTTGTTTGATGCATTAGCACTAACAAGTCAGAAATTTCCCTTCTGCAGTTCAAAGTTGCAGAAAGGCTACCCTCTCATTAACCAGGGGAAAATTCAGTACCAAGGTGCTCAGCCAGGGGCTTGTGAGTATCCCCACACCTGCCTGATGCCTCTCTCCCTGGGTAACTCCAAATTAGAAAAATAAAGATAAAGATCTAGCATCTCTTCAAGACATGGGTTCCAGAGTTCAAGCTGTGTGTAGAGGTGAGCCCAGGTATATCTAGTTTGTGTCACTCAACCTCATACACAAGCTCCGGCTCCTTACCTGCCTGTGAGGTGATATTCCATGGACCTAGGGATAGCTTTTGCTGCCTGGATTTGAGACACTCCTTGGATCCTCCTGCACCTGCTACCTAGCTTGCATGTTACCGACCTCAACAGTGCTCTTTGGGGCAATCAAAGGTGGCCTTCTGTCTCTCCTTTGGGCTTGGTCTGACTGAGCCTTAGAATCCAAGGCACAACTATCAGCAAGCCACAACTATCAGCTGCTCACAGGTGACATACTGGTTCCTTTTATGGGCAAGGTTTTCTGACAAATGTGATGGTTTTCCATCAAGGTCTTTGAATTGATTTTAGTCTGACCCCTACCCTGAAGCCAGTTTACCATGGGTGACCCTACCAGAGGTTAATGCCCCAGACAACACAGCCTCAAGAATCACAGTGGGCTATTCATTTTTACTGTGTGCTACCTATAGCAGAAGTAGGTCTACCCATCACCTACTGTAGGTGTTGCTATTGTTGCTATTAAAATATGTCACAAATGGGGGCAGAGATAGGGGGAGGGTGGGTGGTTTTAGAACTGACATTCCCCCCCACCCCCACCGCAAATTAATGTACCGCAGCAGGGTAGTATCTAGAATCTACTGTTGCTGAGTCAAAATAATGGGAACTGCTCTTCTTCCTCAGTCAATACTCATTGAGAAAAGTCTGCGTTTGTGCCTCATGTAATTAAATGTTCCCCTTTTCAGGGCTTTTACATGCATATTAGGGGTGCAGAAAAAAATAGTTTTTTCGATTAATCTAGACTCTTAGTCCTGGCGTTTCTGAATAATTTCTAAAGGTCCAAAAATCGATTTTAAAATGCATTTAAGTTTTATATTTTTTCCACTCCTACTCCCCGTTCAGCCGCTGTAGAATTGAGCAATATAGGCCACCGTACAGCAAGCTAGTTAGCCAGATCCCTTTATCTGAATAAAGCATGCTAGCATGGAGGAGGGGGACAGCGCGATTCAACCTGCTGCTTCGTCTTTAAAAATCATTTCAGATCCTACAATGTTCCAGGGAAAGATAGAGCTTTACAAGAGCACAGTTGTTTACAAGAAGTGTAAAATAAAATTGTGGGACAGTATTTTGGATATAAGACAAAATTCACGGAAGATGAAAGCCAAACAGCCGACCAGCGAACTCTGCAACAAACTTCCAGGCTTCTCCAAAGGCTGAGAATATTTCCCTCTCCATCTCCTGCTATATCACAAAGGATTTACGAGCAGACAGCTCAGTGGAAGGTGAGGGGTTCATGTTTATTTTTGAAACGGTGGATCCAATGTACGTTATTCCTTCATGTAAATTTTTTTTTTTGCGATAAAGCAGCACCACAACTTCACTATGAAACAACGAATGGGAGAAGCTCTGATGCAGCTGCAGCTCAAAGGTAACTGTTATTTCTCGTATTATAACAAAACTTATAGACAAGTTGTACAACAAACTTAATGTAAGTTGTATTTTTAACAGGTTGAAGAGGACAGATGAGACACATCACCTGGAGCCAGATCTAAATGATACAGTTTATGGTTTATAAATTACAGTTCAGAAGATGTTTTGTGCAAACTTGCACAGGTTTTGAAATTTAGTTAAAGATTTACTAAATATGAATGAATATGGTTAAGACTGAAGTCTGTATATTTCATATTAGGTTAAGTTTTAAAAATATAACAAATGTTAGAGCAATATGGTTAAAAAAAACTGTGAAGTCTGCATTTTATGTTGAGCTAAAGGTTAATGTACTATGGTAGGCTGAAGTCGGTTTACTTTTATATTTATATATTTTGAATTATTTGTCGGTGATGGAAAGGAGACCTGTCCAGGTGTCCCCCACCTCTCACACAGTGATTGCTGGATATGGGCACCAGTGACACCCGTGACTCGAAAAGGAAGAAGTGGATAAAGATGATGGATGGATGAATAATTTGTTCCTAGATTTTTATTTATTTTATTTTTTTTAGAAAAATTCAGGCAACTAAGCTAACCTAATACTGGTAATTTAAGTTACAGAATTGTATGCACTCCTATATATTTTCCTATTTTTGGTATAAATATAAAATTAATTTAAAAATTTTTGATACAGTAAGCAACCTAAAATGATTTTTAAATAAATGTTCTATTTGTTTACATTGTTGTTTAATCTTTTCAGCTTGTCAGTTACATAATTGAAACAAAATGTATGACCATTTCAATAGAAAAATCGTTTCTGAATCAAAAATCGTTTCTGAATCGAAAAATCGATTTTAAATCGTACCGTGTCACCAAAAATCAGAATCGAATCGGATCACCAGACACTGAGAGATTCGCACCCCTAATGTATATATCTACATTTTGCTGCCTTGCCAACAGCCACGGGGTAAAATAAAAAGGAAACAATTGTAGATTGTATAAGCAGTAACATCTCACCCGCCATATCACAGCTGACTCTGAATGGGGTGATTGCACCACTGCCATCTGGGTCAATCCAGTAGGTTCCTGAACTCTTTCCCTGCAGCTTATATTCTTCACAGGACTGTTGGTACAGTGCTGCAGAGGACAAACAGTAAAACAGATCAGGTGTGAGCTTCTGAAGAAACCCCAAACATAAGCTCATGTAAATACTTCTCATGCAAGCCAGTAGGGCAACTCAGCCCTTTAGTCACATATGTGTACATCTTTTCAGGGCAGCTTATCCCAGTTAATTATATTTTATACTGTCTCATTTGTATGCTCCTATATTCTTTGATAATCTGATGGTTTTATATGGGCGTTTAGTTTTTTTTATGCATGTTTTATTATGTATGTGTTGTTTGCACCCTCTGTTTAGTGTAATTGAATGTCAGAAAAAAGCCTACAAAATTATTATTATTATTATAACGTCAACAGCAAATGTGTGACTATGGCCTTTTACAAAATACAGTTTTGTTGCACTTTGTGATAATTATGAAGCAGAGTTGTTTCAAAAGTTTTCATTAGTTGTGTAATGTTACATGTGGGTGTATTGAACAGTTTCGGTACAGCATGTTTGAAATATCCTGATGCATGCTCAATAATCCAGGTAGAAAAATCTAAAAAAGTTAAATCTGGTCCTCTGGACATTCAAAAAAACAAAAACAAAGCAAATCAACAAAAAAATGTAGAAACGTTTCGTCTCTC
>NC_056506.1:10150638-10152396 GCF_014905685.2 Nematolebias whitei | reverse complement strand
CATCATCAGGCCAGGACTCTGTGGTCTACACTCATCTCCAGGCCAGCAGTCACTCTTTCAGGGATGAAGATGTGCACATCCTGGACAGAGAGGAACGATGGTTTGAGAGAGGAGTAAAGGAGGCCATCTTTGTGAAAAGAAATCGTCCATCGTTAAACAGGGGTGGAGGCCTCCGGGTTCAACTGTCCCCCTCTTACAATGCTGTGATTGCTAGTATCACTCAGCCCTCTGTGAACAGTAAACAGCCATCAGTGTGCTAATGATCCATTGTTATGCTGATGGTCCTTCTTGAGCATGTGATCAGCTGGTTTTGGTTGTCAGCAGCAAAACTGGTTGATCCACTCTGAGAAGGTGCTATTTAAGAGACTGAGCTGAATACAGCTCCTCAGACTGAGGAAGTCTCTTGGATGAGAGACGAAATGTTTCTACATTTTTTTGTTGTTTTGCTTTGTTTTGTTTTTTTGAATGTCCAGAGGACCAGATTTAACCTTTTTAGACTTTTACTAGTTGTTATATATCGTCCACCAGGCGCTTACTCTCAGTTTTTGTCTGAATTCTCAGAATTCTTAACTGACTTACAATTAAATACTGATAAAGTCATCATAATGGGTAATTTCAATATTCATTTAGATGTTAAGTGATAGCTTAAGCATAACCTTTAATAATTTATTACTCATTTGGTTTTACCCAAAATGTCCGCACATCTACTCATTCTTATCATCACACTCTTGATTTAGTTCTGACCTATGGCATAGAGATTAAGGACTTGGTAATAGTTCCTCAAAATCCTATTCTGTCCGACCAGTTTTTAATAACCTTTGAGTTTACATTAAATGACTACACAGTCACTGAGAGTAAATTTCATCTCAGCAGGTGCTTATCAGAAAATGCTGTAACCAAATTTAAACAATCTCTTCCATCAATGTTTTCCTCTGTCTTGCAGAGTAATGCATTCGAGAGCAGAAACTTAGATCATCTAGTTGATCATCTTACAACTTCAATGCAAACTTCACTTGATAAAATTGCTCCACTGAAAAAGAAAGTAATCAATCAGAGAAAACTGGCTCCTTGGTTCACTTCTGAGTTACGTACTTTAAAGCAGGCACCTAGAAACCAGGAGAGAAAATGGCGCTCTACTAATGTTGAAGAATTTCATTTAACTTGGAAAGATAGTCTGCTAACATATAAAAAAGCTCTCCATAAAGCTAGAACTTTATATTACTCATTTTTAATAGAGGAGAATAAAAATAACTCTAGGTTTATGTTTACTAAACATTATGTACTATTGCTAGACTAATTAAAATTTCCATTTCTGTTGAATCATTTATCCCTACAACTATGAGTAGTGATGACTTCATGAGATTCTTTATAAAATTATTTCAATTAGAGAGAAAATTCAAACTACCCTTCCTTCTACTATCTCTAGTCCCGTCAAATGAGGCAACTTAAAAAAATTTCACTAGAGCCTGACTTATACCATACCATTTTATTTATAGAGCACTTAAAACAGCGACAAGGCCAACCAAAGTGCTATACAGAAAGAACAACAGACAACACACAAAGCAATATACATAATGAAGTAAATCAGAATATAGACATAACAACAATGCAGATAATAAGTATGACGACAAACCATTGTGGAACGTAGAGGTTCAAAACACAGATCCTCTGGTGTTGAAAGCCACTGAATAGTAGTGGTTTTTTAAATGGCATTTGAAAACCGAGAGGGAGGGGGCCAGTCTGACAAGCAGAGGTAAC
>NC_056506.1:10145479-10150538 GCF_014905685.2 Nematolebias whitei | reverse complement strand
GTATCACTCAGCCCTCTGTGAACAGTAAACAGCCATCAGTGTGCTAATGATCCATTGTTAGGCTGATGGTCCTTCTTGAGCATGTGATCAGCTGGTTTTGGTTGTCAGCAGCAAAACTGGTTGATCCACTCTGAGACGGTGCTATTTAAGAGACTGAGCTGAATACAGCTCCTCAGACTGAGGAAGTCTCTCGGATGAGAGACGAAACGTTTCTACATTTTTTTGTTGATTTGCTTTGTTTTTTTTTTTTTTAAATGTCCAGAGGACCAGATTTAACTTTTTTAGAATAGGTCTTAAAGGTACACCTTGTTTGTGGATTTTAGGTAAACCATACAGACTAGGTGTGGCCTCCCCTGGGTACAGTCTGTGGTACAGAATATGGTCAATAGCCTTGTCCTGCTCCAAATTTTTCAGGCAATCTGTTAACTTTTTCTTGTAACCAATTCCTGGATCTCTTCAGAGGTTCATAAGTGGTTAAGTCACTAAGGAGTGTCATAACTTTCTCATGATAGTCTTTGTGGTTCAAAATCACTGTGCACCTTCCTTTGTCTGCTGGGAGAATGATGATGTTTTTGTCCTTGCTAAGAGTGGTGAGTGCATCCCTCTCCTCTCTACTGATGTTGGAAGGTGGTGGTTTGGCATTGCTGAGGCAGGATGAAACTTTAATTCTGAGCTGTTCTGCTTCACCCTCTTTCATTTTGTTGTTGCGGATGGCTGATTCTGTGGATGTGATCATCTCCACCAGAGGAATACTACTACTTGGTGCAACCGCAAAGTTCAGTCCCCTGGCAAGAATCTCTGTCTCCGGCTGGGTGAGCTGTCTGTCAGAAAAATTCTTCACCCATTTTTCTGTCTCCCTGGCATGTAATTGACTACTGGAGTGTTGTCCTACACTGAATGTGTTGGTATTGGAATAGTGATGGTGTTGATGAGTTATTAGTAGGTTAAACTTGTTTTGCTGTCGAGTCTTGGACTTGACATGCTGTGCTAAGCGTGCCTGATCTGTACAGTCTGTACAGATGTACTGTACAGATATCTGTGAAAAGCGTTATGAATACAATTTAGCTAGACGTGTATTTTCTATAACATGGAGGATTTTATCTGGGATTTTATAACGTTTCACCGGACTGTTCACGTTGACGTAACCTCTGTAAACTCCATTCAAACTCCTTCACCATCGGGAGATGAAAACGTTCACTCTTTAAGGCCTTTTAATCAAATATGCATGCATTTTTTTCTCCTCTCAGGCTCTCATCAAGGTGGCAGCTTCTGTTTTTTCCTCCCCTGTTTTTCCGTCTTCCTGCACTGCTCTCTGTGAGTCTGAAGCACCTGGGTCTCATCTGAACATAAATTAAGAAGATTATGGATTTGGTATCGTGGGCGTTCAACTCTATTGATAAGATTTTTTCATCAAAGCGACAAGGTCCTGGAGAACCGGAGTGTCTAGCTGAGACTCACGCTGTGGGGTACGTCATAGATTCGTGGGGAGTGTGGCAGATGATGTGTCTCTCAGTTATGTCTCACGAGGATGTTGAAGATGTTTATATATTTGGAATTATGATAGCAGGGACTCTGCTTTTTGGCATCGGCGGGGCTCTGTTTTATCGACTTTTGAAGCAGACGGCGGCAGCAGTTTCGGCCATGGTAAAGCTTCTGAGTCAGTGTGAAGGTCTGGTCCACGCTGTGGGAACTTTGAATCGTCTGGTTTACGAGCTTAACCGTAAGGTGGAGGCGATTGAGAATCACAGGCCACCTGCGGCTTCTGGGACTCGTCAGTGTGGTGTGTTCGACCTTGAAGGAGACTCATAGCATGGATCAGTGGAATGGAATCCCACAATTAGGCATTTTCAGAACCAGAACGCCCAGATGGACTCAAGGCTGAAGAAAAATGTAATCTGTCTGCCTGAAGAAAAAACAAAAGTCAAGCTTATCTAAATCTGACCCCCGACGGCCTCGGAGACAGGCCGACTATCAATTTCTCCTGGGACATGAGTACCCAAGGACAAAAGCTTCATCTAGCGCCCCCCCCCCCCCCACCGAGAACTTTCTGTGCTAGCTTATCAGAACTGCTGGCTGGAACAACATCTTCAGAAACTGTGGCTGATCTAAAAAAACGCTCATGGACAAATCTCAACACCTTGATGTCAAATGCAAATGTAATCATGTTTAAATTGTTCTTGCTGGTAGAGTTTTTAGATGTCTCAAATCGTGTACTGATAGACAAGATGTGAAAGATTTTTTTTTTTGTAATACCACTATCTACCCTCATGTTTCTACCCCTTTTCCTATCTAAGATTATTATCTGATAAGGATAAAATGGCCGCGCTTTCTACAGTCGCAGCTTCGTGCACTCCGCCCATCTTTCGGACGACTGTACGTACATATTTGCGTTGTACCTCGGTGCAATTCCAATAAAGTTTATTCTGATTCTGATCAAACTCCAGATTAAATCCTTATCGTCAGCGCTAAGCAATGTTTTTAGAGTACCAAAATTTTAAGACATTTTAATAAACACGATTCCGAGAAAAATAAACCAGCTTTTACCTTCACAGATACACAGAAACACAGCGGCTCGGCGGCCACTTCAGCATTTCAGAATGTAAACAAACACACAGACCTGCAGTAGTCTACTCCTTTCCTCCGCCTGGCTGATCAGACCAGCGGGTTGGAAAGTCAAACTGTTTCGTTCAACTCAGCCCAAAATTAATCAGCGTGTTAGGTCGTTTTCACACCAGATAGTCCGGTAGACTCGGTTCGGTTCGGGACCAATATTCATGAGCTTTTGTTTACATTTGAGCTGGTGAGTTTGCATTTACACTGCACTGAGCAGTCGAGTCAACCTGTTGAACCAACCTATTCCCCCGCTCTCCTGTGGGGGCGCTGTACGAAGAACTACTGAAAGAAATGACACAAAAACCTCTGAAGACACGTCTTCTTCTTCTGTAAATAAAAATAAAAATGAAGTGGCATCAAGTTTTAGCAGTTTTAGGAGTTATATTTTGTCATTTTTCAAAAATGGACTTAGCATGAGCAGAAAATGAGACAGAAGACCACGGAGAATATTGTTTTTCACACAAGGCAGCTGACGGCTCCATATAAGGTCAGAGAAATGCGTGTTTGTTCACCCTGCGGAGCGGGGCCCAGTCTGTTTACATTCACACTGTACTCGAACCGCGCTGGAGTTCGCATCTACCGGACCGAGACCTGGGTTTTAGCCCGGGCCAGAGTTCGCCTTTTTGTTCCGTGACAGAGTTCGATGGCGCATTCACACCTCCCTAAACGAACCGGACTTTCTAGGAAAACGAGCTAGAGTTCGATTAAAGCGGACTAAACAGGGCTGGTGTGAATGTACCCTTAAAAACATTCTTCATAATTTAAATACAGCTCTATAATCTAAAAAAGTTAAATCTGGTCCTCTGGACATTCCAAAAAAAAAAAAAAAAAAGCAAAACAAAAAAAAATGTAGAAACGTTTCATCTTCCATCCGAAAGAAGAAGCTTTGTTTTGTTTTTTTGAATGTCCAGAGGACCAGATTTAACTTTTTTAGATTTTTCTACCTGGATTATTGAGCATGCATCAGGATACAGTTCTGCAATGATTATTTTCAGTTTGAATTATGACATGGAAATTATGGCAAATATTGAATATGAATATGAACCAATAATATTATTTTAAAGTAAATGGCATAAATATGAGGACTTTGAGAAGGGGTTTTGATTCAATTTGGAATAAGGTCTAGCTCTTAATGTTAAAATTTAGGTAAGTTTATCTCAGATTCATGAATTAAATTATCTCAACAAACTTAGTTGGTACTGTTTCGTGGTCCTCTAATCAGAAGGAAGATGTTCATCTCTCATTACCACAGTGGATACATGAAGGAAACCGGTGACCCGCTGTCCCAACAAGGATGTCGTTTTTTAGGGCTGCGGTTTGTTTGGCTCATACCTTTAGCTCCAGGGTGTTTGAGATTTTTCAGGATGTCCACCATCTCTCAGCTGGACATGTCTGCTATCATATGGCTGTTGTTTCTCAGAGAGTATCATCAACTCTCCACAACCACTCATTCCATCTGCTCAGCTCAGCTGATGATCCAAAGCCAACTTCCCTCATCAGCTGCTATCTCGCAACTCCATTGGTGTTCAGTGTACCTGGCACCAGGAAGACGAGCCCCTTAACTTTTAACTAATCAGAGGGCTTCGTACAGTAGGAGTATCTCACTGTATAATTAATGTAATTAAAATCTCCCTTCTCCAAGTTCTTCAGAGAAGATAATACAATGACCCTTTGTTAAGGATGTGTGACACCATGCTGATACAAACAAAATGGGTTTCTTTGAATCAGAAAGTCATCTGGGGGGTTAACTTCCTTTACTGTCATGGCAACCAGTCTCTATTGATAAGGCCGTGTCTGATCAAGACCCTTCTTCAGGAGTCTCAAAGTATAGTGACTCAACATAAAAGGTGAATTATACAAAGGGGGTCCAGAATCATGTAACAAGTCAGGGTGGTCCCAACTGTAGATTTTAACACACACAGAAGAGAAGGTTAACAAAGAAACTTCCTGTGTCAGAGCATGATTTATTTTTTTTCATTTACCCTTTATTTATACAGGTAGTCTCATTGAGCCATGAGAACTCATTTTCAAGAGAGACCTGTTTAGGGAGCAGATGGGGGTTAAGGGCCTTGCTCATGGGCCCAAGGTGGGGCGAATGAGGGTGGGGGCAGGTGTGGTTGCTTCACCTACCCTGCCCACATTTTTGATGTTGTAGGTACCGGGGCTTGAACCGGCGATCTTCTGATCACAGACCCACCATCTCTAACCTCGGTACCACCACTACCCCAAGATGAATATGGGATGCCAGTATCTGTCCCAGATTAGTAGGAAATGAGGTGGTAGAGTAGACTTAGTGTCTCTGAGGACATTTGTCAAGTTTCTTGGAAGGATGGACGCTACACTATTCAGTAGAGTAACATCATTTATCTTGGAGAAACCTAGTAGATGTTTAGTGCCTGTTCCCTACTGGTCCACTTCAAGTGAACTACATATATATATATATATA
>NC_056506.1:10145012-10145379 GCF_014905685.2 Nematolebias whitei | reverse complement strand
CCTCAACTGGCTCCTCTCGATGTGGAGAAGCAGCGGCTCTACTCCGAGTCCCTCCCGGATGATCGAGCTTCTCACCCTGTCTCTAAGGGAGAGCCCAGACACCCTGCGGAGAAAACTCATTTCGGCCGCTTGTATCCGAGATCTCATTCTTTCGGTCACAACCCAAAGCTCGTGACCATAGATGAGGGTGGGAACGTAGATCGATCGGTAAATTGAGAGCTTCGCCTTTTGACTCAGCTCTCTCTTCACCACGACAGACCTGTACAGCGCCCGCTTCACTGCAGACGCTGCACCTATCCGCCTATCGATCTCACGCTCCATTTTTCCCTCATTCGTGAACAAGACCCCAAGATACTTGAACTCCTCC
>NC_056506.1:10142499-10144912 GCF_014905685.2 Nematolebias whitei | reverse complement strand
TCCATCCATCCATTTTCTTCCACTTATCCGGGGTCGGGTCGCGGGGGTAGCAGCCTAAGTAGGGAGGCCCAGACTTCCCTCACCCCAGCCACTTGGGCCAGCTCTTCCGGGGAAATCCCGAGGCGTTCCCAGGCCAGCCAAGAAACATAGTCCCTCCAGCGTGTCCTGGGTCTTCCTCTGGGCCTCATTCCGGTGGGACATGTCCGGAACACCTCACCAGGGAGGCGTCCAGAAGGCATTCTAAACAGATGCCCAAGCCACCTCAACTGGCTCCTCTCAACATGGAGAAGCAGCGGCTCTACTCTGAGTCCCTCCCGGATGATCGAGCTTCTCACCCTATCTCTAAGGGAGAGCCCAGACACCCTGCGGAGAAAACTAATTTCGGCCGCTTATATCCGAGATCTCATTCTTTCGGTCACAACCCAAAACTCGTGACCATAGATGAGGGTAGGAACGTAGATCGATCGGTAAATTGAGAGCTTCGCCTTTTGACTCGGCTCTATCTTCACCACGACAGGCCTGTACAGCGCCTGCTTCACTGCAGACGCTGCACTTATCTGCCTATCGATCTCACGGTCCATTTTTTCCCTCATTCGTGAACAAGACCCCAAGATACTTGAACTCCTCCACTTGGGGCAGGACCTCCTCCCTTACCTGGAGAGGGCACTCTACACTTTTCCAGCTCAAGACCATGGCCTCAGATTTGGAGGAACTGATCTTCATCCCGGCCGAGTTGCATTCGGCTGCGAACCACTCCAGCGAAAGCTGTAGATCACGATCTGATGAAGCCAATAAGACCACATCATCTGCAAAAAGCAGAGACGCAATCCTAAGGCCACCAAAACGGATCCCCTCAACACCTTGGCTGCGCCTAGAAATTCTGTCCATAAAAGTTATGAACAGAATCGGTGACAAAGGGCAACCTTAGCGGAGTCCAACTCTCACTGGGAACAAGCCCGACTTACTGCCGGTGATGCGGACCAGGCTCTGACACCGGTCATACAGGGACCTAACAGCACGTATCAAAGGGCCTGGTACCCCATACTCCCAGAGTACCTCCCATAGGGTCCCCCGAGGGACGCGGGCGAACGCCTTCTCCAAGTCCACAAAGCATAAGTAGACCGGTTGGGCAAACTCCCAAGCACCCTCCAGGACCCTACTGAGAGTGTAGAGCTGGTCCAGTGTTCCATAGCCAGGACGAAAACCGCACTGCTCCTCCTGAATCCGAGGTTCGACTATCCGACGGACCCTCCTCTCCAGAACCCTCGAATAGACCTTACCAGGGAGGCTTAAGAGTGTGATTCCCCTGTAGTTGGAACACACTCTACGGTCCCACTTTTTGAATAGAGGGACCACCACCCTGGTCTGCCAATCCAGGGGAACTTCCCCCGATGTCCACACAATATTGAAGAGTCGCGTAAGCCAACACAACCCTACAACATCCAGAGCCTTAAGGAACTCCGGGCGAATCTCATCCACCCCTGGGCCCCTGCCACCGAGGAGCTTTTTAACCACCTCGGTGACCTCAGCACCAGAGATTGGAGGGCCTGACCCAGAGTCCCCAGGCTCCGCTTCCTCAGTGGACGACGGGCCGGTGGGATTGAGGAGGTCTTCAAAGTATTCCGCCCACCGACCCACAACATCCCGAGTTGAGGTCAGCAGCTCACCACTCCCACTATAAACAGTGTTGGTGGCGTACCTCTTTCCCCCCCTGAGACGTCGGATGGTGGACCAGAATCGCCTCGAAGCCATGCGGAAATCGTTCTCCATGGCCTCTCCGAACTCCTCCCATGTCCGAGTTTTTGCCTCAGCGACCACCCGAGCCGCATGTCGCTTGGACTGCCAGTACCCATCAGCTGCTTCCGGGGTCCCACAGACTAAAAAGGCCCGATAGGACTCCTTCTTCAGCCTGACAGCATCCCTTTACCGACGGTGTCCACCATCGGGTTCGAGTGTTGCCGACGCGACAGGCACCGACAACCTTTTGGCCGCAGCTCCGGTAAGCCGCCTCGATAATAGAGGCACGAAACATGGTTCACTCAGACTCAATGTCCCCCACCTCCCTCGGAACATGTTCGAAGTTCTCCCGGAGGTGGGAGTTAAAACTCCGTCTCACAGGAGACTCTGCCAGACGTTCCCAGCAAACCCTCACAATACGTTTGGGTCTGCCAGGTCTGACCGGCATCCTCCCCCACCATCAGAGCCAACTCACCACCAGGTAGTGATCAGTGGACAGCTCCGCCCCTCTCTTCACCCGAGTGTCCAAGACATGTGGCCGCAGATCAGATGAGACGATGACAAAGTCGATCATCGAACTGCGGCCTAGGGTGTCCTGGTGCCAAGAGCACATATGGACACCCTTATGCTTGAACAAGGTGTTCGTTATTGACAATCCATGAAGAGCACAGAAGTC
>NC_056506.1:10140793-10142399 GCF_014905685.2 Nematolebias whitei | reverse complement strand
CCCCCCCCCCCGGTATAGCAGGTTCAGTTAGGTCCACGTTCAGTTATTTTCTCACTCATTAAATTTTATTAGCACTAAATTATTATTATTATTGTTCTAGAATTACGCCGCTCAAGGTGACTGCATGTTGGAGCAGCTATGTTACTTTCATTCTGAGATTTTGCTTTTGGAAACTTTAATTCCTCTTCTTCTGGATGTAAATAGAATTTTTTGAATGATTGTTTCCTCTTGTATCGGATGCTATGCAGCTGGAAGGGTTTTTTACTGAAACTTTTTTAGTTTTGGACATTTGTTATGATGCGTAACCATGGCAACAAGGCAGTTTTCTACAACTAGCAGCTGATTAACATCTCAAAAGCTCAAATAATATCTCAACTACAGCCCCAAATTTCAAATGAGTTGAAAAGGATGTTCTGTGGACGCATTCTCATCTACCTGCCAGCTGTGCTCGAGTGCCTGACCACTGAGATCCTGGAACTAGCAAGAAACACGGCTCATGACAGCAGAAGGACAGGATCATCCCTTGGCACCTACAGCTGTCTGTCCGCAGCGACGAGGAGCTCAGCAGACTGCTGGGAGGAGTGGCCATCGCTCTGGGAGGAGTTCTGCCCGGTACTCGGGCGGTCTTACAGCCCGGGGGAACCGAGGGGCCAGCCGAGTCTGGGTGGACGGATTGGACGGCATCTGCAGCCAGTTTCTTAGGATCCACTGTGGGATGGACCTTTACAAGAGATTTTTCATGTCTACAGCCATCAGCCGGTCTCAGCTTCAGTGAGCAGCCCGTTACTTTTACTGGACGATCCACCTCCGTGGAGTCGTTGTGTTCACCTGGAGGAGACGCTCCGGTGCTTTGAATAGCCGCCGGACCGGAGCAGAACCGCGCCGCCGAACTGGGCCGCCGGACCGGAGCAGAACCGCGCCGCCAGACTGGGCCGCCAGACCGGAGCAGAACCGCGCCGCCGGACTGGGCCGCCGGACCGGAGCAGAACCGGGCCAGGGATATCTTCAGCCTTTTCGTCTCTCGTGCTTGGAGCGCCGGAGCCGAACTGGAGCAGAACCGAACCGGACCAGTTGCCAACTTCAGCCTCAGCCTCTCCGGTCAGTCTCGTTTTTTCACCGGGGGTGCCCCGTGCTGTTGGGTGCTGAGAAGCGGAGGAGCAGAGTAAAGGAGCG
Source organism: Nematolebias whitei (assembly GCF_014905685.2). Classification (NCBI taxonomy): domain Eukaryota; kingdom Metazoa; phylum Chordata; class Actinopteri; order Cyprinodontiformes; family Rivulidae; genus Nematolebias; species Nematolebias whitei. Next base: position 10,141,226 of record NC_056506.1, on the reverse strand, counting down.
GGTCTGCGTGGTGCTCGAGAGAAGTTCGGAGTTTGTATCGGAGTTGCTCAGGCCTCCATCCAAACTCCCCTGGATAATAATTAATTTTATTCCGGATCACGTTGTTGGCCCCTGTTGATCTGAAACAAGCTTGGATCATGCCTTTCACTTCAGGAAGATTTTCTGGCAGCTCGCTCTGCTATTTGCTGCGAATTATCTGTTTCTGTTTCGGCCTGTTGATTCTGGACCCAGCATCTGTTTCCAATGGGAGCATCCATCCATCCATCCTTCTTCACTGGGGGGCCGGAGCCCCCCTCAGCCCAACTCAAACTGCAGTTGGGCCAACTTGTCGGGTTTGTTTGCCCATTTGAACTGTCGTTTTATGGTCTGAAACTTTTCTGTATCATTCATATTACTGTCACTATTTTCAGTTCTCAGATTATCTGGAGTCACT
>NC_056506.1:10123256-10140693 GCF_014905685.2 Nematolebias whitei | reverse complement strand
CATCTTACCTCCACATCAATCTGGTTTCAGGAAACAACACAGCACAACCACTGCTTCACTGAAGGTTCTTAATGATGTTGAAGCACTGGATGCTAAGGATTACTGTGCTGCACTTTTCTTAGACCTGTCTAAAGCTTTTGACACTGTGGATCTTGTGTCATAAACTCTCAGAAATTGGTTTCTCAGAACACACTATTGGTTGGTTCTCTAACTATCTTTCAGACCGGAGGCAATGTGTTCAACATAATGGTACTTCCTCCAGTTATTTAACAGTCAACAATGGTGTACCACAAGGCTCAGTCTTAGGACCCACCCTCTTTACAATCTACATGCATAATGTAGGTAAAAACATCCCTAATGCATCCATACATTTCTATGCTGACGACACAGTTGTTTATTGTCGAGCTAAAACTGTTGCTAAGGCTTTCCAGCTTTTGAAATCTGCATTCAACATCATCCAGACTGATTTGTTTCGCCTCAAACTTGTCCTAAATGCCGACAAAACCAAAGGGATGCTTTTTTCAAATAGGAAGTTGGTCCCAGCAGTTCTTCCTCCGATTTTATCCTCAAATAGTGTCCCCATTGAGTTTGTTGATTCCTATAAATATTTGGGTATCTTGGTCGGCTCACATCTCTCTTTTAAGCTCCATGTGGAAAACTTGGTAAAGAAACTGAAAGTTAAACTGGGTTTCTTTTTCAGAAACAGATCCTGTCTAACCCTGAATGCTAGAAAACGCCTTGTATCTGTGACTTTCCTTCCCTCAATTGATTATGGTGATATTATTTACATGAACGCTCCTACAAGAACCTTGCAGATGTTGGATGCTGTCTATCATGGTGCACTAAGATTCATAACTGGCTGTGATTATCGTACCCACCACTGCACACTGTATTCACTGGTTAACTGGACATCATTAACTTCACGCACACTCTCTCACTGGTACATTTTCATCTTTAAATCACTTCTTGGTCTGTTGCCTTCATACATCTCCTCCTACATGTCTCTGCGTGAGTGCAGTTACGGAGTGCGCTCTCAGGACATTATTACATGCAGTGTTCCCTCAATGAGGACTGAACTAGGCAAAAGGGCCTTCTCCTACTCCGCTCCTGTTTCCTGGAATATCTTACAAAAAGATTTGAAGCTCTCGACCTTGACCTCTCTAAGTGTCTTTAAGAATCTGTTGGACACCTGGCAGGGACCAATGCTGACATGTTCCTGTTTTTAGTTTTCTGCATTTGTCTTGGAATCTAGTTGTTTTTTGTTTTGTTACCTTTTCCTTTTAGCCATCCTATTTGTAAAAAAAAAAAAAAAAAACTGTAGTATGCTTTTTTATAACTGTTTTGTTGTTGCTGTTGTCCATTGTTGTCATCTTTCTTTGTTGAAATCAGGTCTCTCTTGTAAATGAGTCCTCGAGGCTCAATGGGATTTATCTGTATAAATAAAGGTTGATTGATTGATCAGCATCTATAACATTTCTTAATGAAATGAGGATAACGAGTTACAACAACAAATAATTTCCCTTTGGGATTAATAAAGTATTTTTGAATTTGAATTTGAATTATGCGCCGCGGAACTAAAGTTCTGAAGCATGTTTCAGCACGGTGCTATTTATTGTTGCAGTCTTACATCACGTGTAACATGAGCAGCCTAGCAGGCAACGAACAAACCCTTTCATCTCGTTGCAGTCTCCTGTTCGGGAACATTATGGCTTTCTTGTTAAAAGACAAGTGGACAAATCCAAAGTTGTGTGTCAACGTTGTTTCACAGAGATTGGATCTGCAGCAGGCAACACATCTAACTTGTTAATGCACCTGAAACGACATCATCCGAAGGTGAACGTCTCGGCTTGATGCCAAGGCCGATAACAGCAGCATTTAAACAGCCTTTATCAGGTCATTCAGATTGGTCCAAAGCAATAAAATTAGCTGTAGGTGTTTTGAAAGCTATGGATCTACATTGTTGAATGCGCCGGCTTTAAGCATAAGATTAAAGTTCTTGAGCCCCGCTGCCTACAACATCCCATCACGTCATCACTTCAGCCAAAAAGTTGTACCAGCACTTTCTGAAAAAGCTAAAACTGATTGTCAACAAGCCTTGGAGCCCAGATTTAAAACTCTGACACATCAATGATAAGCAAGAGAATATTCAACCACCTCATATCAAAAATGATGACCGTGCAAGAAGAGGTATTGTTATATTATTATTATCTAATTAACTTTTTAAATTTAAAATTATAATCTTGTTAACTAATTTTTTTAAATCTCTTTGTGTGTGTGCAGTCTGAGGATGTCAACAAGCCCTGGAGCCCAGATTTAAAGCCCTGCCACATCGATGAGCGAGAGATTCAACCATCTCAGAACAGAAATAATGACCATGCAAGAAGAGGTAATGTTATTGTATTATTGTGATATAATTAACTTTTTAAATTTAAAATTATAATCTTATTAACTAAATTTTTAAAACTCTTTGTGTTTGCAGGATGTCATCGAGAGCTGAGCAGCTGAGTCTACATCTTCAGGGAAACGTTTTGTTTATTTTTATGCAAATGTATTTTTTACTTGGCACACTTTCAAAATAAACGTTTTGTAAGTCTTTATTTTGGCCTTTTTTGTACCGAAAATTAACTGAACCGAGCCCTCCTTGAAACTGAACCGAAATGTGATATATATATATATATATATATATATATATATATATATATATATATATCGTGCATGCTTATATTACTTTCTGTGAAATACTTATTTATACTAATTCATCCTGCTTGCACAGTTATATTCCACCATGTTGTTGTTTACCATTTTTCTTTTGGACCTTGTTAAATATTCTATTTCTTTATCACTTTTTGGTAATTTATTTTGTACTTTTATCGCATGCTTTTGTATTTCTTGAGTTTTTAGCGAGCCAAATCGGTTATTCTCATCCTGAACGTTTCATTGAATTGTTGACTCTGTGTTAACCTGCATATGACAAATAAACAACATAACATGTTCTGTCCATTTCAACTTGTGTTATGCTCCACTTTTTATGTTATGCTGATTTCAGCCTGTGTTTTATTATTTTCACATCTGTTCTGCTCATTTCAACATCTATTTTGCTCAATTTCTTACATTATGCCTATTTTAGCCTGTTTTGCATATTGTATCATGTGCTCTGCCCATTTCAGCTTGTAATTAGCTAATTCAAACCTATGTTCTACTTGTTATATCTTTACAATCTCAGCATTAGTTTTTTCATCAAATTTCAACTGTCAAACAGCACTAAGAATTAGCATTGTATTTGTTGCAGGAAATGCATTTTTGCAAGATATTGTTTATCATTTGTATCTTTTTTAGATGTATTATTTTCAGTGGGGAGTGCAGGTGTCAAATAACAGCTCTACAGTAGTGCTCTTGAAACAGGTTGAAGATTCCTGCGACTATTCTGTGAGAACCGTTTTCACACATTTAACAATTTTGAAAATTACCAACTTCAAGAGACAAACTGTGAGCCTCTGCAAATCATCCAACGAAACTGAATGTTTCCCGACATTTTGGAGGCTGTTTGCCAGCTAGTGCTGGAAGGATGAATGTGTGCAGACACTCACAGGTATGGCAGGTGGCTCCAGTGTAACCAGAGTCACCACAGTTGCAGCTGAATGTATCCCACGTCTGGGAGCACCGACCGCCATGCTCACAGTGGTTAGGAACACATCTGCCATAACATGAAGCAGCAGGTCAGTTATGTGAACTTTTGCAACCCACAACAGTTTCTGTAAGGCTCTAGAACTCTGTTTTAACTTGTTAGACATACCTGTCTATGATTGCACACATATCGAGGCTGACGTTCTCAAATGTTCCAAAGAAACCCTGTTCCACAGCTCGTAGGTCCACCAGTTGGTCATCGATGTGGATCATCTGCATGCAGCCTTGAAAAGACCGTTGCAGTGACCTGCTGTTTGTGGGCAGGAAATACCCTGTAGAGGAAGGAAATATTGCAACTACACTAGACACAAATACGAAGAACCCAGTAGGAACTAAACTCTTCTTTTGGAAGGAGTCTTTTCACAATGCTGTATAACTTGTAAGACATGCTAAAGGCAGAAACATAATTAGCTTCAGCTAAAGCTTTAGCTTGGATTTTATACCTGGATTATTGAGCATGGACTTTGTTGTTTTCAACCAGTTTGACAAGACTGACAACAAGGAAGAGGGCCAGCAATGGAGGAGGGGCGTACCAAAGAGACCATCTAATCACAAGCAGAACTGGTTTGTTCCACTTTGGAGTAAGCTGTTGGAGGAAGAATCAGTTTTGTTGTGCGTTTCCTTGACTGATGAAGCCTTCCGGATTGAAGGCGAAACGTTTCAGCACAAGAAAAGAAACTGTCCAGATGACATGACTGAAAAATTGTTGGATTTTATACCTGGATTATTGAGCATGGACTTTGTTATAATTAGCTTCACATTTATCAATTTGTCAATTTATTTGTCAAAGTAAGCCATCATTCATTCTGCAGCTGTATTTACTGTTTGATCACTTATATTCACCAAAATTGATAATAAATCTCACAAAATTGTACTTTCACTCAAAAAGTTTTAATATATATGACATTTTTGAATTTAATATGAAAATAATTCACTAGACCATTAAACTTGAGTCTGATTTAATAATATTAATTTTCTGGCTTTAGAACTGGAAGCCAGTGGTGCCCCTTCAAAATAAAATTACTCATAAAAATTAAACGATCTGCGGACTGTTAATCCTACACTGTCAACCTGGACTCTCTTCAGCCATATCTTAAGCAGTCTGGTAAAAATCTCGGGATGGTTTTAGACTCTGACTTCAAGTTTGACAAACAAATCAACTCTGTTCTGCAGAAAAGTTCTTCCAACTCAGACAGGTAGCTAAGCTCAAGCCAGTATTGTCCAGACCTGACCTTGCGGGGAGTTGGGAGGTTCTGTTATACATATGCACGTTAAAACATGTTAAATGTTTAATTCAGATTTTATTCACACAGACACCTTTTTTCAGCTGTGACAGGCTAAACATACCGGCAGCACTCTGTGCAATTAATTGGGTATTACATGACTGAATGGGAAGGGGGCACAGAGTTTTTTCTTTTTTTCTTTTTCATATGGACACGATGGACCACGCCTGCCCTTGGAGTCAAAAGAGAAGTTCAGGGTTTACAACTGATTAACATATTAGATAAGAACGCTTTCTTGCACTAGGACGCCTCCTACAATTATTAAATCATATATTTAGAGCTCAGCCGTAGACTAATGTTAGAAATTTTCATTATGTCATTGCACCACACCAGGGGGATGCTGAATTCCTGGGCAGATGTCCAGGGCTGGGTCAGGCGACCTGAGGCTGGCAGGTCACACACTAGCCGTCAGCTCTGGCATCTTATTTTGACCTGAGGCTGCCAGGTCACGCTATAGCCTGTAGGCATCTCCCGCCAACATATAAGAAGTAGTTCACATTCAACCAGAGGAAAGTGATTAATTGCTTGCTTATCTGGCAGTATTGAACTGGGAGTTTTTATGTGGGGGAACCCCTTCGGGGACCCCCGCCCAGGGGGAGTTGTTAAGGTATTTTTTAATCTAGACTGGTCCTATGGTTTTGATCTGCTCAGAGATGGAATTATAATGAAATTATGACCCGGTTCTGACTGTGTTAAACTGGGCCAGCAAACTCTAAACAGAGTCTCCCTGGGATTTCAATATCAGCCAAGGAATACAGTTTGATCTGCTTGCCACATCACATTGAAAGGCTTTGAAGCACAGTCTCATATTTTCCCAACACGTCAGTCCACATAAGATCACACTTAGTCACGCCCCCTAACACACGGATAGGTTGAGCTCCCCTTCTGCGAAGGCAGAATCTTAGGACCCTATAAATTAGTAATGACACGGGACTTCGAGGCTCTTCCGGGTCTGTGAACGCATCACAGTCCGGAGAGTCCAGCGCTGTAGATTGTAATCTTTTCCTGCCTTTTCTAATATAATTGATAAAACTTAATTGACGTTTCCTTGATTTATTGATTAGTATAGTTGCCACTTCTGAGGGAGGTTCGAGCCGGGGGTAAAGACGTGGGCTGGAGGGGGTTTCCAGTTCTGGTGGCCTGCAGCCAGCTCACGTCTTTAACAGTTGGTGCTGAGGACCTAGTCTCTCGACTGTAGAAGTGGTAGCTGCTTGGCTCGTATGGTTTTAATGGTGAAACAGTGGTAGGTGACCGAGTCTGAGCAGACTGAACAAGCCGGCTATTATCATCTCATAAGGTAAGCAGAAACCTGTTAAATTGAATTTCTGCGTGTCCCATAAGGACGGTCAGGCTGCTTTGTTTTCGGTCCGGTGCACGCAGTTTAGTGAGCTAAAAGGCAGTAGAACATTACAGTTTAATACGTGATTTTGAGTGTATTTATTGGACGTAACAATTTATATACGTAACATATTGTCGCCTGGGTGCGCGGGGAGCGAGCCGGAAGCGTTAGCAACGATGCTAACCGGAAGTGGTCCGCGAGCGTCATAAACAAGTGAAACGTTAATTTTTCTTTAAAATTTGTGCTTCGTTCAGTTGATTTAAATGTGCGTATATAAATTGTCGTTTATTTATTGAAGAAATACAGAGGATACGACATGGCTGACGGTTTAAAGCACCACGTAAAAATTGTGGCGTCATTTTTGCTGACGTTAGAATATTTACGAGAAAATGTACTTAGTCCGAAAGACATTCCGGGTGTAATTCCCCGTTGCTGTTTATTAGAAACGCGTTAAAACTTGGACATCTGGACAGCGTCAAGTGGTGTGTTCATGTGACAGTTCGAAGAAACTCTACAGGGTTTTGGGTGCCTGTGGGGAGAAATTGCTACCTCCTCGAAAAAAGTGATGACCTCAGGGTTCTGTTTATGAAAGTATACTTAGGTCTGTAGCAAAGAAATACAGACTGGCCAGCTGTGAATCCCCGAGCAACGTAACTGTTTTTTAATATATTTTAATATACATTTTTATTCTCGTCTATTTTCAGTCAGGGCTGCGCTAGCTGGAACGGCAGAATCTTTAAAGTACACCAATTTATAGAATGATCCCTAGAAAGAATCTAGAAGTAGAACGATCCCTAGAAAATATCTAGAAGAGGTACCTAAAATAAGAATACATGGATGGTTAAAATAGGGATAATTAGAAATCTTTAGAACAGGCAGAGAGGGACAGATAGAGATTATTTTCATGGTCAAAAGAGAGTACAACGTTTTATGCTGGACTGGAGTTTTGCAGATGAGGATATGGATTCATTAAAGTTGAGGGACAGATAGATTTTTAGAATAGGCAGTGAGGGAAATATGTTTTTTGTAAGTTGAGGGACAGACAAGAACTTAGTTAGGCAGGAATAGGGAAATATAACATTGTAAGTCATGTATATTTGTTGCATGATTGATGTTAGAATGTGAGTGTCTGCTGTATTAATGATAGTTTACGTTTGTTAATGTATGACTGCTATGGGTTACTTTACAGATATTGATAAGATTGAAAACTGCTAAATTTAGCAGTCATCACTAGAAGGTCACTTCATAACAGCAAATTGACACAGACTTATAAAAACCTAAGGTGGAAGAATTTCATCAAACATCAGGCATAAAATTGGTGATTTTTCAATATTAACATGATTTTATTTAAATAACTTTTAAAGACCAACAGGTACAGCTCAACCTAGGAGCCCAGACAGAAAACATAAATCTCCGCACTCAAGTTGATGTGAGTAGATAAACACACAAAGACCTTCTCTCTGAAGATAATGTGACAGGTCAAAGATGTTTTTCATTTACTACGGTAACATGTGTGGATTATTGTGTCGTTATGTCATATTTCTATAAAAGTTAAGTGTCCTTGACAGAGAACACTCTTTATATATTAGTTATTTAACAAAAGTATTAAACTTAAAAGACAAACAGTGATAAATCTAAGGTGTAGACTGAAAAACATTAAATAAAAATACACTGGTGGTATAAAACATTTCTTATGAGAGTCCCTTAAAGGCAGAAGGATGATTTAAGATGGGGAAAACAAGTCCATATTAGAGAAAACATTTGAAATGATTAATGGGGAGGAGAAATTATCTAACTTGATATGAATGTTATTTGAACAATCTAGTAAACAAAAAATAAATATATGAATGTTACGGTATAATGTTATGACAAATGAGATTGACATATCTACAAACCGGATTCCAAAAAAGTTGGGACACTAAACAAATTGTGAATAAAAACTGAATGCAATGATGTGGAGATGGCAAATGTCAATATTTTATTCGTAATATAACATAGATGACAGATCAAAAGTTTAATCTGAGTAAATGTAAAATTTTAATGGAAAAATATGTTGATTCAAAATTTCAGTGTCAACAAATCCCCAAAAAGTTGGGACAAGTAGCAATAAGTGGCTGGAAAAAGGAAATTGAGCATATAACGAACAGTTGGAAGACCAATTAACACTAATTAGGTCAATTGACAACATGATTGGGTATAAAAAGAGCTTCTCGGAGTGTCAGTGTCTCTCAGAAGCCAAGGTGGTAAGAGGATCACCAATTCCACCATTGTTGCGCAGAAAGATAGTGCAGCAATACCAGAATGGTGTTACCCAGTGTAAAATAGCAAAGACTTTTAAGTTATCATCATCAACTGTGCATAACATCATCAAAATATTCAGAAAATCTGGAACAATCGCTGTGCGTAAGGGTCAAGGCCGTAAAACTCTACTGGATGCTCGTGATCTCTGGGCCCTTAAACGTCACAGCACCTCAAACAGGAATGCCACTGTCAAGGAAATAACAGAATGGGCTCAGGAATACTTCCAGAAAGCATTGTCAGTGAACACAATCCACCGTGCCATATGCCGTTGCCAGCTGAAACTCTACAGTGCAAAGGGGAAGCCATTTCCTTGTGGTGTGACGTTGCACGTTCGTGGCGAGACGTATTGAGTCACTTCCTGTTTGTCTGCCGGTAGCTCGAGTGAATTGTTTGCTCGAGTCGTCTCTGTTTTCAATTAAATTCAATTAAATTCAAAAATACTTTATTAATCCCAAAGGGAAATTATTTGTTGTTGTAACTCGTGATCCTCATTTCATTAAGATATGTTATAGATGCTGATGGCTGTAGGCAGGAAGGATCTCTTGTAAAGATCCATCCCACAGTTGATCCTAAGAAACTGGTAGCACATGCTGTCCAATCCGTCCACCCAGACTTGGCTGGCCTCTCGGTTCCCCCAGGCTGTAGGACCGCCTGAATGGTGGGCAGAACTCCTCCCAGAGCGATGGCCACTCCTTCCAACAGTCTGCTGAGCTCCTCGTCGCTGCGGACATCCAACTGTAGGTGCCGAGGGACGATTCTGTCCTTCCGCTTTCATGAGCCGTGTTTCCTGCTAGTTCCAGGATCTCAGTGGTCAAGCACTCGAGCACAGCTGACAGGTAGATGTGAATGCGTCCAAAGAACATACTTTCAACTTATTTGAGATTTGGGGCTGTAGTTGAGATATTATTTGAGATTTTGAGATGTTAATCAGCTGCTGTTGGTTGTAGAAAACTGCCACGTTGCCATGGTTACGCATCATAACAAATGTCCAAAACTTAAAAAGTTTCAGTAAAAACCCCAGGCCGGCTGGGTGACGGTCCGGAGCAAGCGTAGTGCTAAGACTAAGCCCCCAGTTCACCACCGAGCTGTTCACGTTTCTAATCAATTTTCCTCGCTCAGTGACACACCCGCTGAGAAGCAGACCCTGGTTATTGGAAGCTCCACAGTCCGAAACGTGGCTTTAGGGACTCCAACGGCCATAGTCAAATGCATTCCGGGGGCCAGAGTGGGCGACATAGAATCTTATCTGAAACTGCTGACTAAGGCTAAGGCTAAATACAGTAAGATTGTTATTCACTTTGGCGGTAATGACACCCGGTTAAGCCAATCGGAGGTCACTAAAATTGATGTTGCTTCGGTGTGTGACTTTGCTAAAACCATGTCGGACTCCGTAGTTTTCTCTGGCCCCCTCCCCAACCTGACCAGCGATGACATGTTTAGCCGTATGTCGTCGTTTAACCGCTGGGTGTCCCGGTGGTGTTCTGATAACGACGTGGGCTACATAGATAACTGGAGTTCTTTCTGGGGAAAACCTGGGCTGATGCGAAGAGATGGCATCCATCCCACTTTGGACAGAGCCACTCTTCTTTCTAGAAATATGGCTGATTTTGTTTATCCCCCAAATTATTGACAACCCAGGGTCCAGTCCAGGAAGCAGAGTTGTAGTCCTCCACACCTTTCTGCTGCTTCTCCTCTGTTACCCACCCACACTCCCATTGAAACAATGTCAACTCGCCCACGGCTCAAATTAAATAAACCAAAAATCAACTCTAAAAATATAAACCATAAAAATATGATAAAAATAAACAGTTACTTTACCAGAGCAAAATCATAAAATCATTAAATGTGGATTATTGAACATCAGATCTCTTTCCTCTAAATCCCTGTTAGTTAATGATCTGATAACTGATCATCATATTGATTTATTCTGTCTGACAGAAACTTGGCTACAACAGGAGGATTTTGTTAGTATAAATGAATCCACTCCTGTTATTTATTTAAATGTTCATGTTCCTAGAACAACTGTCCGAGGTGGAGGAGTGGCTTCTATTTTTCAGTCAAGATTATTGATTAATGCCAAACCAGTTGTTAGTTATGATTCTTTTGAATCGCTGTCCCCTCCCTGGGCTGCCACCTTACCGTGGTGGAGGGGTTTGAGTGTCCCAATGATCCTAGGAGCTATGCTGTCAGGGGCTTTATGCCCCTAGTAAAGTCACCCATGGCAGACAGGTCCTAGGTGAGGGACCAGACAAAGTGCAGCCCAAAGACCCCGATGATGACACAAATAAATGGACCTAGTGTTCCCTTGCCCGGACGTGGGTCACTGGGGCCCCACTCTGGAGCCAGGCCTGGAGGTGGGGCATGCGGGCGAGCGCCTGGTGGCCGGGCTTTTACCCATGGAGCTCGGCCGGGCACAGCCCGAAGAGGAGACGTGGGTCCAACTTCCCATGGGCTCACCACCTGTGGGAGGGGCCAAAGGGGTCAGGTGCAATGTGGGATGGGTGGTGGCCGGGGGCGGGGACCCTGGCGGTCTGATCCTCGGCTACAGAAGCTGGCTATTGGGACGTGGAATGTCACCTCACTGGTGGGGAAGGAGCCAGAGCTGGTGTGTGAGGCTGAGAGGTTCTGGCTAGAAATAGTCGGACTCACCTCTACGCATGGCTCAGGCTCTGGAACCAGTTTCCTTGAGAGGGGCTGGACACTCTTTCACTATGGAGTTGCCCCTGGTGAGAGGCACAGAGCAGGCGTGGGCGTACTTATTGCCCCCCAACTTGGTGCCTGTGTATTGGGGTTCACCCCAGTGAATGAGAGAGTGGCCTCCCTCCGCCTACGTGTTGGGGGACGGGTTCTGACTGTCGTTTGTGCTTATGCACCAAACGGCAGTTCAGATTATCCACCCTTTCTGGAGTCCTTGGAGGGGGTACTGGAAAGTGCACCTTCTGGGGACTCCCTTGTTCTGCAGGGGGACTTCAATGCTCATGTGGGCAATGACAGTGAGACCTGGAGGGGTGTGGTTGGGAGGAACGGCCCCCCGATCTGAACCAGAGTGGTGTTCTGTTGTTGGACTTCTGTGCTCGTCATGGATTGTCAATAACGAACACCTTGTTCAAGCATAAGGGTGTCCATATGTGCTCGAGGGAAAAATGGAGCGTGAGATCAATAGGCGGATAAGTGCAGCGTCTGCAGTGAAGCGGCCGCTGTACAGGTCTGTCGTGGTGAAGAGAGAGCTGAGTCAAAAGGCGAAGCTCTCAATTTACCGATCGATCTACGTTCCCACCCTCATCTATGGTCACGAGCTTTGGGTTGTGACCGAAAGAATGAGATCTCATGTGTGTATTCATGTGGATGTTGAGAGTAATAGCTTAAGCATAGCCTTTAATAATTTAATAGACTCATTTGGTTTTACCCCAAACGTCCGCACATCTACTCATTTTTATCATCACACTCTTGATTTAGTTCTGACCTATGGTATAGAGATTAAGGACTTGGTAATAGTTCCTCAAAATCCTATTCTGTCCGACCATTTTTTAATAACATTTGAGTCTACATTAAATGACTACACAGTCACAGAGTAAATTTCATCTCAGCAGGTGCTTATCAGAAAATGCTGTAACCAAATTTAAACAATCTCTTCCATTAATGTTTTCTTCTGTCTTGCAGAGTAATGCATCAGAGAACAGTGATTTAGATCATCTAGATGATCATTTTACAACTTCAATGCAAACTTCACTTGATAAAATTGCTCCACTGAAAAAGAAAGTAATCAATCAGAGGAAACTGGCTCCTTGGTTCAATTCTGAGTTACGTACTTTAAAGCAGGCATCTAGAAACCAGGAGAGAAAATGGCGTTCTACTAATGTTGAAGAATTTTATTCAACTTGGAAAGATAGTCTGCTAACATATAAAAAAGTTCTCCGTAACGCTAGAACTTTACATTACTCATCTTTAATAGAGGAGAATAAAAATAACCCTAAGTTTCTGTTTAGCTAGACTAATTAAAAGTCCCATTTCTGTTGAACCATGTATCCCTACAACTATAAGTAGTGATGACTTCACGAGATTCTTTATAAATAAAATTATTTCAATTAGAGAGAAAATTCAAACCATCCTTCCTTCTACTATCTCTAGTCCCCTGTCAAATGAGGCAAGTTTAAAAATTTCACTAGAGCCTGATTTATGTTTGGACAGTTTTTGTCCTGTTGAGCTCTATGAATTGTCAAAAATAATAACCTCATCCAAACCATCACATGTCTGCTAGATCCCATCCCAAACAGACTGTTTAAAGAGGTATTTCCCCTAATTAATGTCCACATTTTGGATCTACTTAATTTGTCTTTAATGGATGGTTATGTACCACAGTGCTTTAAGGTTGCTGTAATTAAACCTTTACTTAAGAAGTCTGATCTTGATTCAGAAATTCTGGCCAACTATAGACCTATATCTAATCTAACTTTCATCTCAAAAAATCTAGAGAAAATAGTTGCAGGTCAGTTGCGTGAACATCTACAAAGAAATAATCTGTTTGAAGAGTTTCAGTCTGGGTTTAGAGCTTATCATAGCACAGAAACAGCACTAGTAAAAATAACTAATGATATTCTCATGGCCTCAGACAATGGACTTGTGTCTATACTGGTCCTGTTAGACCTCAGTGCTGCATTTGATACGGTTGATCACAATATTTTACTACAGAGGCTTGAATATGATATTGGGATTACAGGAACGGCTCTAAAATGGTTTAAATCATATTTATCTGATAGATTCCAGTTTGTAAATGTAAATAATAAATCTTCTTCATACGCCAAAGTTAGTCATGGAGTTCCTCAGGGCTCAGTGCTTGGGCCAATACTCTTTACTTTATATATGCTTCCATTAGGTAAAGTTATTAAACAGCATGGGATAAATTTCCCTTGTTATGCTGATGACACACAATTATATTTGTCCGTTAAACCCAATGAATCCAATCAGCTACTTAGACTACAAGCATGTCTTAAAGACATAAAAACCTGGATGACCCTTAATTTTCTCCTGTTGAAGACAGACAAAACAGGTTTTGGTTTTTGGACCTGAGCACCTTAGGAATGAATTTTTCAGTCTTTCTCCCTCCTTAGATGGCATTAATCTGTCCTCCTGCTCTAATGTTAAAAATCTTAATGTTTTTTTTTATCAGGACATGTCTTTTATCCCCCACATAAAAAAAACGTTACTAGAACTGCCTTCTTCCAACTGGGTAATGCTATAACTCAAGACAGAGAGGAGTAGCAATATTAATACATAAAAATGTGAACTTCACAATATTAGACACAGTTATAGACCCGCAAGGTAGATATATAATATTAAAATTAGCCATACTCAGTCAAAAATATTGTATTGTTAGCTTATATGGGCCAAATGTGGACGATGCTGCTTTTTTTCATGATCTCTTCTCTACTCTATCAAATCACATGGATTGCTCGCTGGTACTGGGAGGTGATCTTAACTTTGGTCTAGATAACAAAATAGACAGGCTGAATGCAGTAGGAGCTCAACGCAGTTGGCAATCCATAAATGTAGTTAAACAGTACATGAGTGATTATGGACTCTGTGATGCATGGCGGTCTCTTCACCCTAATAGTAAAGAGTATTCTTTCTTTTCACATGTGCATCACTCTTACTCTCGTCTGGATTATTTTATAATCAGCAACTCATTGCTGACCAACATTTCAGACACTAAGATACACCCTATTGCTGTCAGCGATCATGCACCAGTTACTTTAAATTTAGATAATAAGAAAGAAATCCCAAAAAGTATAAACTGGAGATTAAATACCTCACTGCTTATGGATGAAGAATTTATACAATACTTTAAAAATGAATGGACATCGTATTTAGAGTTTAATGACTTGCCAGGTACATCAGCGTGTACACTCTGGGAGGCTGGGAAAACAGTTATGAGAGGGAAAATAATATCCTACGCAACAAACAAAAAGAAAAAAGAAAATAAACGTATTGAGGAATTAGAGAAATCTATCAAATTATTAGAAAGTTTACAAGGAGAGGAAACACAGAAAAAAACTACGCAAGATAAAATTAGAACTAAATGAATGTATTGACAAAAAAAACAAATTCTTAGTACAAAGACTTCGCTTGGAACATTTTGAACACAGTAATAAATCAGGTAGCTTTTTAGCTAATCAACTCAAATTAAATAAAGAAAAAACGTCTATATATGGTATTAAAGACACAAATGGTAACATAACTTATGACGAGGAAAAAGTAAATAGTGTTTTTAGAGATTTCTATAAAACTCTATACACTCCACAAATAAATCCAACAGATGAAGATATTAATCAATTCTTGGAGAGAGTAATACTTCCAAAACTAGACAGTAGTCAATCTTCAGAACTAGACTCACCATTAACATCAGATGAGCTCCGTGAAGCCATTAAAAACATGCCTAATAAGAAATCTCCAGGCCCAGATGGATATCCAGCAGAATTTTATAAAGAGTTCTGGAACATCCTGGAACCAATATTTCACAGAATGCTACTTGAGTCTGAAGAAAATGGCAGATTTCCAACACATATGAATTCAGCCAACATTAGTTTACTATTAAAACCAGGCAAAGACCCAGTACTACCTACCAGTTATCGCCCCATCTCTCTTATTAATGTGGATGTTAAAATAATTAGTAAAGTCCTCTCTAAAAGATTAGAGAAAATAATTCCTCTCATTATTCATCCTGACCAAACTGGATTCATAAAAGGAAGACACTCGACCACAAACACACGCAGATTATATAATTTAATAGAGTATTCATATAGTAAAAATATTGAAACAGCTATTTTGTCTTTGGACGCAGAAAAAGCATTTGATAGGGTAAACTGGAAATTTTTATTTTCTACATTGAGTAAATTTGGTTTTGGGGACCATTTCATTAATTGGTTAAAAATATTATATAACTCACCAAGAGCATGTGTCAGGACAAATAATCAAATATCTTCAAGCTTCTGTTTACAGAGGGGGACCAGGCAGGGATGTCCACTTTCACCTGCACTATTTGCTATTTTTATTGAACCTTTAGCAGCAGCAATAAGACAAACTGCTGATATTAAAGGTATACTGTGTAGAAATATAGAACATAAAATTAGTCTTTATGCTGACGATGTTTTACTTTTTCTTCAGAACACAGAAAATTCAATATCTAATGTTATCGAATTAATAAACTCATTCTCAAAAGTTTCTGATTATTCTATAAATTGGTCAAAATCTACAGCTCTTCCAATAAACTGCGTGTTTAATACTTCTCTCAATGAACGACTACAATCAGGTAACATTACATACTTGGGCATTAATATTTCTCCTAGATTGGAAGACTTAATAAAATTGAATCATATCCCAATTTTAAAGAACATTGAAGATGGTCTTACTAGATGGAAATCTCTGCCCATATCACTTATGGGAAGAGTTGCCTCAGTAAAAATGATGGTCCTGCCGAGAATAAACTATTTATTCTCAATGATTCCAAATAAACCTTCAACTGAATGGTTTAAGTCACTGGACTCTTTGATATCTAAATTCCTTTGGAAAAACAAAACTCCACGTATTAGCTTAAAAGCATTACAGAAATCTAAAGATACCGGAGGATTAGAACTTCCCAACTTCTATCACTACTATTTAGCCAATAGGTTACAATATATCTCAAAGTGGTTAAATCCAAATACATTAGATGAAACTTGGATAGACATAGAACAAACTTTATGCAATAATATTAAGATTTCAGATCTACCGTTTATTAGCACAAATATAAAAAGACATGTTTGCTTTAAAAGCATCAGTATTAGCTCTTCTCTGACAGCATGGTGGGAGTATTTGAAAATGACAAAATCTTCACTACTCCCCTGTAGACATACACCCATCTGGAACAATCCTGACATCCTACAAGAAAATAATATGTTAAATTTCCCAGGTTGGAGAGTCAAGGGAATTGAACGTCTGGAACACATATATGAAGGTGTAGACTTTATTCCATTTAATAATTTAATAATACAATTTGACATTGAAAATAAATACTTCTTAGAATATCAACAAATTAAGTCTATCATAAAAAAGAAATTTAAGCTTAATAAAACTTTGTTAGAAACACCAATATGTGTGTTAGAGTTCCTTAATCTTAAATCCCCCAAATTATTATCTAAAATATACAAGAAATTGTCTAGAATCAATGACTCCATAATGTTACCTGTTGCAAAATGGGAGTCAGATTTATCAATCAATTTTGACCAAAACACCTGGTCTCAAATATGTTTAAGAACATTTAAAATGACTAGAATCTCCAACTTACAATTAATACAGTATAAAGTTCTTTATAGAGTACATTATACAGGTCAGCGAATGTTTAGGATGGGATTTACATCATCTAACAACTGCTCACAGTGCACAGGCAATATTCCTGATGATTATATCCATGCACTCTGGTTCTGCCCACCCGTTCAGAGGTTCTGGGTCCAGGTTTGTGAAGACTTGTCTAAATGTCTGAAATGTAATATTCCACTCTCTCCGTCTGTTTGCTTATTGGCTATCTTGGAAGATGTTACCCTGGAAAAAAATACATGTCGCATGATTTTCACTGCCTTATGCATCGCAAAGAAAACCATACTCCTGAATTGGAAAAATAAAAATAATCTTAGCATTAATCAGTATAAAAATTTTCTGTTAGATCATATTAGTCTTGAAACAGTATCTGCCGACACATTGGATCAATCTCTGTGGGCTCCTTTGATCGGCTCCGTTACATAGTGAGGGTGGGTAGTCTGGGATCTGACCTTGTGGGGCCTTGGGGTTGATGTGGAGG
>NC_056506.1:10117317-10123156 GCF_014905685.2 Nematolebias whitei | reverse complement strand
TTGCACAGAGTGCTGCCGGTATGTTTAGCCTGTCACAGCTGAAAAAATGTGTCTGTGTGAATAAAATCTGAATTAAACATTTAACATGTTTTATTGTGCATATGTATGTAAATAACAGAACCTCCCAACTCCTCCTGGTGATCTAATATAAAAACATTCCCAATTAACCAACAAATCAATTTACTCATTCCACCACCCTTCAGTTTAGTCCCAATTTAGATTGAAAAATGTCATAAGTTCACCCCCTGGAAAATCTATATTATAAAACCTCATATGTATTTATCAAAATCTTCTGGTCTCTCTTCAATGGCCCAGCTGTAAAAATTTGTTATTTCATATAAAACAATATCAAAAATTAAGTTTATCATCGCAATTGCACTATCTAGTGGCATTATTTCATCATGATCAGCCCCTAAAACTATTTGCAAAAACACATTAAAAACTCATTTTTTCCCATGCCTTCACACATAAAATAGTCATTAAATAAACAAATCTTCAAGTAATAATCAAAAGGTAGTTCTTAACTAAGTACCATGCAAAAGTTTCTTGTTCAACCATGTTAATTTTAAGGAAAAAATCATAACGCTTCATAATACTGTAAATAAACTGTAAACATTAATATCTAACCCACCCCATAATTAGTCAGTCCATCAATCATCTCATCTCTCAAAGGAGTTTGAGAAGACCTGTCACCCAATTAATGCTGAGTTCAACATTCAAATTAACCACAATTCTAAAGTACATATCTGTACTTAATAGTTAAAAATTTACCCAGAACTTAGCTTCATATTATCTGTTAAATTTCCTTAATAATCATCAGTGTTTGGCGTCCTCCCCGTTAGGTTGTAACACACTCCTAGGAAGGTCCATTTAGTTATAACATCAAGAAGTTCACTCTAAAAAACCCTTTAGTTTCAAATAAAAATTGTAATTTTCTTCTCCCACATTCAACTAATCAGTTTTGGAATTAATTAACAGATAGGAAATTTGTAACCCTATTTTCAAAATATTGCTTTATATCCATAATAGCATTTATTCTAGTTTATCGTTCAAAAATCCCCAAGACTTAGCTTTAGATATAATCACATCATTAATTGATTAGCATTGTAAACACAACCTATAAATATTTGTAATGTCAAAACAGTTTTCTATAATCATTTCAGTACATGTAAAAAAACTCCATCTCTAATATCTCTCTAACTCCAAAAACTCTAATCTAGCATTAATCATTTATTAACTCATAGCTTAATAAAATCAGTAAATTCACAGTTTCAAGGTGTTTAATTGGATAAAAATATATTTTAAAGACACTCCTCCATATATATATTTAAAAGTAAAATCAGAAAATAGAAAACCCTTAACTGTGCTGGTAACGTTAATCAGATGTTAATAATGATAAGTGATGTCAATTTGATGTTACTTAAAGAACCCTCAGTCATGATAACACCCTCATTTGATGCGTGATGTTCTTAGCTCAGGGAGTAGAACCGGTGACACCCCCCCCCCCCCCCCCCCCGGCACTCCACTTTATTCCCCCTCATCAGGGGCATTTAGTCGGATGTCTGTCCGGCCTCCATCCTTCAAACCTCTGTCATTGGACTTGCAACCCCTCTGTCAGCGACTCATTTGGAGTTAAATTATCAGGAAAAAAGAACAAATATCCTTCTCCCACAATATCACAAAACTCCAGTCATCTATCTAAATTTCTATAATTTTCATTATCAATATATAATTATCAATTATCATTCATTATTGGTAAGTCAATGGTTCCTATTGCAGGTTCATACTCATCTGACACCTCTCTGGGAACGTTGATCACAAACTCACACAGGCGATCCCTGCATTCACCTTTCCTAGATCTTCTACAGCTTAGGTAACCTGAACAGGTGATAAGAAACAAAACACAAATAACACAAACACCCTGCTGGCAACCAGCCAGAGTCCATCCTTCTACCCATCATCCTATTCCTGTCAAGTTTTCCTGAAATGAGTCATCACTATCATTTAGCATTTTATCAGCAACACTTGTTGTTTTTCTCCATGCACCAAATTTCACAAGTCATTGATAAGTATTATACAACATCACTCTAAAATGCTATGTCTTAAATCATGTTAGTAGTTGTTAGAATTCATTATTATATATTTTCTGTTAGAATCTGTTAAAGAATAATAAAAATATGTAAAAATAGTGAAAAATAAGTAAAACTAGTGTATTCCAACTCTGTTAGCACTTGTAAAAATCTTAGCTGAGATACAAACATCTATAGATTTGATTTAATCTGCCTGTAACTCTGTCACTGAACATTTTAAGTGATTTAGAAGTCGAATATCAAGCAAAGTTTTCGCTCTTTTTATTTTAAACGATATTCTAGTCGAATTTATCATCCAAAACAACCTCTGAAATTTAGCTCATCTCATTATAGAAAAATCAAGTCTTTACTTAAAATCATGAATTGTGTCTTTCCTGATTATCGATATTTACTTGTATTCAGTCATCCATAACACTGATACCTCACTGGTTGTCCCATCTGCCCAGTTTACAGTATAGGTTCTCAATTCTCCTTATGGCATCTCCTATAGAGAAAAATGTGTTTGTGGGATGGGGGTGGGGGTGGGGGTACAGTAATCCATCCCTGCTGAAGGAATTTATAGTTAACAGTTCTAAAAAACATTCACAGTAGTTATTTTAGTTCAGCACCGCTCCAGAGACCTGTGAACGGTTAATGTTGTTTTAGATATACAAATCACATCAATTAAATAATCCTCAAACATAATCCTTATTTAACCAGTAATTTTTTAAGGACAGGCACCTGTTAAGTGAAAATTTCTCATTTGAAAGCATAAAATTACCAATTTTAATCTGTATTCCTTTAATTTAACACTAAGACTATATCTTAAAACTGCAGGGCACTTGCTGTGAGATAATTCCAGCTCTCATCACAACTCCTTCAATACATTCTGTTAAATCCCATACTTAATGTCGGCTTGTATTACCGTTTAAAACTGTCCATAATTTAAAGGTGGATCCATTTATCTGTCAATTACTCAAAGGTGAATCTTCACTGGGGTACATTTTAACATATAGTGTTTGTCTGAAAAGATGATGTCTTTCCATCTCTGTAAAATATTAATCGTGTGTGTGTGTGTATATATATATATATATATATATATATATATATATGTATATGTGTGTGTGTGTGTGTGTGTGTGTGTGTGTGTGTGTGTGTGCACATGTGTGTGATTGAACATGACTTCTATTTAACCAGGCAAATACCTTTGTAGGTCACCAGACGTCCCCAGCAAAGGAGGCCTAACTTTGCTAAGGAGGCCCTACGCCTCAAAACCTAGCATGCATGTGTTAATCAGTGTTGCTTTAACATGAATTAGTATACTTGTTATTTATGTAACTTTTAATGAATAATTCAAATGTTTAAAAATAATTTTCTACTCTCCTCCCCTCCTGAGTCCAGATGAGAGCTGTCCACACCCAAACAGACCCTGCAATTTTATTTAATAAAAATAAGAAAACCTCAGCTTTTTATCTCGGGTGATAATTCATAGCATTGATCATTACACATGTATGTCAATAACAAAACAATTCAAATTGAAGATAAAAACTGATAAAATCAGAAACACAAGTAAAAACAGCAAAAAATGTGCTTGTATTTACACAGATAAAAATGTACCATGGAAGATTAATTACGCGCACATGATCCAATCTAATAATGCAAGATTAAATCATGATGGTTCATGTCATGACAGCCTGCAAACTCTCTCATTCTACAGATAAAAAATGCACAAATATCATGGTTATCCCTGTTCTAGCGGACACCACAAGGTTAATAACAAAATTACCATATGTCTACTACTTATTACAAACCGGATTCCAAAAAAGTTGGGACACTAAACAAATTGTGAATAAAAACTGAATGCAATGATGTAGAGGTGCCAACATCTAATATCTTATTCAGAATAGAGCACAAATCACAGATCAAAAGTTTAAACTGAGAGAATGTATCATTTTAAGGGAAAAATCTGTTGTTTCCAAATTTCATGGTGTCAACAAATCCCAAAAAAGTTGGGACAAGTCCATTTTTACCACTGTGTGGCATCCCCCCTTCTTACAACACTCAACAGACGTCTGGGGACAGAGGAGACCAGTTTCTCAAGTTTAGAAATAGGAATGCTCTCTCATTCATGTCTATGACAGGCCTCTAACTGTTCAATCATCTCGGGCCTTCTTTGTCGCACCTTCCTCTTTATGATGCGCCAAATGTTCTCCATTGGTGAAAGATCTGGACCGCAGGCTGGCCATTTCAGTACCCGGATCCTTTTCCTACGTAGCCATGATGTTGTGATTGCTGCAGAATGTGGTCTGGCATTATCGTGTTGAAAAATGCATGGTCTTCGCTAAAAGAGATGACGTCTAGATGGGAGCATATGTTGTTCTAGAACCTGAACATAGTTCTCTGCATTAATGGTGCCTTTCCAGACATGCAAGCTGCCCATGCCACAAGCGCTCATGCAACCCCATACCATCAGTGATGTAGGCTTCTGAACGGAGCGTAGATAACAACTTGGGCTATCCTTGTCCTCTCTGATCCGGATGACATGGCGTCCCAGTGTTCCATAAAGAACTTCAAATTGTGACTCACCTGACCACAGAACAGTCTTCCATTTTGCCACACTCCATTTTAAATGACCCCTGGTCCAGTGCCAACGTCTGAGCTTGTGGAGTTTGCTTAGAAATTCAATTCAGTTTATTTATATAGCGCCAAATCACAACAAAGTTGTCTCAGGGCACTTTATAGGAACATTCACATACATAAAAGCCAATTAGTAAATTTCTCTATCTAAGGAATCCAGCAGACAAGTTGAATCTTGGCTTCGTTGCAGTCTCCCATCCTGAGCAAGCACAGTGGCAACAGTGGAAAGGAAAAACTTCCTTTTAAAAGGAAGAAACCTCCAGACCGGCTGGTTGAGAGGACAGGAAGGAGAGACAGACGAACACAGAATGGTAGGTCCAGGTATAGGTCCAGGTGTATCTGAAAGACAAAAAAACACATGTTAAGGATAGAAAAAATAATTACAAATAAAAAACAGGTTGAACAGAGTAAGTAAAGACAGTAGTAGAGTGAAAATTGTGGTCAGTTTGTCCTCCAGCAGTCTAAGCCTATAGCAGCATAACTAAGGGACAGCTCAGGAAACCCAAGCCGACCCTAACTATAGGATTTAGCAAAAAGGAAAGTCTTAAGCCTAGTTTTAAAACTGGATAATGTGTCAGCCTCACGGACAGAGATTGGAAGTTGGTTCCACAAGAGAGGAGCCTGATAACTGAAAGATCTGCCTCCCATTCTGTTTTTGTAAATTCTAGGAACCACAAGTAAACCTGCAGTCTGAGAGCGAAGTGCTCTGTTAGGAAAATATGGAACAATAATATCTGTAATATAAGAAGTAGCCAGGTTGTTGAGAGCTTTGTAGGTTATAAGTAAGATTTTGAATTCTATTCTGGACTTGACAGGGAGCCAATGGGGAGAAACTAAAACTGGAGAAATATGATCTCTCTTACTAACTCCGGTTAAGACTCTAGCAGCAGCATTTTGGATCAACTGAAGACGTTTTAAAGAAGTATTTGGACATTCAGATAATAAACCATTGCAATAGTCCAGTCTAGACGTGACAAATGCATGGACCAGTTTTTCTGCATCATTTTTAGATAAGATGTTTCTAATTTCAGTGATATTACACAGGTGGAAGAAGGCAGTTCTAGTAACGTGTTTAATGTGGGGGATAAAAGACATGTCCTGATCAAAAATAACACCAAGATTTTTTTTTTTTT
>NC_056506.1:10108432-10117217 GCF_014905685.2 Nematolebias whitei | reverse complement strand
ATTACTGTGCTCAATTGGCCTGCCAACTCTCCTGACCTGAACCCCATAGAGAACCTGTGGGATATTGTGAAGAGAAAGTTGAGAGAGGCAAGACCCAACACTCTGGATGAGCTTAAGGCCGCTAGCGAAGCATCCTGGGCCTCCATAACACCTCAGCAGTGCCACAAGCTGATTGCCTCCATGCCACGCTGCATTGAAGCAGTCATTCATGCAAAAGGATTCCCAACCAAGTATTGAGTGCATAACTGAACATAATTATTTGAAGGTTGGCGTTTTTTGTATTAAAAACACTTGTCTTTCATTGGTGGGATGAAATATGCTATTTTTTTGGGACAGGCATTTTGGGTTTTCATGAGCTGTATGCCATAATCATCAGTATTAAAACAATTAAAGACCTGAAATATTTCAGATGGTGTGCAATGAATATGAAATATATGAAAGTTTAATTTTTATCATTACATTATGGAAAATAATGACCTTTATCACAATATGCTATTTTTTTGAGAAGGACCTGTAATTGTTTATTGTTGTTGCTGTTGTCCATTGTTGTCATCTTTCTTTGTTGAAATCAGGTCTCTCTTGTAAATGCATCCTCGAGGCTCAATGGGATTACCTGTCTAAATAAAGGTTGAATGAATAGCTTGCAGGCATCTCCCGCCAACATATAAGGAGTATCCTGATGCTTGCTCAATAACCCAGGTAGAAAAATCCAAAAAAGTTCAATCTGGTCCTCTGGACATTCAAAAAAATAGGATGGATAAATACATCAAGTTCACACGAGAAGATGTAAAAAACGGCAAGTTGGCTCTCTTGGACTGTGAGGTCTCAGTCTCTGATAGAGGACATTTGCAAACTGAGGTGTACCGCAAATCCACCCACACAGACCAGTACTTGCAGTTTGACTCGCATCACCCTTTGGAGCACAAGTTAGGAGTCATCAGGACTGTGTATCACAGAGCAGACAGCATCCCCACTAACTCGGGAGCCAGGCAGAAGGAGAAATCCTACACAAAACAGGCTCTAGAGCAATGTGGATATCCTAACTGGGCCTTCCTGAAAGCAGAGAAGAAGCCCAAACAGGACTCCAGTCAGCCATCAGGTGAAAAGGAGGAACCCAGACCCAGACCAGTGGTCATTCCGTATGTTGAGGGATTATCAGAGAAACTGAGACGTTTATTTTCTAAACATAACGTCCCAGTGGCTTTTAAACCCCAAAATACATTACGGCAAAGACTGGTTCATCCCAAAGATCCAGTCCACCGGCACAAACAGAGTAATGTTGTGTATGCTGTTCAGTGTCAGGAGGGCTGTGATCAGTCTTACATCGGGGAAACTAAACAGCCACTGGCCAAAAGGATGGCCCAGCACAGAAGATCAACATCATCAGGCCAGGATTCTGCGGTCTACACTCATCTCCAGGCCAACGGTCACTCTTTCAAGGATGAAGATGTTCACATCCTGGACAGAGAGGAACAATGGTTTGAGAGAGGAGTAAAGGAGGCCATCTTTGTGAAAGGAAATCGTCCATCATTAAACAGGGGTGGAGGCCTCCGGGTTCAACTGTCCCCCTCTTACAATGCTGTGATTGCTAGTATCACTCAGCCCTCTGTGAATAGAAAACAGCCATCAGTGTGCTAATGATCCATTGTTAGGCTGATGGTCCTTCTTGAGCATGTGATCAGCTGGTTTTGGTTGTCAACAGCAAACTGGTTGATCCACTCTGAGAAGGTGCTATTTAAGAGACTGAGCTGAAAACAGCACCTCAGACTGAGGAAGTCTCTTGGATGAGAGAAGAAACGTTTCTATATTTTTTTGCTTTGTTTTGGGTTTTTTTTTTTTTGGTTTTTTTGAATGTCCAGAGGACCAGATTGAACTTTTTTGGATATAAGGAGTAGTTCACATTCAACCAGAGGAAAGTGATTAATTGCTTGCTTATCTGGCGGTATTGAACTGGGAGTTTTTATGTAGGGGAACCCCTTCGGGGACCCCCACCCAGGGGGAGTTGCTAAGATATTTTTTATTCTAGACTGGTCCTATGGTTTTGATCTGCTCAGAAATGGGATTATAATGAAATTATGACCCGGTTCTGACTGTGTTAAACTGGGCCAGCAAAATCTAAAGAGAGTCTCCCTGGGATTTCAATATCAGCCAAGGAATACAGTTTGATCTGCTTGCCACATCACGTAGAAAGGCTTTGAAGCACCATCTCATATTTTCCTAACACGTCAGTCCACATAAGATCACACTTAGTCACGCCCCCAAATACATGGATAGGTTGAGCTCCCCTTCTGCAAAGGCGGAGTCTTAGGACCCTATAAATTAGTAATGACACGGGACTTCGAGGCTCTTCCGGGTCTGTGAACGCGTCACAGTCCGGAAAGTCCAGCGCTGTAGATTGTAATCTTTTCCTGCCTTTTCTAATATAATTGATAAAACTTAATTGATGTTTCCTTGATTTATTGATTAGTATAGTTGCTACTTCTGAGGGAGGTTCGAGCCGGGGGTAAAGACGTGGGCTGGAGGGGGTTTCCGGTTCCGGTGGCCCGCAGCCAGCTCATGTCTTTAACAGTAACTAGTCCACGCCTTTGTCATGAACCGATTGGACTATTGCAATGCACTCTATGCTGGGGTCAGCCAGGCCTCCATTTCTCATCTTCAGCTCGTCCAGAATGCTGCTGCTCGGTTTTTAACTGGAACTCGTAGGTCTGAACATATCACACCAGTTCTGTCCTCCCTTCACTGGCTCTCTGTTCGTACGAGGATAGTCTTTAAAATGCTTCTGTTGACCTTCAAATGCTTAAATGGCCTCGCACCCCTTTACCTCTCTGAGCTTCTGGAACCTTACGTTCCCTCTCGGGCCCTGAGATCATCTGATCAGCTGCTTTTGGCTGTTCCAAAAACAAGACTGAAGCTCAGAGGAGATCGGGCTTTTTCAGTCATGGGCCCCAAACTCTGGAACAACCTGTCCCCCAACATCAGGCAGGCCACCTCCCTTCCTCACTTCAAATCCCTGCTTAAAACACATCTGTTCTCGCAGGCATTTCACACAGTGTAATTGATAGTTTTTTGTTTTTTTTTATCTGTGACCCTATGTTTTAAATGCTTTTTATTAATTCTTCAGTTATTATTATTAGTGTATTGTATTTTTTTTCTTTTTAATTTTACTCTCATTGATTGTTGTTGTTGTTAAGCACTTTGATAACAGGTTCTGTTTTAAATGTGTTCTATAAATAAAGTTGGCTTGACTTGTCTTGACAAAACAGACCCCACCCCCCATTTCTCTTTGTAACAGACAGCCTCAGAAAGAGAATGGAGGGGTGGGGTCAGTCTTTCCCCATCATTACTGCTCAGGGGGCAAGTATGAACAGATCAGATGAACAAATGTAGGATATCGGAGAAAATGCTTAGGTGGAAAAATAAGAATGAATCAGTTAACTCCAGTTAATCCAAAATTCTGCTGCCAGACTCAACTGGAGTTAATAGGATAGATCATATCTCTCCAGTTTTAACTTCTCTCCATTGGCTCCCTGTCAAGTCCAGAATTTAATTCAAAATCTTACTTCTAACCTACAAAGCCCTCAACAACCTAGCTCCATCTTATATTACAGATCTTGCTGTTTCATATTTTCCTAACAGAGCACTTCGCTCTCAGACTGCAGGTTTACTTGTGGTTCTTAAGAGTTTCCAAAAGCAGAATGGGAGGAAGATCTTTCAGTTATCAGGCTCCTCTCTTGTGGAACCAACTTCCAGTTTCTTTCCGTGAGGCTGACACATTGTTCAGTTTTAAGACTGGGCTTAAGACTATCCTTTTTGCTAAATCCTATAGTTAGGGTTAGCTTGGGTTTCCTGAGCAATCCCTTAATGCTCCAGTATACTTGCATGTCCTGTCAGCCGCGCAGAAACTGTGCGCACTGACCACAGAGGTTTGAGACTTCATACTCGAGCCTCCACCTTGAGTGGCTGTTGTCAGCTTCACAGGCAAGGGGCGTTTACCTTCGGGAAAAATTGAGGTCGCCAATTGGTCATTTGCTGACACGCTTACTGGATTGATTGACAGGTCGCAAAAAAAAAAAAGAAGAGAGCTGGCAACCCCAGCCCCAGCGGTATTCTATGTTTATAAGTTGTTAATAAAAAGTTCTAAAAAAAAATAAAAAAACAGGGAGCACTGGACCTGCAGCCCACACATCAGACCAATCCATCAGGAAATCTCCAGAACCTCCTGCAGCCACGCTGGACTGATTTTAATTCGCTCGTGACAAATTCCTTTATTTCTCACCATTTCAGTCATGGTGTCAATGGGGGAGGAGGAAGAGATCACTTGCCTCTTGGGAAAAAAAACAAAAAACAAAAGAAAAGGCTATTAAACCAAATCAGGGATGACGAAGGGGAATTTAATACATTGGCGTCGCATACAAAACAGTCCGTCGCCAGGCAGTTTATTGTGCAACACCGAGTACGTGTACGCGGTCATAAAAATTGAGCTTTGCATGAACATGCCCTGCGGGCGTCCACTTCGACTCTAATCCGGTACGCACGGACCTCCGCAGATAGACGTATGCGCAAGTATACTGGAAGCTTTAGTTATGCTGCTATAGGCTTAAACTGCTAGAGGACAAACTGGTCACATTTCATCACTCAGTCTTTACTTACTCTGTTCGACCTGTTTTGTATTTGTAATTATTTTTTCTATCCTTGACGCGTTTTTGTCTTTCAGGTTCAACTGCACCTATATCTGGACCTACCATTCTGTGTACGTTTGTCTCTCCTTCCTCTCCTCTCAAACCTAGCAAGTCGAAGCAGATGGCCGCTTGTCCTGAGTCTGGTTCTACTGGAGGTTCCTTCTTTTTAAAAGGGAGTTTTTCCTTTCCACTGCTGCCGTTGTGCTTGCTCAGGATGGGAGACTGAAACAAAGCCAAGATTCAACTTGTCTGCTGGCTTCCTTAGATAGGAAAGGCCAATTAGTAAAGTTCTCTATGTATGTGAATGTTCCTGTACAGCCCTGAGACAACTTTGTTGTGAAGTGGTGCTATATAAAAAAAACTGAATTCAACTGAATTGAATTCAGTGGAGAAGTCAGGCTCGAAACCATCAAGTAAGGAGGGTGTGGGGGAAGGATGCTTGACTGAAGTGGAGTGTTTACAAATGTAGGTAAATTTAGATGTGTTAACAACCTGTTAAAACACACCAAAATGCAGGAAATCGCATCTACTTAATTCAAAAAAAATTTTTTTTTTTTTGGGGGGGGGGGGGGGGGGGAGTACCCCAGACCCCTGCACGCTAATTGCGTTCCAGCATCGATTGGTTTACAAACACACCAAAATGCAGGAAATTGCATTTACTTTATTCATAATTTTCTTGGGGAGGACCCCAGACCCCCGCACGCTATTTGCGTTCCAGCATCGATTGGTTTACAAATTAAGCACTGCTTATTAAATTTTGGAAAAACTTTTTATATATCATAGCACTGAGATGTTGAAGGCTCTAGAAATCCTAGGACTACATTTTCAGTGCTGCATGGAAAACTTCATTTGGCTTGACTTTGGTAAGACTTTTTGAGCAATCACCTCCAAAGTAGTAGGTTCCACCAGTCTGGATCTGGATGGGAATAGCTGTCCTGACTGTGGATGCCTCATCTCCATCCACTGTTAGCATAGCATGGTTTTCCAGAGCATTTAGATGGACACTATGCCACTGGCCATCATTCAAACCTGAACCTGTGAAGAAGAAAAACAGACATTTTCATCCATTAATAACACCTTTTTGGGCACCTAAACGCTGCAAAAGGTCAACTTTGAAAATTAAAGGCCTAGCCTAGCTTGAAGGAATGCTTATCACCCAATGCTTCCATGTCAGAGTTTAAAACTAAGGTTATCTCATGCAAATGGAAAACTACAATTTATTTATAAACACTAGATCAGCCAAAGGCAGCTGAAATTTTTGAATAACGGGATGACCTGATGAAATGTCAATCCGTGTGTTCTTCTTCTGTGTGATGTTCATGAAGATGACGACCCTGCCCTCAATCAGCCCCAGCTCCACCCATCCGTCAGCCAGTTGAGTGAACATCAGCAGACCACTGGGGTTCCACGTTCTGAAAGACAGACTCACTGACAGCGTGTCACTGTCACTCTGACCCGGCAGCCGCAGGAAGGACGTGGAGTTAAAGAAGACAGGGAAGGAGTTGGACTCAGAACAGGAGAATGTCAGATTACGCTGAAGTGGAACACAAAGACAGCAGAATTAATGCCTCGGAAATGGACCAGAGAGAACAAAACAAATCTTGACGTGTAGATCAATCTCTTTTGCTTTTCAGTGATTTATAAAATTTGTACAAAATGTGTAAAAATCTAACTCTGAGTGAACAATGTCAGAAATTATACTAGAAAAGGGAAAATCAATGAATAGAGAAATGGATTTATCTTACAAAGCTGGAGGTGTCAACCCTCTTCCTGCGCACCAAGCTGGTGATGTTGTCACCATTGTAAATGATCCCCTCCATGCAGCCCACAAAGTTTTGTTTACCATCTGAGCTCAGCTTTGCAGATTCAGGAAGTCCTCCAAAGCTAATCTGATGACACACAGTACAGAGAAGCACTGCATGTAAAAAACTACACCTTCACTAAATTTTAGTGCAAACAAATGCTGACCAACAAACTATGATGTTGCCAAAAAGAGTAAACAAAAAGCTGAAATCAAGAATAACTTAAGAAATTACATGCTCTATGAACATATGCTGTGAATGCTGAGTGCTGAATGGCTTTGCAGAAGCAGAAACTGATTTGTTCAACCTAAAATAAGCAGAACACCAGCTAAAAGCTAGAAGGAGCAAAACATCTAGAAAATGTTAAAAATAAGCTAAATTGTCTAGCGTCTCATTAGCAAACTATCAGGTGTAGACTTCATGAAATTTATTACACAGCTTTGGAGAACAGTCAGACCCAAACAAGTACAGAACGTATTCATGTCTTGTCCCGTCTGAGTCTTTAACCCGTCCTGCCTTCCTGAAATTAAAAAAGTTAGTTTTATCTAAACTCATTATGGGGCCTCCCACCACTCCCCTTCACCTTGCCCTAGACACTAGCAACAAGGCGAATGGGCAGGGTTGAGTCTGATATGCACACACAACTGGCCAGCTGCTACTGGCACCAGGGAGCTAAGGCATTATAATAGCATACTATTCAGATCACAATGAGCATAAAGTACAACATAAGATTATATATAATAAAATAATAGAGCATGGTGCAATGCGTTGAAAAGCATTCCCTAGACATCTAGCAAAAATTAAGAGAAACAAAACTAAATGCTAAAAGTAAACATTTGTTAAATGCTAAAAAAAGCAAAAAGTTTGATAAAACCTTAAATTATTAAATTATTAGCTAAAAGCATAAAAGAGCTCATTTAAAGTATCATAAGGCTAGTTAGAAGCTAAACGTAGTAAAATTCTGGCTCAAGGTTAAATGTAGCAAATGGTTAACTAAAAGCTAAAAGTAGCATAAAAGACAAAAAAGTAGAAAGTTTGTTGAAGCAAATTTTATAAAAACAGTGCTGTTGTAGGAATTACAAAGATTTTGATATATATTAAGGTAACATCAAAGTTCATGCTCAATAATCCAGGTAAAAATCCAACAAAAAGTCAGGTCCTGTGGACGGTTTCTTTTTTTATTGAAATGTTTCCTTCTTCATCCAAAGGATTTCATCCGTCAGAGGAGCCACAAACAAACTCGGTCCCACAAGCAGCATGTTCACATAGTGGGTCAACCAGTTTGCTGGTGATAAGTGACATTGTATACAATCTCACTGAGAAATGTCATGCTCAGAGTATGTGTTGAGGATGACTCTCCGCTACT
The DNA here is from genome assembly GCF_014905685.2 of Nematolebias whitei. Lineage (NCBI taxonomy): Eukaryota > Metazoa > Chordata > Actinopteri > Cyprinodontiformes > Rivulidae > Nematolebias > Nematolebias whitei. The sequence continues at coordinate 10,109,370 of NC_056506.1, read as the reverse complement.
ACCACAACAAATTTTAGATTTATATTTGAAAACGTAATGAGGTTATAGACATGTTTGCATTTTTTAAGGTTAGTCGGCTGTAGAGGTAATCTTGAATTCAGTTGACACCAAAAATTTAAGCTGTTGTACAGGTCCTTCTCAAAAAATTAGCATATTGTGATAGAGGTCATTATTTTCCATAATGTAATGATAAAAATGAAACTTTCATATATTTCAGATTCATTGCACACCAACTGAAATATTTCAGGTCTTTAATTGTTTTAATACTGATGATTATGGCATACAGCTCATGAAAACCCAAAATGCCTGTCCCAAAAAATTAGCATATCATGAAAAGGTTCTCTAAACAAGCTAACCATCTGAATCAACGACGTAACTCTAAACACCTGCAAAAAATTCCTGAGGCTTTTAAAAACTCCCAGCCTTGTTCATTACTCAAAACCACAATCATGGGTAAGACTGCCGACCTGACTGCTGTCCAGAAGGCCATCATTGACACCCTCAAGCAAGAGGGTAAGACACAGAAAGAAATTGCTGAACGAATAGGCTGTTCCCAGAGTGCTGTATCAAGGCACCTCAGTGGGAAGTCTGTGGGAAGGGAAAAGTGTGGCAGAAAACGCTGCACAACGAGAAGAGGTGACCGGACCCTGAGGAGGATTGTGGAGAAGGGCCGATTCCAGACCTTGGGGGACCTGCGGAAGCAGTGGACTGAGTCTGGAGTAGTGTTTTATCAAGGGCAGGGTCAATGCAGCTAGCTATCAGGAGATTTTGGAGCACTTCATGCTTCCATCTGCTGAAAAGCTTTATGGAGATGAAGATTTCATTTTTCAGCACGACCTGGCACCTGCTCACAGTGCCAAAACCACTGGTAAATGGTTTACTGACCATGGTATTACTGTGCTCAATTGGCCTGCCAACTCTCCTGACCTGAACCCCAT
>NC_056506.1:10082700-10108332 GCF_014905685.2 Nematolebias whitei | reverse complement strand
ATTACTGTGCTCAATTGGCCTGCCAACTCTCCTGACCTGAACCCCATCGAGAACCTGTGGGATATTGTTAAGAGAAAGTTGAGAGACGCAAGACCCAACACTCTGGATGAGCTTAAGGCCGCTATCGAAGCATCCTGGGCCTCCATAACACCTCAGCAGTGCCACAGGCCGATTGCCTCCATGCCACGCCGCATTGAAGCAGTCATTCATGCAAAAGGATTCTCGACCAAGTATTGAGTGCATAACTGAACATGATTATTTGCTGCTGATTATCTCATGCTGCTATATTCATTCATACTCATCTGCTCATTACAGACTCATGTTCGGGCTGCTGTTTAATACACCGTATTACTTTACATTATTAGCATTTAACGTATATCTTAGGTGTTTTAAAGTATTGTTTAGCATCCGTTTAGCATATATCTTAGTGTACTGCTGGTCATAAAATTAGAATATCATGAAAAAGGTGATTTATTTCAGTAATTCCATTCAAAAAGTGAAACTTGTATATTATATTCATTCATTAAACACGGACTGAAATATTTCAAAATGTTTATTTCTTTTAATGTTGATGATTATAACTTACAACTAATGAAAACCCCAAACTCAGTATCTCAGAAAATTTGAATATTAAAAAACATTTTTAGAAATGTTGGCCAACTGAAAAGTATGAACATGAAAAGTATGAGCATGTACAGGACTCAATACTTAGTTGGGGTTCCTTTTACCTGGATTACTGCAGAAATGCGGAGTGGCATGGAGTCAATCAGTCTGTGACACTTCTCAGGTGTTATGAGAGCCTAGGTTGCTCTGATAGTGGCCTTCAGCTCGTCTGAATTGTTGGGTCTGGCGTATTGCATCTTCCTCTTCACAGTACCTCATAAATTGTCTATGGGGTTAAGGTCAGGCAAGTTTGCTGGCCAATTAAGAACAGGGATACCATGGTCCTTAAACCAGGTACTGTTAACTTTGGCACTGTGTGCAGGTGCCAAGTCTTGTTGGAAAACAAAATTTGCATCTCCTTAAAGTTGATCAGCATGAAGTGCTCTAAAACTTCCTGGTAGACCGCTGCGTTGACCTTGGACCTCACAAAACACAGTGGACCAACACCAGTGGATGACATTGCACCCCAAACCATCACTTACTGTGGAAACTTGACACTGGACCTCAAGCAACGTGGATTCTGTGCCTCTCTTCTCTTCCTCCAGACTCTGGGACCTTGATTTCTAAAGGAAATGCAACATTTACTTTCATCAGAGAACATAAGTTTGGACCACTCAGCAGCAGTCCCAGGTGAGATGCTTCTGACACTGTCTCTTGTTCAAGAGTGGCTTGACACAAGGAATGCGACAGCCGAAACCCATGTCTTACATATGTCTGTGCGTGGTGGTTCTTGAAGCACTGACTCCAGCTGCAGTCCACTCTTTGTGAATCTCCCTCACATTTTGGAATGGGTTTTGTTTTGCAGTCCTCTCCAAGGTGCAGTTATCCCCGTTGCTTGTACACTTTTTCCTACCACATTGTTTCCTTCCCTTCACCTTTCTATTAATGTGCTTGACAAAGAGCTCTGTGTCCAGCCAACCTCTTTAGCAATGACCTTGTTTCTTGACCTACTTGTGCAAGGTGTCAATGGTCGTATTTTGGACAACTGTCAAGTCAGCAGTCTTCCCCATGATTGTGTAGCCTACAGAACTAGACTGAGAGACCATTTAAAGGCCTTTGCAGATGTTTTGAGTTAATTAGCTGTTTAGAGTGTGGCACAAGGTGTCTTCTATATATATATATATATATATATATATATATTTTTTTTTTTTTTTCCCCCCCTTTATTTATACAGGTAGTCTCATTGAGCCACGAGAACTCATTTTCAAGAGAGACCTGTTTAGGGAGCAGATGGGGGTTAAGGGACTTGCTCATAGGCTCAGGGTGGGGCGAATGAGGGTGGGGGCAGGTGGGGGCAGGTGGGGGCGGGTGGGGGCAGGTGTGGACGCTTTACCTACCCCACCCACATTTTTGATGTTGTCAATACCGGGGCTTGAACCATTGATCTTCCAATCACAGGCCCACCTTCTCTAACCTCTGCGCCACCACTCCCATGGAACCTTTTCACAATATTCTAATTTTCTGAGACCCTGAATTGGGCCTTTCATTACTTTGCAGTTATAATCATCAACATTAAAAGAAATAAACATTTGAAATATATCAGTCTGTGTGTAATGAATGACTAAAATATATAAATTTAACTTTTTGAATGGAATTACTAAAATAAATTAACTTTTTCATGATATTCTAATTGTAGAACCAGCACCTGTATATCTTAGATCCTTATTTAGAGTTTATTTTTATAGTTTATATTTTTGTTATTTTTGGATGTAACCGAGACCCTGAGTACATAATTTGTTCCACTTCTTGTACCGCATGTGATACGAATGACAATAAACTTGACTTGAACATGAACTTAAGTTTTAGTGAAAAAAATGTCCAATGTGAAATGCTCTCAAGAGCCATTTCTTGCTCATATGCAGAATAAGCAATGCATAGGGTATGGGGCTTCTGGTGAATGCGCATGGAGTAAGATGTGTTTCATGAGCACTGAGAGTAATTTGATTTAAATATATTTTAATTAACACTTAAAACCTCTCCATTGCTTGTCATGGCTTCATGTTCAATGAGTTATTAGGACTTCAACATAGAGTCATATCTAGATTAATGTCAGGTGTTCAGATGAAAAATACGTCTGCCAGGGGTTACCAAGGAAGGCCACACCTTCAGAACTCTGTGCTAGATTCTCTCAAGAAATTGGATGCTAACAAACAGATGCTACAGGGCAATCAAGGTGATGATAGATGACTAACAAGCTGGAATTGTCACCAAAACTAAAGATTCATTCAACCTTTATTTAGACAGATAAGTCACATTGAGCCTAGAAGACTCATTTACAAGTGAGATCTGTTTAGACAGACAAAAAGTAGTGAAAATGGACATGTAAGAATTTGAAGGTGAAAAAATTCCTATTAGACTTTTTCTTCATGCCTGAGAAGAAAAACTCTGATACTAAAAAACACCTCGCACAAACAAGCACATAGTGACATAGACATTCGACAGAGAGGGAGAGACGACGAGAGCGGTTAGCATGTCCATAAACGCTCTCGAGGGCACTGTAAGAGTTCTGATAAGGATGTAATAATCAGCCAGTGTCCTCCGGTGAGATCCATAAACATTCTCAAGGTATGTTGGGAAATGGCCAAGGATAACGTCTATGAGAATCCAAGGGTTCTGAAATGATGACACAATGTTTATTCAGCTGGTTTCTTCTGGTTATCAGTTGGAAATTCCTCAGGGAGGTGGGGCAGAGTGTCAGATTACATGTTCTCCAGGTGAATTCAGATAAGATGGCCTTCAAGGCCAGCCAAGGGAGCCGAATTCAGATAAACACACAGATGTTTTGGGGACAGGCAGAACTTAATGACATTTACCTCGAGTCTGCGTTGGTCCACTCGGTTCCGAAAAATTCCAAATTACGTGGCCACACCGATTGGACGTGACTGAGTAAAATCCTCGAGATCCGATCCATTCTGCCCAAAACATTTGAGTCTGGGTACTCGAGGCACGAACCAAGCCATCATAAAGGCAAGCAGCATGATTGGGTCCAAATTTGCTGGCGACGACTTCCTTGATTGCAGATAAAACCAGCAACCAGTCAAATCCAAAAAGCAGGAACCAGTTATCGCAAATCCAATTAAATATGCATCTTTAAAATCCACAAATGGCAGCAGAGATAGACACATTATCAAGTCTTCCAAGTCGATGAGATATACAGCTGCGTGCATGCCGACAGGGCAAATCGACTCGCCTAAAGCCTGTCTTCTCTTCAAAAAAATATTATCAATTGTGTTAAGGGACCAACTGATCAAAACACGTTCATAATTATGGTTCGGAAGAAATGCAAGAGATGCTCAGAAGCAGTTTCACAGACAGACAGAGCAGCAAAGCAAAGCGAAGAGGGAGGGGAAAGGAAAAGCGTCCAATCTCGACAAGAGCAAGTGGTGCAAGTGAAGATGATGATTCGGAGTTAGCTAAAAAGAATGTGACAGCTACAGGTAGTTCTGTTCTATAGCTATCTGAAACTCCTGCCAGATGGGAGAAGATTTAAAAGTCAGTGTCCATGGTGTGAGGGGTCAAAGGTGATTTTGTGGCGCTTGGGATATATTTCTGGTGTCTTCACAGTCTGATGCAGTCTGCTTCTGTCCTGCTTGGTGGCTGTTCCAAGCCGCACTGAGATGGAAGAGTACAGGACTCATTTAGGGACTACTGTGTAAAGCTCCTGTGGCAGTCCCAAATTCAGGGCAGCTGGAAACGGTGAGGAGGTATTTGAACTTTAGCATAAACTGTAAAAAGTATTAGTTGGCCAAGTTCCTCTCATCCTCACAAGAAGCTACTAATGTAAATCGTAAAAAAGTGGGTTAAGACCATTAAGCGCTTTAAAAGTGAACAATAAAAGTTTAAAATCAATTCTAAATTGGAATGGAAGTCCACAAACAGGATCCTGATGTAAGTCCTGATGTGGACAAAGTGCTGTAGGATTTAGTGCAGTCCCATATTTTTTTGCATCATTCACTGACTTGTTTACAGGTAGGTAAATTGAATTGAATTGGCTTAATCAGGGGTCCTGTGATGTCCAGGTGGGCCAACACCAGTCATTCAAGAGTTTTCATGACAACAGATGTCGGAGCAACAAGAACGTAGTCATTCAAACTTGTGATAGGGTCTGTATAGGCTGGGATGATGACAGAGTGCTTGAAGCAGGAGGGAACTTCACTAAAAGAATCAACATTTTTCAGTCAGGTCATCTGGACAGTTTCTTTTTTTTGTGCTGAAACGTTTCGCCTTCGATCCGGAACACTTCACCAGTCAAGGAAACACACAGCAAAACTGATTCTTCTCCCAACAGCTTACTTCAAAGTGGAACAAACCAGTTCTGCTTGTGATTTGGTATGCCCCTCCTCCATTGGAGGACACCTCTCCAACTCTTCCTTGTTGACAGTCTTGTCAAACTGGTTGAAAACAACAAAGTCCATGCTCAATGATCCAGGTATAAATTTTATATATATAATATTTATACCTGGATTATTGAGCATGGACTTGGTTGTTTTCAACCAGTTTCACAAGACTGTCAACAAGGAAGAGGGCCTGCAATGGAGGATGAGCGTACCAAAGAGACCATCTAATCACAAGCAGAACTGGTTTGTTCCACTTTGGAGTAAGCTGTTGGGGGAAGAATCAGCTTTGTTGTGCGTTTCCTTGACTGATGAAGCCTTCTGGATTGAAGGCGAAACGTTTCAGCACAAAAAAAGAAACTGTCCAGATGACCTGACTGAAAAATGTTGGATTTTTATACCTGGATTATTGAGCATGGACTTTGTTGTTCACTAAAAGAAGTTATTCTAGGTGGAGAAAAAAATTATGAAGACAAAGCAATTGTTAGTTATGAGGGGTAAATAGGGGAGATGTAACACCAAGTTTTAAGCAACTTTGTTCATTAGTCAGAGTCAGAGAATTTTTATTGTCATTAGCACCTCATGTGGTACATGTGGTGGAGCGAAATTATGTACACAGGGTCGCAGTTACATCCAACAAGTACAAGAAAAACAGTAATAACATCTAAGATATGAACTAAGAAAAACATCAACTAAATATACACTAAGCACTCATAACATAAAAACATTGAACATCAGCACAAACATGAGCATGAGTCTGTGTGAGCGGATGTGCACACATGAACACATCAACAATGAAACAGATCAGCAGCAATATGATGTGATTTTTCACAGTGATTATTCTAGTTAGAGATTCACGAGTCTAACAGCCTCAGGGTAGAAGCTGTTCCTCAGTCTAGTGGTTCTACATTTACCTCCTTCCTGAGGGGAGTGGGGCAAAAAGTGTGTGTGCTGGGTGAGTGAGGTCCTTCATGATGCAGGTAGCCATCTTCCTGCATCTAGAGGTGTAGATGTCTGTGATGGTGGGGAGGCTGACTCCGACAGCCTTCTGTGCAGCCTTCAACACTCTCTGCAAAGCTTTTCTTTCTGCAGCTGTGCAGCCTCCATGCCACACGTTGATGCTGGAGCACAGGATGCTCTCCACTGCACGCCTGTAGAAGGAGGTGAAGACTGAGCTTCCCAGACCAGCTCGTCTCAGCCGCCTGAGGAAGTAGAGTGTCTGATTAGCTTTCTTGATCAGGCTGGTGGTGTTGTTGCTCCAGCTGAGGTTTTCATTCATGTGTACACCCAAGTACTTGTAGCTGGAGACCACTTCCACCACAGATCCTTGGGGTGTAGATGTTTTTGTTCCTTCTGAAGTCCGCAATCATCTCCTTTGTCTTCTTCACATTGATGTGAAGGTTATTGTCTTTGCACCAGCTCTCCAGGTGTTCCACCTCTTGCCTGTAGCTGGACTCATCATTGTTTGTGATGCATCCAACCACCGCTGTATCATCTGCAAACTTTACAATGTGACAGCCTGGATGGGTAGCTGCACAATCTGTCACAAATCACATTCCATATATTATATTTTCTGTCACCCTGATCACTCTTTAAAGTTTGCTATAGATCTTTTCTGTGTTTCATTTATTCTGTCCACTCTGGTAATGTTTCATGTACGTGGGTTTTAGTTTGTCTTCTTTGCATGCTGGTTGAGGGTGATGTCACGGTTGTTTAGTTTTGTCTTCACTGCAGCCAGCAGCAGCTGATTGAACTCAACTGGCTGCACCTGTCTCTCTCACCCTTTAAAAGCTGCACTCTTTTTCCTCTTCGGTGCCCAGTAGTTGAAAACAGTTCTCTGCAAGTAAATACCTCTCGATCTTGATCCTGCCTTGTTCCCCCACAGCCTTTCTTGTTCCCTTGTCATAGTTTACCTGTCTCCAAATTCCTGTCTTGTTCCTGGTTCCTGTCCTCCCCTCTTGGCTTGACCTCCTGGCTCCTGGACCCACGACTCACCTGGACATGGTCTCTCGCTCGACCCTTTGGATTATTACGTCTTCTGCTTTCGGTTCTGACCTTCGCCTGCACGACAATGCCTTCTCGTCTTCTCCTCCGGTACCTCCTGTCTTCTGCTCTCCAGTTTTGGACTCTGGCTTGTGTGACCACGTCTCTTCGCTCAACGGACTCACCACCCACCTGTTGCTGCGGCCAGCTGCAGCCCCTCACCGGACTCAGCCTCTCCTGCAGCAAACTGGATCAGTTTGGACCTCGTCAGACTCCAGAAACCACAAGCTCATCTGAGACGGTTAGTGGTCTTCCTCATTCTGACTTTTGCTCTCCATTATCTCCTGCACGACCACTAACCGATCTCTGTCTCATAGACTTGTTCCTGATCCGGAACCAGAACCCAGAACCAGTACCAGAACCGGTCCAATCTGCTGTACTTCACATTGAAAATAAATATAATTTAATTTTGACTTTTTGTGTGGTGATTTTGGTCAAACCGTAAGGTGGTTCGTTACACGATCATACATGAGCAGAGTAAACAGGAGGGGGCTCAACACACATCCCTGAGGAGAGCCAGTGCTGAGGGTTATGGTGGAGGAGGAGAAGTTGTGGATCCTCACTAACTGTGGTCTGTTTGTTAAGAAGTCTAGTACCTAGTTGCCAATGGAGGGGCTTAGTCCTAGTGTGGATAGTTTGTCCATCAGGGTTTGGGGGATCATGGTGTTGAAGGCGGATGTGAAGTTCACAAAGAGCATTCGGGCGCAAGAGTTTTTCTGCTCCAGATGGTTGAGCGCAGTGTGGACCACAGAGAAGATAGCATCCTCTGTTGATCGGTTCTCAAGGAATGCATACTGATGAGGGTCCTTGTTGATGGTTGTTTTGATGTGAGTCATGATCAGTTTTTCGAAGCATTTAGCGACTATCGGGGTGAGGGCCACTGGCCGATAGTCATTCAGACCAGTCACTGTAGAGCTTTTTGGGACTAGGATGATGGTGGCAGTGTTCAGGCAGGTGGGAACTGTCTCCAGGGTAAGTGAGGTGTTAAAGATGTCTGCCAGCACCTCGCAGAGCTGATAGGCACATCCCTTCAACACTTTTCCAGGGATGTTGTCTGGGCCACTTGCTTTGTGCCGATTGACGGTTCTCCCACCTACACTGTTGGCCGACTCCTCCATTCTAGACGAAGGGGTTGGGGGCTCCAGTACCTCGTCGATTGGGAGGGATACGGACCAGAGGAGCGGTCCTGGGTTCCTCCTGAAAGTACACCTTACTTCGGCTGAGGTCACGCTGAGACGCTCTTCATCCAGTGGTGAGATGAGTCTGGTGCTCGGTGGTCTGTTCGGGTCTTCAAAGCATGCATAGAACTTGTTGAGGGCATCAGGCAGAGATGGGTCTTTGGGACATTGTTCACTTCTTCCTTTATAATCTATTATGCACTTAATGCCCCTTCACATGCTCCGAGGGTCTTGTGAGATGAATTGACCTACTAGTTAGCTCAGCTAGCCTCAGATAAATACAAACCGGATTCCAAAAAAGTTGGGACACTAAACAAATTGTGAATAAAAACTGAATGCAAGGATGTGGAGGTGCCAACAGCTAATATTTAATTCAGAACAGAAGACAAATCACAGATCAAAAGTTTAAACAGAGAATGTATCATTTTAAGGGAAAAATTTGTTTCCAAATTTCATGGCGTCAACAAATCCCAAAAAAGTTGGGACAAGTCCATTTTTACCACTATGTGGCATCCCCGCTTCTTCTTACAACACTCAACAGATGTCTGGGGACAGAGGAGACCAGTTTCTCAAGTTTAGAAATAGGAATGCTCTCCCATTCATGTCTAATACAGGCCTCTAACTGTTCAATCGTCTTGGGCCTTCTTTGTCGCACCTTCCTCTTTATGATGTGCCAAATGTTCACTATAGGTGAAAGATCTGGACTGCAGGCTGGCCATTTCAGTACCAGGATCCTTCTCCTACGTAGCCATGATGTTGTGATTGCTGCAGAATGTGGTCTGGCATTATCGTGTTGAAAAATGCAGGGTCTTCCCTGAAAGAGATGACGTCTAGATGGGAGCATATGTTGTTCTAGAACCTGAACATAGTTCTCTGCATTAATGGTGCCTTTCCAGACATGCAAGCTGCCCATGCCACAAGCGCTCATGCAACCCCATACCATCAGTGATGCAGGCTTCTGAACGGATCGTTGATAACAACTTGGGCTATCCTTGTCCTCTCTGGTCCGGATGACATGTCGTCCCAGTGTTCCATAAAGAACTTCAAATCGTGACTCATCTGACCACAGAGCAGTCTTCCATTTTGCCACACTCCATTTTAAATGACCCCTGGCCCAGTGCAAACGTTTGAGCTTGTGGAGCTTGCTTAGAAATGGCTTCCTCTTTGCACTGTAGAGTTTCAGCTGGCAACGGCGGATGGCACGGTGGATTGTGTTCACTGACAATGCTTTCTGGAAGTATTCCTGAGCCCATTCTGTTATTTCCTTGACAGTGGCATTCCTGTTTGAGGTGCAGTGACGTTTAAGGGCCCGGAGATCACGAGCATCCAGTAGAGTTTTACGGCCTTGACCCTTATGCACAGCGATTGTTCCAGATTCTCTGAATCTTTTGATGATGTTATGCTCGGTTGATGATGATAACTTAAAAGTCTTTGCTATTTTATGCTGGGTAACACCATTCTGTTATTGTTGCACTATCTTTCTGCGCAACAATGGTGGAATTGGTGATCCTCTTACCATCTTGGCTTCTGAGAGACACTGACACTCTGAGAAGCTCTTTTTATACCCAATCGTGTTGTCAATTGACCTAATCAGTGTTAATTGATCTTCCAGCTGTTCGTTATATGCTCAATTTCCTTTTTCCAGCCACTTATTGCTACTTGTCCCAACTTTTTTGGGATTTGTTGACACTGTCAAATTTTGAATCAACATATTTTTCCTTTAAAATGTTACATTTACTCAGATTAAACTTTTGATCTGTCATCTATGTTATATTATGAATAAAATATTGACATTTGCCATCGCCACATCATTGCATTCAGTTTTTATTCACAATTTGTTTAGTGTCCCAACTTTTTTGGAACCCGGTTTGTACTAGTTATGTGGCTAGGATTTGTATGCTCATGAACCTAGCTTGTGCTTCCAAAAAAGTTCAATCTGGTCCTCTGGACATTCAAAAAAAACAAAAGCAAACAAAGCAAAAAAAATCTAGAAACGTTTCGTCTCTCATCCAAGAGACTTCCTCAGTCTGAGGTGCTGTTTTCAGCTCAGTCTCTTAAATAGCACCTTCTTAGAGTGGATCAACCAGTTGAGGGCTGGTCCGTATCCCTCTAGCTTGTGCTTGCTTCATTAAAGTTAACTAAAATAAAATAAGACATGAACAGACTATAATGGGACAGACTGAAATAAGTAGGGGGTGGGTTGTTGTCATCATCCAGAAGTAGGGATGCACCAATCCACATTTTTTACTTCCGATCCCGATACCCAAGTCTGGATATCGGCCGATACCAATCCAGTTCCGATATCATCATCATTATTGATTTTATTTGAGGCTGTAATAATCTTGTCTCAAGTACAATTTGTACAAATATATGCATGCATGTCCAAAAAGGCAACTTGAGGCAAGTTTTATTAATGTTGGATAAGTTTTAAAGTTAGAATTAAATTCTGCTAACACAAAACATGTTTTTTTTTATTCCTAGCTTTGAAGTGGATATTAAAGTGATTAATTTAACTGATTGTTTAAAGTTATTTTATATTTTTTAAAATAAGGGGTAGATATAAGATTTTTTTTTTTCTTTCTGCACTCTTTTCATTCAATGTTTCATTTTGATGAATTTGTTTTGTTTATTTTGTTTCTTTTACATGAATGAATAAATGAATTAAATAAAATAAAATGTTAAATGGCTTTAAACATATGCTTGTTATGACTCGTTGAGTTGTATTATTTTAATTATTTGTTGATTCTGTTTTCATTAATTGCCGATTTTAATTGTTTTGTAAGGTGACCTTGGGTTTTTGAAAGGCGCCTGGAAATAAAATGTATTATTATTATTATTATTATTATTATTATTATTATTATTATTATGAGACCCGGAACGAGACAGACACAGGCAAGTACAAAAGTGACAGTGTTTATTATTCACAGTGAAACTTATACAGATGTCTCTCTGCAGCTCCTGGAAGAGGAGGGAAAACGTCAGAGGAGGTCGGCAGATGGTCAGGCAATAATAATGAGAAGATGTTTTCTCTCTTACAGATTGGAAGATCTCCTTTTGGTCTACTCCGAATCCTAGGAGAGCTCCAAAGAGGGACAAGGCCAGGGGTCCAACTGAACGAGGAAGGCTGGCAACTGGTGGTTGGTAGGCATGAGGAGAACCAAGGCAAGGCACAAGGAGAACCAGGACGAGGTGTTGGATGAACCTGGACTGAACCAGGGAACCAGGACCGAGGAGGCAGGAACACTGGAGACAAAAAGAGACTGGTAAGTAACTTTACTAAATACTAATTTACCAGCCGGAGACAACACTACCATTAGATGGTCAATGCTCCAGCGAAGAGTAACACTGGACTGCAGCCTTATGTAGAAGAAGATCCTCATCAAGTTGATGGTCGACAGCTGTTGACAAATAGCGGCCATCTTGGACGAGGAGCTGCAGGCAGTGATCCTCTTACAGTACCTACCCCTCAAGAATCGCCCCCAGACGACCTGAGGTGCTTCTCTGGGTGGTTCCTGAAAAAGTAGGTGATCAGGCTGGGGTCCAAAATAAAAGACCTGGGGATCCAAGACCTCTCCTCTGGGCAGTACCCCTCCCAATCGACAAGGTACTGGAAACCTCTACCTCTCCGTCTCACATCTAAGATGGTCCTCACTGTGAACGCAAGGTGGTTGTCGATCAGGCGGGGTGGTGGAGGAAGGTCGGAAGGGGGACACAAGGGTCTCATAAAGACTGGTTTAATCTGGGAAACATGGAATGTGGGCGTATTCCACCCACACCAGATGTTGGCTCTAGGCCGAGGGGTTTCTTTCAGCAATGCAACGGAGGGTGGTCTCCAGCTCCTGATTGCAGTGCTCGGCCTGGCCATTGGACTGGGGATGGTTGCCTGAGGTAAGGCTGGTGGAAGCCCCTAGAGAGTTACAAAAACTTTGCATACCTGCGAGATGAACTGGGGTCCGCGGTCAGAAACCACATCGCAGGAGATGCCATGGACCCGAAAGACATGCTGGACCATGAGCTGGGCGGTCTCGAGGGCTGAAGAAATCTTGGGCAGAGGAACAAAATGGGCGGCCTTAGAAAAATGATCAGTGGTGGAGAATGGTGGTGTTACCATCTGAGGGAGGCAGGCCTGTGACTAAATCAATGACGATGTGGGACCAGGGACGACTAGGAGTAGGCAGAGGCTGAAGAAGTCTTGCTGAAGGTTGGGTCCCTGTCTTGTTTCTGGCACAGGTGAGGCAGGCAGTGACAAAGGCCTTAACATCAGGCGTCATGGAAGGCCATCAGAAGTGCGCCTTGGCCAGAGAAAGCATGCGGGCGGTACCTGGGCAACAAGACAACTTGTTGGTGTGAAGCCAGTGTAGTACCTTGGACCTTAAAAAGGACGGGACGAACAGGGTTCTAGGGGGTCCATTGCCAGGGTCAGGTTCAGACTTTTGAGCCTCTCTAATCTCGCTCTCTATGGGCCAGGTGAGAGCTCCAACGATACAAACACTTGAGACGATGGTTTCTACAGGCTCGGGGACATCTGGGGGGGGGCAAACTGGCGAGACAGTGCGTCAGACTTGACGTTCTTTGAGCCGGGTCTGAAAGTCAAAATGTAGTTAAAGTGATTAAAGAAAAAGGACCAGCGAGCCTGTCGTGGAGTCAGACGTTTAGCATCCCTGAGCTATGTCAAGTTTTTATGATCAGTCCAAATCAAAAATGGGGTTTCAGTGCCTTCTAACCAGTGCCACCATTCCTCAAGGGCCAATTTGACCGCTAGGAGTTTGCGGTTGCCCACATCATAATTTCGCTCTGCTTGGGACAGGAGTTTTTTAAAAAAAGCGCAGGGGTGTACCTTATTATCGTGGGGGGATCTCTGTGAAAGTACTGCCCCCACCCCTGTGTCAGAGGCATCGACTTCCAAGGATAAAATGGTGCTTGGGGTCTGGATGGGAAAGAACTGGGGTGGAAGAAAAAAGTCTCTAACTTACAGAATGCTGTGTCAGCCTCAGGTGTCCAACTGAAAGTCCTGGAGGAGGAAGTGAGCTGAGAGAGGGGGGCTGCCACACGACTGTAATCTTTTATGAAGCGTCTGTAGAAGTTGGCGAACCCCAAATAGCGTTGTAACTGCTTTCTGGACTCGGGTATAGGCCACTCAACCACTGCTCTCATCTTCTCGGGATCGGTCCTGAAGTGCCCGCCTTAAAAAATGAACCCTAGAAAGGAAACTGTGGGGACATTAAACTCACATTTCTCTGCTTTCACAAACAACTGATTTATAAAAGTCTTTGCAGCACAATCCTAACTTGCTTAGTGCGCAGAACTGGATCATGTGAGTAAATAAGGATATCATTGAGATAAACAAACACAAAATCACCAATGAAATCTCTCAACACGTCATTCACAAGAGCTTGAAAAACAGCGGGAGCATTGGTTAAACCAAAAGGCATCACTAGATATTCAAAATGGCCGAGGGGAGTTCTAAAGACCGTTTTCTACTCATCGCCATCTTTAATACGTACGAGGTTGTAGGCATTTCTTAAATCGAGCTTGGTGAAAATGGTGGCGGTTTGTAACTGTTCGTGCAGAGAATCGATCAGGGGAAGAGGATATTTATTCTTGACAGTGATGTTGTTTAAACCTCTGTAATCAATGCATGGGCGAAGAGATTTATCTGTTTTGGCAACAAAGAAAAACCCCGCCCCAACAGGAGAGGTGGAGGGATGAATGATGCCAGAGTCCAAAGATTCATTAATATACTCTTTCATTGACTCTCTTTCAGGACCAGAAAGGTTATAGAGTAGGTTTGATGGCAAGGGGGCGCCAGGGAGCAAGTTAATGGAGCAGTCATATGGGCGATGCAGGGGGAGAGACAATGCTCTTTGTTTACTAAAGGCAGCCACTAGGTCGTGATATTCTGCCGGAACAGCAGAAAGATCGACCTCCTCCTCAGGAGGTGTGGTTTGCGACCTCAGAACGTAAACAGTTCTTAAGACATTTATCACTCCACTTTTCTATTCGCCAAAGCTCCCAATTAATGTCCAGGTTGTGATTCTTAAGCCAGGGAAAACCCAAAATTAGTTGAGAAGTAGGGGAATCAAACACAAAGAAGTTGTTCATCTCATGGTGGTTTCTGGAGATGATTAAGTGTAACTCTACGGTCTTGAGAAGAACTTGAGCTAACGTCTTCCCAGTTATGCTGGACACAGAAACAGGGGCAATGTCAAAAGTGGGAAGAGAATATTTTTTAACCAAATCAAAACTTATGAGGTTTTGTTCGGCCCCAGACCCAATTAAATCGGGCAGGGACAAGCGTTGATGATTTATTTCAATCACAGTTGGAAACAAGAGTTTAAATGGGGAGGTAAGTGCTGAGGTACCCACCAGTATCTCCCTCTTTACTGGTGGATGTTCTCGTTTTCCCGAAAAGGGCAGTGAGGAAGATAATACCTGGGATTACCACAATAGATGCAAACACTTGCATCTTTACAGCGCTTTCTCTCCTCGGGGGACAGACGTGTGCGCCCGACCTGCATAGGTTTAGGCTCGGGTAAAGCAAGGGGGTGCGTTGTGGGAACCAACGGTGAAACGGCAAAGCTAGGACCCGGGGGAGATTGGGATTTGTAGTTTTCTCGAGGTAGTTTGAAGGAGTGAGGCTCACCTGGTAGGGTTGTGAACCTGGAAGTAGAGGTTCTCTGGGAGTTGTAGTCCCATTCCCTCCTTCTCTCCTGGAAGCGGTCTTCAATGGCGATGGTCGATTAATTGATCAAAACCCTCCGGTTCATCACGAGCGGCAATTTGGTCCTTAAGGTGGTCAGACAAAGAGTTTAGGAAGGTACCTTGTAATGCTAGTTCGTTCCATCCAGTCTGGGTGGCAAGGATCCGGAACTCCATAGCGTATTCAGAAACGACGCGTCGACTGTGACGTAGGCTTAGTAGACAATTTTATGGCATTCGGCGCCTGCAGTGGGCGATCAAAAATCCTATGGAACCCCCTTAAAAGTTGTTCATAGGGGGCAGAGGAACTTTCATGGAACTGAAGGAATGAGTGGGCCCATCGGAGGGCCTTACCTTTGAGTTGACTGACGAAAGAGAAGGAGCCCCCTCGAAGGTGAGACGGCATTGTAGTAGGAATCCTCCACATTGGTCAGGGTCTCCTGCGAAGAGCTCAGACGGCTTTACGAACAGCTGTTGGGCAGGCGAATTTGGTCCAGGAGAGTCGTTGGATGAGTTGGGGGTTGACTGGGTGGTGGATGCTGAAGGAGAATGAGGCAATAGTTGTTGTTTAATGGTAAAGACCATACTTCCAAGTTCCTACAGGCTGGACTGAGCAAAGCTTTGTTGGGTCAGAACCTGCCGTAGCATTCCTTCCAGTTTGCTGATTCGTTCCTCCTGAGAGACGACGGGGGCCTGCTCGCTCCCGGTCTCATTCTGGGTCTTAGTTGGCTGGAGCATTTCTGTTTTGACTCGAGGGACACAGAGTTGTATGAGACCCGGAACGAGACAGACACAGGCAAGTACAAAAGTGACGGTGTTTATTATTCACAGTGAAATTATACAGTTGTCTCTCTGTAGCTTCTGGAATAGGAGGGAGAAGATCAGAGGAGGTTGGCAGGTGATCAGGCAGTAATAATGAGAAGATGTTTTCTCTCTTACAGATTGGAAGATCTCCTTTTGGTCCACTCCAAATCTTAGGAGAGCTCCAGAGAGGGACAAGGCCAGGGGTCCAACTGAATGAGGAAGGCTAGCAACTGGTGGTTGGTAGGCACAAGGAGAACCAAGGCAAGGCACGAGGAGAACCAGGACGAGGCAAGATGAAAACCAGGACTGAACCAGGGAACTAGGTCCGAGGAGGCAGGAACACTGGAGACAAAAAGAGACTGGTAAGTAACTTTACTAAATACTAATTTACCAGCCGGAGACAACACTACCATTAGATGGTCATTGCTCCAGCGAAGAGCAACAATGGACTGAAGCCTTATGTAGGAGAAGATCCTCATCAAGTTGATGGCCGACAGCTGTTGACAATTAGCGGCCATCTTGGACAAGGAGCTGCAGGCAGTGATATTCTTACAGTAAAGTTCATGGCATAATCCAACAGACATGTTCCTGTTTTTAGTATTTTACATCACTTTATAATGTAGCTGTTTTATTTTTATTTTTTATATATATAATTTTCTTGTAATTTTCAAATCATGTTTTTTTTATGATTGTCTACTGTTGTACTGACAAATATCTCCTGGAGGGTAAACTATATCTTGGCTGCAAGTGTCAAGCTACGAAATCCTTCATTTTCTACAGCTGATAGTGGTTGGTCATTAATTACAATGAAGTTTAGCAACTTCTCGGTAAACATTCGAGCTCTGTGGCTTCAGCGATGTCTTCTTCTTGTTCAATTCGAAGCAGGCATCCTGATTTCAGTCAGCCGCACTCAGTCTGCCCCTCCTCAGAGATGGGCAGATTGGGCGCGGCTGGCCGGGTCGAGTTGCCTGTTTCGGGTTGAGCAAAAGTAGCACCCCGCTGAAGCCACGGAGCTCGAATGTCCAACGTAAAACTAACTTTACTGAGGTTTAATGAGGTGCTATGGCTCTGCAGACATTAGGGCTGGGCCATGTCATATCGTTCACGATAATACCGGTAAAAAAAAAAAGCTTGCCCGGGCAAAAAAAATTATATCATAATATGCTAATTTCATGACGTAATACATCAGGGCGCCCCGCCCCGTTAACAGAACTGAGCACGCCGAACGACCACACCGAATTGCACCCCCCCCCCCCCCCCCCCTACACACACACACACACACACGTCGGTACTGGTGTGACGCTAATTAGCTGCGCTCAATACTAGCTAGCTAACATGGTAAAAACAAACAACGCGTGGCTCAGCTGTCTCTCTATCCACCTCTAAACTGCAGGTACAGACAACTCAGCTGTCTCTCCCTTCACCCGCTCTAAGCTGCCACTCGTCTTTTTTCTCTCTCCACACCCCGCTCTGAGCTGCCGGTGCGGGTCTACCCCGCTCTAAACTGCCGGTGCAAACACACGCAGCTAAACTGTTCCTTGAGTTCCACAGTCCATGGACCAAGAAAAGAGTCAGGTGATGAAAGACAGAGCATTAGAGAAATGAATCATTCCTGCAGGAACAAAGGAAGCCGAAACGCCAACAAGCTTCAGGGTCAGCTGAAGACACCTTGTTACAAGTTCTGGAAGTTATAGCTCATTTAAAGGCAACATATTTTTTTGTTTGTTTACATTTATGCTCAACAGATCTTAAGCTTCATTTTCAAGATGTTTCGCTCCTCATCTGAGGAGCTTTCTCGGTCCAAAATGTGCACATTTTGGTCCTCAAAAGAGGGTCCCTTATCTGTGAGGTGGAGGTGAGCAGCTGAATCTTGTCCTGTGGAGCTGGCTCTCCTGTGTTGAGCAGGACCGAGAACACAGATGGTTTGAGAGTGGGGTGAAGGAAGCAATTTATGTAAAAAGGGAAAAGCCATCTCTTAGGGTGCATTCACACCAGCCCTGTTTAGTCCACTTTAATCAAACTCTAGCTCGTTTTCCTAGAAAGTCCGGCTCGTTTAGGGAGGTGTGAACGCGCCATCGAACTCTGCCACGGAACAAAAAGGCGAACTCTGGCCCGGGCTAAAACCTAGGTCTCGGTCCGGTAGAAGCGAACTCCATCACGATTCGAGTACAGTGTGAATGTAAACAGACCGGCCCCGCTCCGCAGGGTAAACAAACACGCATTGATCTGACCTTATATGGAGCCGTCAGCTGCCTTGTGTGGAAAAACAATATTCGCCATGGTCTTCTGTCTCATTTTCTGCTCATGCTAAGTTCATTTTTGAAAAATGACAAAATATAACTCCTAAAACTGCTAAAACTTGATGCCACTTCATTTTAATTTTATTTACAGAAGAAGAAGAAGACGTGTCTTTAGAGGTTTTTGTGTCGTTTCTTTCAGTAGTTCTTGGTGCAGCGCCCCCACAGGCGAGCGGGGGAATAGGTTGGTTCAACAGGTTGACTCGACTGCACAGTGCAGTGTGAATGCAAACTCACCAGCTCAAATGTAAACAAAAGCTCATGAATATTGGTCCCGAACCGAACCGAGTCTACCGGACTATCTAGTGTGAAAACGACCTTAGGAGGAGGCCTCAGATTTCCACTTTCAAAAACCTATAATGCAACTTTAAGACAGATTCCCAGCCAGTTTTCACACTTGATGGGAACAGAAGGGTCTCATCTGTGAATTAGAGTAACAAAGACCTTAAGAAACCCCTACTGTTAAGGTGTTGAGGTGTGACTTGTCAAATCTACATGTGTGTATCTTATCTCACTCAGCCTTATAACCTGAATCTCTCACTTACTGCTCATTGAATTGAGAAAGCTCCTCGGATGAGGAGCGTAACATTTTCTATTACAAATAAAGTCCAGTTGTTTTTGTATTGAACCTTTTTTGAATTTATCATGTCCTGGATGACTGAGAATCTTCACCAGCATTTTACTAAATAAAGTAATTTCAGTAAAATGACCCCTTTGTTTTTTTTAATGTAATACTGCAAAGCAACATGTTAAGTTAATTTTGTCAAATAAATAACTATGATTTCTGTTTTTTTTTAATATCGCACATTTTATCATTCAGAATGCTCTGAAATATAACAATATTGTATTTGAGCCATATCGCCCACCCCTAGCAGACATTGCACATTGCGGTCTTGTTTTGTGGTGTTTCTAGTGTAAAATACTTCCACACAGCGGACGTGTTTCGATGAAAAGTTGGTTAGCCGTTAGTCACAGTGCTGCTAACTCAGTCCTCACGTTTTAGCTGACTGCAAACTATGAAATGGATTTTCTGAATGTCAGGAGGGTCTTATTGCTCTGGGTTCATGAGACATGCCTCCGTTCAAGAAATCCATCCCATAGTTTGAAGCCAACATGCATCATGGATCGGAGATCTCTGCAGGTTGGATCAGAAAAATCCGATACATAAATTATGCTGGTATCGGAGGCCGATCCAGATACCGGATCAGATCTGCCCCATCCCTATCCAGAGGCACCCAAACAACATCTTGCATAGAGCCCCCACAAAGCTAGAAACTGTGCGAGATGCTCTGATATGTTGAGGATGATGCTCAGCTACTACTAAACTGATTTTTAGCTAAATATTTGGAAAACTGGCTGTTACAAGCATTTATGCGTTTGATAAATGGCTTAGCTATAGCAGTCATCTTGTATGAAGTTGGCGCCAAAAGTTAATCAGTTGTAGATCTGATTTAGTTGTAGAAATGCATCCAGTGATTATGTCCTGAAACTTACAAAAAAATCTGTCCATTGGTCCACTCACACACACACACAAACAGGCAAAAATGGGGTTCCAGAGTTGCAGCACTGGATTCTAAGGATTACTGTGCTGCACTTTATCTAGATCTCTCCAAAGCTTTCAATACCGTAGATCATGACATCTTCTGTCATAAGTTCTCAGATATTGGTTTCTCAGATTACACTGTTGAATGGTTTTCTAATTATCTCTCAGGTGGAGGCAATGTGTTCAACACAAGGCTCAATGGGATTAACCTGTATAAATAAAGGTTGAATGAATGAAAAACACAATGGTACTCCTTCTAGCTATTTAACAGTCAATAATGGTGTTATTTAGTTTCATTTCTCATTTTCAGTCTCAGTTTTAGGACCCACTCTCTTTACAATTCATACAAGTAATGTAGGTCAAAACATTCCAGACACCTACTGTATCCTGATGCATGCTCAATAATCCAGATAGAAAAATCAAAAAAAGTGAAATCCGGTCCTCTGGACATTCAAAAAACAAAACAAACTAAATAAAAAGTAGAAACATTTCATCTTTCATCCGAAAGACTTCTTCAGTCTGAGGCGCTGTATTCAGCTCAGTCTTATAAATAGCACCTTCTCATAGTGGAGCAGCAAACTGATTGATCCACTACGAGAAGGTGCCATTTACAAGACTGAGCTGAATACAGCGCCTCAGACTGAAGAAGCCTATCGGATGAAATATGAAACGTTTCTACTTTTTTTTTTTTTTTTTTTAGTTTGTTTTGTTTTTTGAAAACCCAGAGGACCAGATTTCACTTTTTTAGATTCCTGACACCTCCTTACATTTCTATGCTGACAATGCATTTGTTTATTGTTGAGCTAACACAGTTGCCAAGTTTTCCAGCTTCTACAGTCTGCATGACATCATTCAGTCAGACTTGTTCCATCTCAAATTGGTACTAAATGTTGATAAAACGAAGGGGATGTTGTTTTCAAACAGAAAGTTGGTGCCAGCAGTCCTTCCTCCTATCTTATCTACACATGGTGTTTCTATTGAGTTTGTAGATTCTTACAAATACTTTGGAATTTTAGTTGATGCACATCTCTCTTTTGATAAAGAAACTGAAATTAAAAATGGGTTTATTTTTCAAAAATAGATCTTAACTCTGAATGCCATGAAATTTCTTGTAGCTGCAACTTTCATACCGGCTATAGATTATAATGACATTATTTACATCAGTGGTCCCCAACCACCGGGCCATGGACTGGTACTGGTCCGTGGGTCAATTGGTACTGGGCCGTACAGAAAAAAGTTTTAGTTTGAAAAATCATTGGATTCTTTCCACCACATCTGTCAGTGACTCACTCTTGACACAGGTCAACATACACAAGTGGTTAGTTCAGTTTCTGATTGGCGTACATGCACAGATCGGTTCTACATTGCCCGTGCAAGTGGTGAGTAATTCAGCTGCGTGGTCTGGAGCAGACAGGTGAAGGCACGCGGCCGTATCTGCGCATTTGAAAGATTACACTGCATATTTTTCAACCCGTATTTTTCAACTGTAAAACTAAAACTAAATAAAACTATAATTTTAACTAGCTTCCTAATATCACATCAGAGCTGTTCCTTTGCATTTCCGATTCTGCTCTTAAAAAAAATCTCCACCCCTAAAAGTTCAAAGTTGTGGGCAATTTTATTAAAAAGCACAAAAATGCTATATAAATAAACTGAATTGAATTATAATTAAAAGTTTTGCACTACGCATACGTTCCTGTGTGTGAACAATCTGATACGGGGCAGACTGGCCATAGGGAGCACCGGGATATTTCCCGGTGGCATGGCCTGGCCCAGGGACTGGACTAAAGGCTCGGTTCAGGTCGCGTTCGATTATTTTAAATAAACAATCTGCTCTTGCCCAGCTCACTCAGGTCTCACTGAGGCTCCCTCGCCCGTCCTCTCTCTTTCTGAGGCTGTCTGTCACAGCAGACCGAGCAGAGACACACAGGTTGTGCGCGTGCGTGCCCTCGTGGACTCGCGCTTGCAAAGGTTATATGTTCGCGCATGGCACGGGCATCTCTATATGTCCACCGTTTCTCCAGTTTGGGTAATATAACTTGAATATTTGAGCGAGAGAGACAGCCAAAGAGAGAGAGGTGGAGCAGAGGGCAAATGAAAAAGAGAAACTGACCGCTGATGCAGCAAAGTGCAGTAAATTAATGTTTGTTCAAGAGAGCAGGTAAGACAGAAACATTAGTGGTGAAAAGTGAAAACTCCTCAGCCTATCAGCACAGCTAGTTGATGAAGTTAGTTCCACGTTAAGGGACCTAAGTGGGCCAAAACTTAATAAAACAGATGATTTAAGTTTTTACAAAGGATATTGTAAATTTTAGGAATATGTTTAACTAATAGGATCTGAAAAAAAGTTTAATGCTGAAATGTCCAAGAATTCTGATTTGGTGTACCCTTCATAAACTCCACTAATGAATTATCTGAATATTAAAATCCTTGTATATCATTTTATTTTACCAGGTAGTCCTGTTGAGATTAAGAGCATATTTGTTGTCATATAAACAAGCCATCATTAGGATTGTGTAAAGAAACTCGGTTCTCAAACCTTAGATTCACCAAAATAAATAAAATAATAATAAATGTTGAATAAATATGGAATAAATTATTAGTCTTAAAATGGATCGAAAAACCAGATTTATTTTTATTTTTTGCTGTAGACTGATCCGTGACCTCCTTGTCAATCAATCCAGAGGAACGTCAGCAACAGACCAATCAGCGACCTCAATTTGTCTTTAAGTGAATGCCCCTTACAGCAGCAGTTTTGCATTATGAACACTTTGCAGTCATATAAATTTCAATGAGTTTACATTTTTTGTTTCATGTTAATCTACTGTAATAAACCTTTGTAAAATACACCACAATGCAGGAAATGGCATCTACTTTATTAAAAATTCTCTGGGGAAGGACCCGCAAACCGAACCCCCCCACCCCCCCCAGGTCCATGAAAATATTGACTGACCTTAAACCGGTCCGTGGTGCAAAAAAGGTTGGGGACCACTGATTTACATGAATGCCCCTGCCAGCTGCTTGCAGATGTTGGATGCTGACTACCATGTGGCTCTAAGATTCATAACTGGCTGTAACTACCGTATCCATCACTGCACTCCGTACTCCTTGATAATGACACGTAGGCTCACACACTGGTACATTTTCATCTATAAATCACTTACTGGTCTTCTACCTTCTATCTTCTACCGTCAGGCTGTCTCTGTGTGCCTGTTTGGCTCAAGTTGGGTTTTGGGTGGCCCCCCTCTCTTGGACCAGTTTTGGCCCCGCATTTGGTGGGTCGTGCTCCCCCCCCGGTGGTGGGCCCCCCTGCCGCCGGTGCATTGGCGGCTCTCAGCAGCTGGGGCTGGGTGGTGGGGTGTGTGCAGGCCCGCCCTGGTGGCTGCCTGCGGGGGCCTGGGTGCCCTGGCTCTGTCGGGCCTCTGTTGGGGGGTGGTATGACCTCGGGACTCGGGGCTTGGTGTCCATGGCCGGATCCACTCTGGAGGGGAAGGTTGCCGGCGGGGCCTGTTGACTCGTCGCTACGGCCTCCTGGGGGTTTCTGCATTGTGGTTGCTGGGGATCGCCCGGGGCTTCCCTTTGCTTCTCTCTCTGGGGGATGCGGGTGTCCCTGTTGGGGGACTATCGGAGTTCCGGGCTTGGGGGCCGCTGTGTGTCTGTGGTTCCGGGCTTCCCTGTGTTACCTTCGTGTCCTACGGGGACGGGTTTATGGGTCTCCACATCCACTATTGAACATTTTTATGAGAAACCTTATAGTGATAAGCATGCTCACACAGGTGTTTAGATTCAGGTGTTTATCAGATACACACTCAGTTGGGTTGTGGTGGCCATCAAATATATATTGTATTACCATGTAATGTATAAAATACTTTCTAATGATGTTATAACTATCATTATATAAGTTGTTTGTTGTTGTGGTTTCTTAGTTTTGTCTGGGGTTTTTTTCTCTTTCAGCAGGTCTAGAGGCAGACTTCAATGATGTTGATTTGTGTTCTCTTTATCCCTCTCTCTCTCCTCTATTCCTATCTCCTTCTTTACATTTTAACTCTTCTCTCACTTTTCTGCTTTGTTATCTTCTTTGTTTTCCGTCCCCGTGTCCATTACATCTGAAACAAACCCAAAGCATATTCTAATAAAATTTAATTTATATATCAAGTGGAGCATTAAGGCCAGCCATAATGTTCTGCTTGTGAAAGTAAATCTGTTGGGCATCACTTTGACACTCAGACAATAATTCTAAGTGTCACAATGCCGGAGAGGACAAGGAGAAAGAAAAAAAAAAAAAGAGATCTCTTTTAAAATTGAGTTCTCATGTCTCAATGAGACTAGCCTGTATAAATAAAGGTTAAAAACAAAACATTACTGGCATTTGAGTTTGGGTGTTAAATAAACAAACATTTCTGAATCAACGACAAAGAAAATGCTTTACAGTAGGACTCCTCAAGGAGACGTTACCTCATGGTCCAGGTCCAAGTGGTCAAATTCCCCATTGGCTCTAAATTGCTGAGTGTGGTGGTCCAGCGTGAAATTAACACTTCTACGATAACGTTCAATAAGAATGGTGTGCCAGTGACCATCATCCAACAGGCTACCACTGGTCACAGAAGTGTGGCCTTGAATAGAACCATGTATGGGACTACTTCCTGGGAAGGAGCAAGCAAATCACACAAACTGATCAACTTAAATGTTTTGGTAGCAGAAGATAAGGTAGTAATACATAATACAACTCTGTATAAACCTGGTACTTAATTGTTGCATATCAGGTACACACTGGGTACATACGTAGGTACCTACAGGGACCGGGCTAGATTATAAAATATATTATAAAATTATAAAATATATATTATAAAATTACAAAATATATATTATAAAATGTCTTCAAACTCTAAACTTACAGGTTCCTGGTACTTAACTGGGGGCGGCTGTGGCTGAGTGGTTAGAGCAGTCGTTCTCCAATGCAAGAGTTGGGGGTTCGAATCCACCAGCAGTCACATTTCGAAGTGTCCCTGAGCAAGACATTGAACCCCTCCTTGCCTCCGATGTGTGTCCCATTGGTGTATGAATGTGATAAAGCTCTGACTAGTCTCTTTTGAATGATTTGTTCAATTAGCTTTGTAGAGATCAAGTAGAGTGCTGTATGAATGGGTAAATGAGGACACAGATTTTAGTGTAAAGCACTTTGAGTGTGCTGATAAGATAGAAAGGCGGTATATAAGTACAGTTCATTTACCATTAAACTGGTATGTTCCAGATACATACCCAGTAAAGCACCACTTATATGATTGGTACCTTGTGACTTCGTACAGGTTCTTTCTCGAGTACATATTGGTACTTGCATGGTATGCACCCATGAAGTACTCGGTAAGTACTGAGCTGTATTATGTACTGCTAGAAATGATACATACAGTCCTTTAAATGGCTTCAGATATTTCTGGGACTTCTGAAACAAAATTAAAAAGTACCTAAATTGATGCTGAGTTGTAGTGTTGCCCTGCGAAGCTCCAGGGAAATATAGTCTCCCTGTTGTCCCTCTCCATGGAGTAGAACACCATCTCTGGCTGTGGTCCGAAACGTCAGAGAGAAAACATCTCTCGTTGTTTTCATCTTTTTACCCCTGAAACGGTTGGAGATGATGCCAGAGCCATCAAAACTGATCACATCGGCCCCTGAAGAAAGGAAGAACAGAGTAAACAGGAGTACCGTATACAGCACATTACAAGTGCTGGTCATAAAATTAGAATATCATGAAAAAGTTTATTTATTTCAGTAATCCCATTAAAAAAGTGAAACTTATGCACAATCTTCCCTCTAATTTTTCATGTGTCTGGGCAAACACAAACTCCCAGAACACACTGAGGACCACTGTGAGCAACATCAGATGTGCACGCTGAGGTCACACAGGGTGGGAGGGAGGGAGGGAGGGAGGATGGATGGATGGATGGATGGATGGATGGATGGAGTATGTTATATGTGAGTCCTGCTTTGGTCTGGGTGAGGGTCCTGCTCTGGAAAATGGTGGCTATTGGTGTCAGAAGCATATTTGTAATGTGGGGGGGGGGGGGGGGGGGGGG
>NC_056506.1:10060068-10082600 GCF_014905685.2 Nematolebias whitei | reverse complement strand
GAGAGACACACTGGTGGTGGTGGAGTTTCTGGAGGTACTCCCCAGGGCTTAATTTGTAAACTGATTGATGCCGGAACAGTGGGCAGGCCAGGGTCGGGGGGGTGTGTCTGTGTGTCCTCTCACAGAAATTTTTGAATAACAAGAGATGCCATTTCCTACATTTTGGTGTATTTTAACGGGTTGTTATACATCAACATTTACCTACATTTGTAGACACTTAATAAAATTACTATTTTGGAGAGGAACAGCAGGTTCTGTGTGAATGATCAGCTCTGATTCTGTCAGGTGTCCTAAACCTCCCTCCTCCCTCCCTTCACTTCACGGTTCTGAGCTGAACTCTTCTCCGCTGAATATATTCAGCCTGAATTCAGTCCCGGTTGTTGCTCCTGCTCCAGTCTCGTGGCACCGTTTGAAGCACCTGAAGGCTTCAATTCTCAGTTGTTGGACAATACATCCATCCATCCATCCATTTTTTATTAAAATAAATTGGACCATCTTTTTGACATTTTGATCGCTGTTGTTATTTTGACAAATTAGAGCCATTGTTTTGAAACGTGACGTATAATGTGAATAACACATCAAACATTTCTCTCTTTGTATTTTTAATTTATTTTATCAGTAAGCTTTTTATATTTATTATGTCTGAAATGTAGCAGGAGTTCAGACACCTTCTGATGTGTGCACGCTGTGTATAGCTGTCTGGAGAAGTTTCTGTGCTTAACGTGCACTGTCCACAGGGCATTTATTTATTCTGTTGAATAAATAATCGTTTCGTTTTGGCGGTCTGAGAGGAGGGGAGAGGGGGTGTTTTTCAGTGCGCAGACCCGCTGAGTAGGAACAATATTTGGAGAGGAGGAGGAGAGTTGGACTCCGCTCAGAACCTTCGTGCATAAATGTGACCATCTGGAGCGTGTGGGCAGCTGGTTCGCCGCTCGTGCTGCAGCTGGAACATCCACTCCACAGACTGGGTCTGCCGGGCTAAAGGCAATGTCTCCGCTCATTCAATTTTTAATAAATAATCAAAATAAAAATGCACAATGACTTTGGACTTTTAAGGGCGGAGTTGCTGGATCCGAGTAAAGACTTGCCGGAATACAATGAGTCAAAATGAGAGAGTTCCCAGATCTTGTTCCAGCAGGATCCGGCTCAAATTAACTACTGGTCCTCCCCCAGAACATTTTGAATAAAGTAGATTTCATTTCCTGCATTCTGGCATATTTAATGGGTTGTTTAACATCTAGTTTTACCTACACAAGTAACACTTGATTCAATAAATATTTTAGAGTTAATGGCACAAGACCTGCCTGACCAACAGCTCTCCTTGTGTGAATAGAGCACGCTCCGCTTCTCTCACGCATCCTAGTCACAGTCTAAGAAACAGTGTAGCCTAAGTTAACTTTTAGGAAATTCATTCATTCAACTTTTATTTAAACAGATAAATCACATTGAGCCTTGAAGACTCATTTAAAGTTAGACCTGTTTGGACAGACAAACAATAATAATAAATAAAAATTCACTAGCCAATATGCAACGATAATAACAATAATCACTCCTTCTTACCAATGGCCTAGCATAAAGCAATATGATCATCATCCATCATGTTTATTAGTAGCTTAAAATACCTAATTAAAGCTCCAGTAGTGGGCTAGTTCTACTGTAACTTTACCCAGTTGTAGGGCCAAGAGACAAACACGTAGCATTAACACAGTATGAACAATATTCAGGAATTGTTTCTATAAGAACATTATCAAATATTTTATATGAATGGTAAGATCGCTCCACCCACGAGGAAATGTAACCCAGGGTGAGCTAGCCTCAGACAAAGAAGCAAAGATAGCTGTAATGTAATGTAATGTAATGAAGCTTACGGCATTACCTGAGGCATTTAGTGAGGCATTTATTTCTTATCGACCAACATTAAGGAAAAGAAGACAGAAAAAAAAATCTAAGCTGCTAATAACTTAAAATAGTTACTGGATGTTTTCATGCCGCAGAGTGACACAGGGCAAGAACTCACAGTGAAATTCAGTATGTAAGAATACATTTTACATTATTACACAACCTACTAAACAATTCTTTCAGCTTTTCCCTTTTCAGGCGTCATCACAGCAAGTCATCCTCCTCCATCTCACTGTGTCCCCTGCATCCTGTGTTCTCACTCCAACTACCTCCATGTCCTCTCTAACTGAACCCATATATCTCCTCTTTGTATTTTTCCTGGCAGCTGCATTTCTAACATCCTTCTACCAACATACCCACTGTCCCTCCTCTGGACATGTCCAAACCATCTCAGTCTGGCCTCTCTAAATTTATCCCCAGTTGTACAACCTGTGCTGTACCTCTGATGATCTCATTCCTAATTTTATTCATTCTTGTCACTCCAAAGGAGAACCTCATCATCTTCATTTCTGACACTTCCAGTTCTTTCTCCTGTCTTTTTGTCAATGCCACTGTCTCCAGACCACACAACATAGCTGGTCTCGCCACTGTTTGTAAACTTTTCCTTTGACCATCCAGATTTACACCGAGCCCTACTGTTTGCTAACACTTAGCATGACAAAAACAGCTACAAGTCGTGGGATTAGTTTACTTATCACCTTTGTTTGACGTCGTACGACCGTAAACCTCTGTGGTAAATTCACAATGCCAAATATTATTCCTCGGAAGGGCTGGGCAATATCTCAATATTTTTAAAGTATTGATATAATTTTATTTGCAATATAAATTGACATTATTTTGATATAAACAATATAGTTCTACTTGAAAATCCGCCGGCTCTGCTATCTTCTTTCTTCTCCCACACGGCCCCCCTCCTCTCACTCACTACAACCCCAGCCCATACCCGCGCACTCTCCCCCTGCTTCCTGCTTCTCTCCAGGTGGAGCAGCTACCTGTGGCACGTAGCAGCCACAATTAGCCACAAAATGGAGAGTGAGCAAGTCGCAGAACTGGTGAGCATGAAAAAAAATGGTTCTGTTATTTGGAGATGGTTTGAATTTAATTTGTCAGATGTGCAGCAGAAAAATGTTTTCTGTAGACAATGCCAAAAATAAGTCCCAAGGAAAGATTCAAGCACAACAAACCTTTTTCACCATTTAAAACGGCACTATAAGTGGAGCAGGAAGTGTGTTAAACTTCATGCTGCAGCTCCGGCTGTGACGTTTTCTTCACTGAGAAAAACTACAATACGAAACTCTTTTACCTGTGCTGTGCCTTGAGGTGATGTGAATAAAACAGCGGCTTATCATATCGCTAAAAACATGGTCCTTAGCAGCTAACAGCCGTCTTGTTAGCTGCTAAGGACCGTGTCTTTAGCGATATGATAAGCCACTGTTTATTAATGTGGCGCAACCTCCTCTCACTGTTAAGACTTGAAAATCTGTGGTTCTTTTTCTACCCATCTGCGCAGCCAGCAGCCCCTTGCCCCCTCCTCCTCCCTCACTGAATACAAGCAGCCCCTCACTGCCGCAGTTCACACACGCTTATTAACATAGTGAAGGCGATGCAGCTGGGGAGGATTATTGTTTAATATATGTTTAAAACAAGGTCTAAAAACAAAAACTTTAATATAAGTAAATAGTTTATGTTTTAGATATTTATTTTGTAGTTACAGCTGTTGTTAATAGATGTGCCTGTGTGACAACTAGGACAAAGCTTTGACTCAAACATATTTTTTTTAACATGTACAACTTTTTCATTCTTTCAACCTTTATTTATACAGGCTAGTCTCATTGAGCCATGAGGACGCATTTACAAGAGAGACCTGTTCCAGACAGAACATATAAAGTATAGACAACAATAACATGGTAAATGGTAAATGGACTGTACTTGCAGTATATAGCGCCTTTCTATCTAATCAAGACACTCAAAGCACTTTACACTACAATCTGTGCCTCATTTACCCATTCATACAGCACTCAACTAGATCTCTACAAAGCTAATTGAACAAATCATTCTAAAGAGACTAATCAGAGTATTAGATCACATTCATACATAGATGGGACACACATCGGAGGCGATGAGGGGTTCAGTGTCTTGCCCATGGACACTTCGGCATGTGACTGCTGGTAGATTCAAACCCCCAACTCTTGCATTGGAGGACGACTGCTCTAACCACTCAGCCACAACCGCCCCACAACAGTAAACAATAACAATAAACTACAGTAAAATTGCACTGACTGCAGCTGCAGTCTACTCTTTGTGAATCTCCCACATTTTGGAATTAATTTTGTTTCATCATCCTCTCCAGGGTGCGGTTACCCCTATTGCTTGGACACGTTTTCCACCACATCATTTCCTTCCTTTCACTTCTATATTAATGTGCTTGGACACAGAGCTCTGTGAACAGCCAGTCTTTTTAGCAATGACCTTTTGTTTTCACAATATTCAAATGTTCTGAATTTGGGGTTTTCATTAGTTGTCAGTTATAATCATCAACATTAAAAGAAAAAAACATTTGAAATGTATCAGTCTGTGAGTAATGAATATAATATACAAGTTTCACTTTTTGAATGGAATTACTGAAATAAATCAACTTTTTCATGATATTGTAATTTTATGACTAGCACCTGTATATTTCCGTTGGCAAACTATTATACAGCAATCTATAGCAATAGACTGTACACTCAGTGACCTTGTGTAATCTTTAACCTTGATTTATGACTTCGACCTTAGCGCTGGTCTGAGGAAAAGATTATGTAACATGCTGTATAGTAGTGGTTTAAGGTTTAAATGTGCATCAAGTTTCATTAAATTATCGTGAGTGGATCAGAAACTACTGACGAGACAATGAAAGCCTTGTTTGAAACTGTGACCTTGATTTATGACCTTGACTTTGAAACTGGGGTCGATGAAACGTGTATGCAACATTCCGTCTAGTGATGATGCATGTGTATGAAGTTTCATTAAATGAGCTTGAGCGGACCAGAAATTATGGACAGGACAAAATAAAGTTTAAAGACGTAAAGATGGAGACAATAACATAATATATTCGCATTTGGACGAGTGTAAAAAAACTATATATCCTATATATCCTGTCAAAAGAATAAAACTGGTATCAATTAGCCCCAACTAAAATATTTCATAACAAATCTCAATGCATTTTTGTATAATTTCCATTAGCTTTAGGCATATTGTGTTAATAAATCAGATGCATGTTTCAAACTACGAAGGATGCACAATAGAAATGAAGACTTCAACTGAGAAGACTGAAGAGTCGAGAAGACTCCGCTTCTTCCAAGACTGAATAGTTCCAGGAAGTGTTGACTTTTTAAAGAGTCCTCACTTCCGGTCACTTAGTACTTCCTAATTCGTTGAAACAACCAACAGGGGGTGGTTCTAGTGATGTCAGAGGGTTATTAAAAGTCAAGAGAGGGTGCAGGAATGTTTAGGAACGTTTAGTACAGACAGAGAAATGTTATGGCGAAGTGAGACAAACGCAGATGCCAGTTGTTGCTTTTTATCGTCTGCTAGGTTTAAAAACAATACAGTTCGTTCTAATAACTTGTTTTCTGACTGTCTCTGACTTTCGACCGACATCACTGACTTCTCATTTAGACAGAAGATCAAAATGCATAATTACTTTGTAAATAGACATTTAACTTGATTTCTAATTTCTAATGAGGTTTAAAAATCATTAATACTGTTTCACAGTTGATTTAAATGAGTGGTTCACTTCAACATTTAGAAATGGTATGAACTAAACACACTTTGATTATCAAGATATTGTAAAATAGCTAAAGCTAATATAAAAAGAAGAGTGTTCTTTCAATTGATTAATTCAGGATACAATTAGACAGTCTCTTGATGAGCTAATTTGTATTTCTGGATTCAAATCAATGAAATAACAGTTCCTGTCCCATGAAGGTCTTCAGAGACAGGTTTTGGTCAGAGGCCTAGTTCACTACAAAAAAAAAAATAAATAAAAAATAGAACCACATTTTAGCACAATATATGTAAAGTTGACTGTTATAGCCATTTTTGTATTTTCTAGGGTCAATTGTCAAAAGTGACCATCTTGATGTAGGTTGATTAGGTTTTATTTGTTGCAGAACCAAAAATTATTTCTTAAATGTTTTGTAAGAAATTAGAAAAACATGTATGCCTTTCCAGATATTTAAAATATGTTGTTATGCCAATACCCAGCACTGTCAGGATTTTCAGGCTGAGATGAACAAGAACGAACCCATGTGCAGACAGGTGTTGGAAAACTGGAATCCAGGAGGAAGAGGCCAGTTTTAATAAGTTGAAATCCGACTATATTCAAACCAATGCTGCTAAACGGTGCATAAAAGTTTGTTAACAGTTTGCATAAAAGTTTGTTAACAGTTTGCATAAAGTGTGTTAACAGTTTGCATAAAAGTTTGTTAAAGGTTTGCATAGAAGTTTGTTAACAGTTTGCATAAAAGTTTATTAACAGTTTGCATGACATTTTTAAATGTTTTTTCTATTTCTTTTAGTAGCCACTCATTGCTGACAAGATGTGTAAAACAAAGGAAGACCTGAACCCAGTTCAGGCAGAGGAAGAGTTAGCTCGGGAGTGGATAATGTAATTCCCTGTTGCATGGGTAATGGAGGGAGAGCATTAGCGAATTCTCGGCTGGACAGCTCAGGAGTGAATGACGTGATCCCCTGTTGACCTGGTAATGGAGGGAAAAGCATTAGCAGCTTTCAAGCTGATCAACTTAAAAAGTAAACTTTGAAAAGTGAACGTCTAATGCAGTCTCTAAGCAAAGACGGTGCATGATCTCATATGTCCTAATGAGAGGAATGATTGGTTGAGGCGTATAGTGAGACATTTGAACCTCCTCGGGGGAGGGGGAAAAAGGGTCCATAAAAGCCCCATGATCAGACCAAACAGGGCTCAAGCAAGCCGTAGGAAGAGAAGAGCAGAAAGGACTTCAGCACACAGCTCGGAGGGCGGGGGCACCCGAAGGAGATGGAACACGCCGGTCTAAGACGAGTCTTGGATTTATCTTTGGTCTCTCTGAGACGAGATTGGACCCAACTCTTCACTTGTTAAGACGAGACCAGGATTATTCCATCCTCCTATCTGCTTGGCCCGGGTATGTCCAAAGCCCCCAATCCTTTCAATTTGGGATAGCTGCTCTGCGTAGGGAAGGCCTGTATCCCCCTCCTGGGGAGCAGGAGATTTGCCTTTTACCTGTGCGGAAAATTCTATAAGGATTATCCTAAAAATCAGGGTAAGAGGACTTCCCGGTCCGATTGCTCCAAACTAATTAATCTGTCAGATCAGGGCAAGTACTTAGGAAAAATCAGAGAGAACCAAACTGGGTTTAGTGGGTCAATGCTCAGAGGTGCATCCAAGCGTTGAGGCATTTTGAGGAAAAAAACATCTGTCAGCTTGAGTTGTGAACTAAGGTGATTTATACAAGTCTCCAAGGGCTCTTGGAGACACATTGATTTATTGTCCGCCTAGTTATGAAGTATTTTTCTCTGTTATCATGTATAAGTGCCTGTATTGAAATTATGCTTGTCGCTATATTCCCTTGCAAAATTATTAATTAAAGCAAAGCAAAACGTATAAATCTTGACTATTATTTCATTCTTATTAAGCAGAATGCAGGTGAGGCTTGGTTCCACTTTAACATCTAGCATTAGGAGGTTTTTAACGGTTTCCTGGCAAGAAAGTGTAAGACAACACCCCTGAGTCCTGTCCCTGGACTCTAAAGATGACCAGAACGGATAACAATTGTAACGCTAAATTAAGAGGTGGACGACCGTGAACGCGTGTTTCTCCGTGCCAGCCGGCCCGACCCTGCTGCTTGGATGGGACGAGGAACGGAGTGAGATTTGGGTGTGACTCGTAGAAGAAGGTCGTTAATATTCTGGATGAGTCACCTCGTCACAGCCTTCATGAGACTGTCTTAGGGAGCTGCAGGTAATACCACGGCGCTAAGGTTAGTCTCTAGACCCCTTGGAGGAAAGGCTGCGAGCGAGGATCTGTCACTTCGCCAGTGGCTACCTCGCTACGGGAAAGCGATACACAGGATGCAGAAGCCAGGACGTAAAATAATAATCACTTTAATAATCAAAAATAAATAGCTGACGAGGCAGCAAAACTCACAGACAGGATCAGGTCAGAGCTATACATGGAACACAGGAGACAAACTAGGGCTGTACCACACGATGCACCGAAAAAGGACTGAGACACAGACCAGAGCTTATATACACACAGACTGGATGAGACAAATTACAAACACCTGGAGGACAAGTGGGTGGAGCTGATCAGGGTAATTACTGAGAAACACTAGGGAGTACAGACACAGCGAGACTGACAGAGGGATACCATCCTTACAGTACCCACCCCCCAAGGACGCCCCCTGGCGTCCCCAGAAAGCCCCCCCCAAACACTGGGGTGGGCAGAGGGAGGAACTGCAAGGATGGAGGGCACAAGGAAACACTTGAGTGGGGCCAGGACAAAAAACACACACAGGGAACAAACAAAAAAGGTCCAAGTGGTCAACAGATTGTTCCAAGGCAGACCTAGTCCAAAAACCCTGGGGCAGGTCAGGCGAGGAATCGGGACAAGGCGAGGAGCCTGGACAAGGCGAGAGACGAAGGCGAGATGAGGGACCAAGGCGAGGCGTGGGGCCAAGGAGAGGAGTGGTGCCAAGGCGAGGCGTGAGACCGAGGCAAGGAGTGAGGCTGAGGCGAGGCGTGAGGCCGAGGCGTGGGGCCGAGGCGAGGCGTGGACCCGAGGCGTGGACCCGAGGTGAGGACCCGAGGCGAGGGACCTGGACGAGGCAAGGAGACATGAGGGCTCGGATCTTCTGCGGCAGGATCTTTGAAGACTGATTCTTCTGCTGTAGGGTCAGGAGTTGTCGTGGGACACGAGACTGTAGAGCTGGGTTCTTCAGCAGCAGGACCAGAAGCTGTTGTGGAGCTGGGTTCCTCTGTGGCAGGGTCAGGAGCTGTCGAACACAGACCTTCTGACAGCGTAGGACCCTCTGGAGGCGCAGATGGCGCGGGACTCTCTGGAGGCGTGAGACCCTTGATTGACGTAGCGACGTCGGCAAACCTGGGACCCTTCGTGGATGTAGCGACGTCGGCGGACCTGGGGCCCTCGGTAGACGTAGCGACGTCGGCGGACCTGGGACCCTCGGTGGACGTAGCAACGTCGGCAGACCTGGGACCCTCGGTGGACGTAGCGACGTCGGCAGACCTGGGACCCTCGGTGGACGTAGCAACGTCGGTTGACCTGGGACCCTCAGTGGATGTTGATACCTCTGTAGAGACCTCTGAAGTGGCGGCTGAGACTTGGGCGGCTGAGACTTTGGAGGTAGTGAAGTCTTCGATGGCTGAGTCTTTGGCGGCTGAGTCTTCGGCGGCTGAGTCTTCGGCGGCTGAGTCTTCGGCGGCTGAGTCTTTGGCGGCTGAGTCTTCGGCGGCTGAGTCGTCAGAAGGAGTGAAGACCTCTGCGGCAGCGAAGACCTCAGCGAAGACATCAGCGGGCGGAGCAGGATCGAAGACCTCAGCGGGCAGAGCAGGAGCGAGGACCTCAGCGGGCGGAGCAGGAGAGAGGACCTCAGCGGGCGGAGCAGGAGAGAGGACCTCAGCAGATGGGTCAACCACGGGGGCTGCGTGCAGCGTGGGATCCACCTCGGGGGCTGCGTGTAGCGTGGGATCCACCTCGGGGGATGCGTGTAGCGTGGGATCCCACTCGGGGACTGTGTGTAGCGTGGGATTTACTTCGGGGACTGCGTGCAACGTGGGATCCACCTCGGGGGCTGCTTGCAGCGTGGGATCCACCTCGGGGACTGCGTGCAGCGTGGGATCCACCTCGGGGACTGCGTGCAGTGTGGACGGTGGGTCTACAGAGGCAGGGTCTTCTGGTGCTGAGTCAGGTGCTGGAGCAGGGACTGAGTCCCTTGAACCTCTTTGCTGTTGACCCTTGCCGTGGTGGCGACGATGTGGACCAGGATTGGGCCGGATCTCCTCCTTGGATTCAGTGCCTCCCTTGGATATTGACTCTGCAACCAGGGAGCCAGGGACTTGTTCTGCAGCTGGGGTGTCTGGCTTTTGGGCAGAGCCAGCGACAGGAGGTTCCGGATCTGAACCTGGAAACGGAACTGGTACTGAGGCAGAGTCATGCTGTATTTTCAAAGTTCTGAGTCCAGTAAGAAGCTGCTGATATTCAGCATGCTGGATTAAACCGGGTTGGGGTAATAGAAACTTTTCGGCAAGGGTGAGCACAGTATCTAGACAGTCCGGGTTATTTTTAGCAGAACAAAGGAGGCTTTGCAGAGCGTGGTTTATTTAAGATAATTCATGGGGTTGGAGCTGAGAAGTCTTGGGGCTAGTTTTGTGTGGAGCTCTATTCAAGGGCGAGGGGTCAAGACCCGCCCTCACCGGAAACCTGGGAGGTGAGGCAATAGGACCCGCCCTCGCAGAGGCATCGGGACTGGTTTCCGTTAGCTCAGTCTCGCTGGACCGAGCAGGAGCGGCCCGGAGCGACGGAGAAGTGTCGGACTCGGCCCTCACCGGAACCGTGGGAGGTGAGACAACAGAATCCGTCTCCACTGCAGCACCAGGAATGTCTTAATGTGGAAGGTGCCAGAACAAGCACCATGGACCGCTTCCGGGTTCGGTTTCTGCCGCTCCGGCAGCGGTGAGAAGGCTGAGGGGCAAGAATGGAGCAGAGCTCGTCCTCCGGCTCTGCGTCTTCTTCCTACGTCCATCCCGAATAGCCGAACGGAGCTGAGGATGAGGAGGAACTGTAATTGTGGGTCACGCCGTCTCCCCGTAGCCAGGACCTTCTCTTTAATTCGAGGACCAGGAGGGGAGAAGGGAGGATTTCTACCTCCTGGCAGTAACTTCTTTGTGCCGGCACGGGTTGGATCTGGAAACCGCCACACCGGAACACAATCTCCTCCATCTGCGTGGGCTCAAGAGAACAGGTAAGCGAGGTCGAGGAATTCTGTCTGCTGGGTTCTGATTTTGGTCAGTGCATACTGTCAGGATTTTCAGGCTGAGCTGAACAAGAACAAACCCATGTGCAGAAAGGATGCAGAGGCCAGGACGTGAAATAATAATCACTTTAATAATCAAAAATAAATAGCTGACGAGGCAGCAAAACTCACAGACAGGATCAGGTCAGAGCTATACATAACCAGGGGCTGTACCAGACAATGCACCGACAAGGACTGAGACACAGACCAGAGCTTATATACACACAGACTGGATGAGACAAATTACAAACACCTGGAGGACATGTGGGTGGAGCTGATCGGGGTAATTATTGAGAAACACTAGGGAGTACAGACACAGCGAGAATGACAGAGGAATACCATCCTTACAAGCACAATTTCATATTGTAGATAGATGTGAGAAGTACAGCAAAAGTTTGCTGATGCACTGAATGAAGCATAACAGGACAAAAACGGCCATTGAGTCATAAAAACATCCTCTTGCACTGCCACTGCAAGGTCCATCTCGCATATGAGAAAAAGTTCTGTTAAATATTGTGAGATGCAATCTGCAAATTTCAGTCTGGAACAGGCTATTTAAGTCCTGTTTCCCTTTTGTGTAATCATACTTACAGTATGAGCAGCCATAGAGCTCCAGGCGGACTCCGATGCGTCCTTTCATGCTCCAGACCACGGGTATGAAGCGAATGTAGCGGGCCAAGATAGCATGGTCCAGCTCGTGTCGAACAACATCCTCAGCGTTATCATTACCCACCAATGTCTAAAACAGGCAACACAGATAACCTTTGTGTGAATTAAAAGTTGAAATGTTAATAAAAGAGAAAAAGAAGACAAAAGAATTGGTCACTCTTTCAATTATGAAAAAGTTGTTTAAAATGTAAATAAAAAATTAATTTAATGATTTGAAAATCTCACAAACCCGTATTTTATTTACAATAGAATAGCAAAAATATCAAACCTAACAAAGTTGAGCCAGGTCCGCCGAACAGTAGCACGAACATTAGTATGTGTGAGCAGATGAGTATGAACGAACACAGCAACACGAAATAGATCAGCAGTGTAAGGACACATCAAGGTTTTTCTACCATCAACTTTTATTCTTTTGACACTTTGAAAGTAAGACTAACTCTCATTCCCAAAGCTGGATAGTAAGAAACCATGTTACAAAAAAAAATGAATAACAAAAATCTGTTATTGTAATTAATTGCACACCTGTTGTTATGATTTCAGCAAAGCTGAAAGGCCCTTTGTATGAGAACCTTTCCATCTGACCTTTGAAATACAACATCTGAGCGTTATGTGTATCTCTTCCTAAAAGGGAGGATTCGTCCTGCAGTCTTAGAGTGTGGGAAAGAACCACCCTATTGTTCCTTAATGACTCTTTTGGTAGTAGTCAATGTATGAAACAGCATTGCCGTCCCATGGTAGAAGTTATTTTTCTGAACAATTTAACAATTTAATTTTCTGCGTTCTCCTGAATACAAATGAATGTTTTGCAGTAAAACTGCATGAAGTATGAAGCAACTTGTTTCCTTCTTTTTCAGCTTGGTACTCAGTTTAATCATGCATAAAAGAAAGTAGATGAAAAAAACTAGTAATCAGAAGTTTCAACTGTTGTTTTCACAAGTCCTAATGCCAATTTTTATGGATGAGTCAAACTGCTCAGAAGTCTTAATTATCCTGCTGTTATATTGAGTATTTACCAAAGCAGAGTAAATTAGCCATTTATTTTTAACAGTGTTATTAAAGTTTAAATGAAACAGTAACCTGAAACAAAGGTCCACCCTTTCTATTTTGATTGGGTCGACCATCAATATTGTAACGCCCTCCAAGTCAGAGAAAGTTATTCTGACGTTTAGTATAGAGCAGTCTTGGGGGAAGCTTTTGAAGAAGAAAGGTCAAGCAATCGGAAATTTATGCCAGAAGATAAGAAGTTCATGCAGAAAAGAGACAAGTGCTCCAT
The DNA here is from genome assembly GCF_014905685.2 of Nematolebias whitei. Taxonomy (NCBI): domain Eukaryota; kingdom Metazoa; phylum Chordata; class Actinopteri; order Cyprinodontiformes; family Rivulidae; genus Nematolebias; species Nematolebias whitei. The sequence goes on along the minus strand of NC_056506.1, from coordinate 10,069,688 downwards.
AGATTTGTCTCGTGTTTCAAGGAAGCACCAAAAGGTTCCTTGTCACCAGAAGGAGAAAACGCAGCCCTCTGGAAGTGCCTCAATTGACCCACGGGAACCAATTAACTCGACTCTAGATTTCAGCTGATGTCCAGTGCGAGGGACATCCACCATCGATGCTTAACTCATCTCAAGAGAGTCCCTGGTAACTCTCGGGCAGTTGAACTAGAACTTCAAATGGGTAGGAAAAGCTGCTCATTCTCTCTGCTGGTGTCTGGTGCTCAAGATAAGAAGTTGTCCAGTCTAAGCAAAATTCATCATTATTAATTAGAATTAAGTTCTCCTAAATTGATAAATCACATCTAGCCAAAATGCTTCTTTAAGTTAACTTTAGATGATAATTTACTCTGCTTTTGAACCTCATAATTTACCATATTAAAGTTTAGAAGATAATTCCATAACCTCTTCTTGTGTTGTCAAATTAAAGCCATTATTCATTCTTCAGCTGTACTCATCATTTTGATCACTTATATTTACCAAAATCGATAATAATCTTCACAAAATTGTACTTTGACTCAAAACATTTTTATTATTTGACATTTGAATTTAATACGAAAAGAACTCACTAGAGCGCGTAAACTTGAGTCCGATTTCATATTTTTCTTGCTTAAGAACCGGAAAGCAAGTGGTGCCCCTTTCAGAATAAAATTACTAATCAAAATTCAACGATCTGAGGACCCCTTCCTCTACAGCAGCAACATGATGTGATTTTTCACAGTGATTATCCTGGCTAGATATTCATGAGTCTAACAGCCTAAGGGTAGAAGCTGTTCCTTAGTCTAGTGGTTCTACACTTAATGCTCCTCAACCTCCAGTCTGAGGGGAGCGGGGCAAAAAGTGTGTGTGTGTGCTGGGTGAGTGGGGTCCTTCATGATGAGGTGGTCCTCTTCCTGCATCTTGAGGTGTAAATGTCTGTGATGGTGGAAAGGTTGACTCCAACAGACTTCTGTGCAGCCTTCACCACTCTCTGCAAATCTTTTATTTCTGCAGCTGTGCAGCCTTCATGCCACACATTGATGCTGGAGCACAGGATGCACTCCACTGCACACCTGTAAAAGGAGGTGAAGACTGTACTTCCCAGACCAGCTCGTCTCTGATGAGCTTTCTTGATCAGGCTGGTAATGTTGTTGCCCCAGCTGAGGTTGTCATTCAGGTGCACACCCTGAAGACTGAGTTTATTGTAGCTCCTCAGACCGACAAAGTCTTTTGGATTAATACGAAATGATACAAGTTTATTTATTTATTTATTTTTTATTCTGTCCAGAGGACTTGACTTAACTTTGTTAGATTAATCTACCTGGATTATTGAGCATGCATCAAGAAAAGTATCAAATGTTTAAACTAAGTGTAATTTTTTAAAGAAAAATAAGTAAATTTGAATTTGTCAGCAACAATACATCTTGAAAAAATATGGTACAAGAAAAATGGGATGAGAATCATCCATCCATCCATTATCTACTGCTTATTCTGAAGTCGGATCTCGGCGGGAGCAGCTTGAGTAGGGAAGCCCAGATATCTCTTTCCACAGCCACCTCTTCCAGCTCTTCTGGGAGGACTCCAAGGTGTTCCAAGGCCAAACGAGAGACATAGTCTCTCCAGCGTGTCCTGGGTCTTCCTCTGGGGGTATCCTTGTAGTCGAACATGCCCTAAGCACCTCCCTAGGGAGGCGCCCAGGAAGCATTCCAACCAGATGTCCGATCCACCTCAACTGGCTCCTTTCAATGTGGAGGAGCAGTGGTTTTACTCCGAGTCTCTCCTGATAAACGAACTTCTCACCCTATCTCTAAGCTACCCTGCAGAGGAAACTCATTTCAATTGCCTGTAGCAGTGATTTAGTTTTTTTGGTCACTACCCAAAGGTTGTGACAATAGGTAAGGGTAAGAATGTGAACTGACGGGTAAACAGAGAGCTTCGCCTTACAGCTTAGCTCCCTCTTCACCACAACGAATCATCACAGAGTCTGCAATACGCTGCACCAATCTGCGTGTCAATTTTTTTTTATCTCTGTGCTCTCAGTGAAGGCAGACATGTCCTCCTCTGCTCCGTTCCCCCGCTTCCCTGCTTTGCTCTCTTGTGTTGTGAAACCTTTATAAAACCTCCAAAAATGTTCAATCTGGTCCTCTGGACATTCAAAAAAAAAAAAAAAATTTTTTTGAATGTCCAGAGGTCCATGAACTTTTTTGGATTTTTCTACCTGGATTATTGAGCACGCATTAGGATACTTTATAGAGCCTCTTTTTTTGCATACCTTCCTAATTTGATGGATTTGATCAGCTTGTCTCAACAAAATTGATCAACTTCTCCCGACAGGAAGTCAGGGTGAATGGAGGACCCCCTACCTTGATGGAAACAAAACTGGATTTGACGATAACTGGATTCTGCTGTTTGCGTTGGTGAAATCTGGATTGTCCCCAAATTTGTGTGGAATGTGTCTAAGCTTGGCAGCACTCAGACTACGTCAACTATGTGGAGCTGCATCAAAGCTGAAGCAGGCTGATATCAGGACTGTGAAATTTCTGGCAGCACCCATGAACAGTTGGAAGGAATAATCTTGGAGAAGCTGCAAACTCAACTTTCGGCGTAAATAATCAATTCGGCTGTTTGGAGTCACCATCAGAGAATGTACTAGCGAGACTGTAAAAGGCAGGATTGCAAATTATGAGTTCTGCCTGACCCAAACTGTGGATCTGGCCTTGGAAGCGGACCATCTCAATTCCTCATTATTATGAATTATGAAAACAAAGACGCTCTGTCTGTCTCCTCACCCCTCCCTTCCCCAAGGCCGTGGACATGTGACAGAACCTCAACTGAGCTGGATGGCTGAGGGGGACTCTGGACTATGCTACGACCTTCCCTTAAAACTCAGTGCCTTCACCGGCCTCACATAAATCAGGTCTCTCTTGTATATGAGTCCTCAAGGCTCAATGGGATTACCCGTCTAAATAAAGGTTGAATGAATATGTATTGTCTATTTAAGTTGCTTTGCTGTGGTAGACTTTTTTATGCCTCAAATCATGCCCTGTCTAGGACATGGTGTGAGAGATCTTTTTTATACCTTCACTCCTCATGTTTTTTTTCTCATTTTCTCATCTAAGCATAAGTATTCTGAAAAGAATAAGAGGCTGTGCTCCAGTAGCAGCAGCTATGTGCACTCCACCCATCTTTGGACGACTGTACAAACATAATTTTGTTGTATTACGGTATAATCCATTCTTCCCTCACTTTTGAACAAAACCCCAAGATACTTGAACTCCTCCACTTGAGACAGATCGTCACCATCGACCCAAAGAGAGAAACTCATGTTTTCCAACTGAGGGCCATGGCCTCTGATTTGGAAGTGCTGATTCTCATCCCAGCCGCTTCACACTCGGCTGCGAACCTCTCATGTGAGAGCTGAAGATCACGGCACGACGACACCCAACAGGACCACATCATCTGCAAATAGCAGAGTTGGAATCCTGTAAGGGGAGAAGGGAGGCCATCTGTAAAAAAAAAAAAATAAAAATAAAAATAAAGAGTTGGAATCCTGAGGCCAATGAACCGTAATCCCTCCACCCCCTGGCTGCAACGAGAAATTCTGTCCATAAAAGTTATGGTAAATGGTAAATGGACTGTACTAACATAGCGCTTTTCTATCTTATCGAGATACTCAAAGCGCTTTACACTACAATATGTGTCCTCATTTACCCATTCATACAGTACTCTACTAGATCTCTACAAAAGATAATTGAACAAATCATTCTAAAGAGACTAATCAGTGCTTTAGGTCACATTCATACACCGATGGGACACACATCAAAGGCAACGAGGGGTTCAGTGTCTTGCCCAGGGACACTTCGACATGTGACAGCTGGTGGATATGAACAGAAGCGGTGACAAAGGGCAGCCCTGGCTGAGTCCAGCTCCCACCCTGAGGGGGTTCAACTTACTACCGGCAATAGCTATGTTTACATGTGTAGTGAACTAGGCCTGAGGTCAAATCCTGGCCTTGAGGGGCCTGCCTGGAACAAGAACTGTATTTCACTGATTTGAGTCCAGAAACACAAGATTAAGTTCATCCAGAGACTTTCTAAGTGTCCTGCACTGATCAATTGAAAGAACACTCTCTTCTTCTATTATCATTACTATTTTACAAATGTTTTGATAATCAAATTGTGTTTAGTTCAAACCATTTTCAAATGTTGAAGTGAACTACTCATTTTTAAATCAACTGTGAAACAGTATTAGTGATTTTAATCCTCATTCAAAGTAGAAATCAGGTTAATGATGCATTGTCTGATTTTCTGTCTTCAATGAGCAAGTTGTGTAAGTTGGTCAAAGGTCAAGTTTCGGTCAACTGCAAGTTTACTGAAAAGAAATGTCATGTTTAACTTTTACAGAAAGATACTAGAGAATTGACTCCACGAAGTCTGGAATCTTCATAGCAATCTTCTGTCTGTTCTTAAACAACTCAATCTTTTTCCTTGACTTTTAATAACCTCTTACATCACAAAAACACACCTCTGTTTGGTCGAATTGACCAATCAGGAACCTCCCAAATGAACCGGAAATAGAACTCTTTAAATGTCGGTACTTCCTAGTTCAAACGGGCTTCAGTCGTTTGCAGCTCCAGTCGAGTGCAGTCGAGTTCAGTTCTGGGAGCAGAACCGAACGGAAGAAGTGCTGGGAGAACAGAAGTCCAGGCATGATCCAGAGCTCTTCCGAGTCTTGTGGGAATTATGCAATCTTCCACATCTGAGTGGAACTTCTGACGGACTCCACTCATGTGAAGTCCACTCGTGAGGTGAACTGTTGTTGATGAAGTCCCGCCACCACTCCGGACGGTTCTCTGCCATCCTACGGAGACGCTGGACCGGTAGCGTGAACTGGAACTCCGTTTCCACTGATTCATCGTCAGAGAGGTAATGAGTCGAGTTTACTACCGAGCGTACCGAGGAAGGCTGGGTTCGAATGGAGGGTGCCGTTCTGTTCAACACTTTCACTCACACACCATTTCCCTCCCTCTAAACTTCATTTTCCATCTTTAAACTCTTCTATCTGCTAGAAATCATTCCAGATATTTTCAGAAATGTCTGTTGTGAAGCAAAGAATACCATCGCCGTATGGTCTTCTTATTGTACAGCTTGCTAAATTAGCCATGTTGTTATTTTTCAATTTGCCAAATTAATGTAAATGTGTGATGTTAAACTTTGATTCTGTAAATAAATGGCCGCATTCATTTGATGGGTCAAAGAAAATTAACGTCTCACGATACATTTTATTAAATTCAATGCACGACATTATTCAGTCCAGAAAAATGAATGAATCCGTTTAATTTATGAATATATCACAGAATATGTTCATCTACATTCTGGTGGCCCGTGACAGGTTCATAAATGGACTGTATTCGTGTAACAATTGAATTATCATGTTGGCATGAAATGAAAAGTGCAGAGAGTTGCTGTGTGAAACGCAGCGTTGACGCAGCTGCGGGGCTCAGAGAAGGCTTGCAGTTGTGGTGTTTTGAAAGCTGAAATAAGGTCAATGTTTCATTTTAAAAGCTGAATTTGTACATCTGTTGTGTGTAACTGAAGCTGAAGAGCTGTGAAAAACGTGGATTCTGTTTAAACGGACGGAGGTTCTGCAGACCCGGTTCTGGTCCGGCTCGGTTCTGATAAGCCCGAACGAGTGTTTTAAATAGATGGAGAGACGTTTTTAAGAACGGAGCGCCGTCTCCGTGTGCTTTGAGAATTTCTTCGTTACATTTTTAACAGAAAATAGTGCATTTTGAAAGTTAATGGACAGAAAGTTGACCGGACTTTTTTATGCTAAATGCTAAGATGCTAGCTAGAAAAACGATCCGTGATTGGTTGAAAACGGCCGTGTGGAACGCTCTGATTCGCTGAGAAATGAGTGACGTGTCTGCGTCACTTCCTCTGAGTCAGCGATATAAAACCCATCCCCGCTGTTTGTCTCTGTGATTGGTTGAAAACGGCCGTGTGGAACGCTCTGATACGCTGAGAAATGAGTGACGTGTCTGCGTCACTTCCTCTGATGTCAGGTTGTAAAGCTCGGTTGAACCAAAGCCTTTTCTGTGCTTAAAATCACTAAATGGAGCAGCCACATGTCCCACAAAACTCATGTTTCATGCAAAGAAGTCGTGCTTGTTGAAACAACGCCACGTTTTAGCTTGAAATACGTTCAGAAATGTTGATTTAACAGAGTTTAGCCGATGCTAATTTTAAGCTAAGCGGCTAACGACAGGATGTCAACAGAACGTCCACAGGAAGTTGTCATAGGCTCCTGCTGGTATAAAGCTAACACCACCACCTGCTGTTGGAAACTTGAAATCACAGTTTCACTTCGTTTTTAGGTTATTTTGGTGAAATTACACGTGTTTTATTACTGTCAGACGCATTTTTGAGTTAATAAACGTTCTTCAAGCTGAATTATTACTGTTATCTTGCATTTAAAAAGTGATGAAGGTATTTATGCCAGAAGGGCATTTACCAAAACATTTTTCATTCACTGATAAATTCCTCAGACAGAGGTGCAGAATGAAAAATTAGAAACTTTTTAATAGATACAGTCCAGATATTCACGAAGTTGATAAAGTTTACTCATTTGCTGAAAAGATAATACACGTTTAATTGCTAGAACACTAAATAAGAGTAATTATATCAGAAAAAGAAACGTTTCTGATTTGTTTTTACCACCTAAAACAACACATCTTCATATTTAATTTTAAATAGAAGATAATGGCAGGAAAAGAGGAGTATAACAGTTTTCCTGAAGGGGAGACTGATTATTCCTCATCATCATTTTTCTTTCTCTTTTCACCCAACCTGGGTTGATGAGTAACTGTTAAAATAGCGAATTTCTGAAGAAAAAAAACGGCTTAAGAAAGCGTTTTAAAACTAAAGTTGCTTTAAACTTTCGGAAAAATTGCAGGTTTATTTAATGTTAAGTGCTTTAGAGTAAATATCACTGAGATAGCCTGGTTCTTGTATCTGTTAAAAATAAGCACATTAAAAAGTAACACTGCAGAGAAGCATTTACTTAAGAATATTCATGAATTGGGGTAAAACCTACAAATAGGTGCCCACATTTGAATAAGTTGACTTATTACAGTACTTCAGTGAACCCAGAGCTAAAAAGTGTGTGAACCTCACATGACACTTGCATACAAATATTTACCTGTTAAAAAACTTCTGAAGTTGGCAACTGTTTACACAGATAAGGCTACACAGTGAATAACCATGACAGGTGTGATAGAAAAGGATTTTGATCCTTGTGAGATGAAGGACTGTTTAGAGAGAGCGTTGACGCTGCTCACAGAATCCTTACTTCCATATGGTGAACAGGTGGACAGCATGAACTCAAAAGAGTTAGTGGATGAGCTGATGGAGGTTGCAGAGAGTGTGACCTCTACAGAAATAACAAAATCAAGCTATGAAAAGCTGGCTAAAATTGTGCTTTTGCTGAAAGAATCATTCTATACAGTGGTAGAAAAAGCTGGCGACCTTGAGATAAGGTTAAACAGCGAAAAAGAGGTGGTTCAGGAAATTGAAGAACACTTCCTTCAATTTAAAAGTGAACACGAGGTCCTCACAAAAAAAACATTTTGAACAGATGTTTCAATCACAGCAAGATGCACGTGCAGAAATTGATTCACTGAACAGCAAAATACAGTTACTTAATGCATCACTATCTGAAGCCAGGGATGCTAAAGAGCTGTTGTCCAGAGAATACTTTGCGTTAAGACGGGAGCACGGTGAGACAATGTCACAAGTTTCCCGCTGCAAAGCTGAGATAGACGTGCTTAAAACACAACTTTGCCATGCAGAAAGGAAATATGGTGAGAGGCGTGGACAGAATGTGGAGACACACTGGGTTTCAGACCCGATTCTCCCTACATCACACACCCCTCCATCCATACCTAAAGTGGTAGGGACAGACCTGAACAGGTTTTCACTACCAACCATGCAACAGAGAGCATGGAAACTTCCTCTTTCAATAGATGTTCTGCTGAAACTCTCTAAATATGTACAACGCTTTGTACCGGGACCAATGGGTTCAACTGGAACAAAAGCGTACCTAAAAGACATTGAATTCAGACTGAGTGGTTATCCTAATGCTACGGTTGAGGATAAAATCAGTCTGATAAGGCTCACTTCAGACAGAGAGGTGTTCACCTTCATCGAGCGTCTACCTGATGCAACGAGAAAGGATTACAACCTTCTGTGTGAAGCTTTGATCAGAGAGTACGACCCCTGCACGGGACCTGCTGGTTTCCCGGTCGCAGACAAGGTCACGCAGGGCAAGCATGAACATCCAAAAGTCTATTACAAAAGAATCTTCCAAGCTTATTTTGGTAACAGAAATGAAACCGGAATGGAGGAGGAAGAAGTTTTTAAATTTGTTTTCAGCAAAAATCTCCACACTGATTTTAAAACATCAGTACAAATGATGGCAAATTTCAGAGAAAAATCCATCAATGAGATTAAACAGTGTGCTGTGAATGTGTTTGAGGCATGTTCTCATGCTAAGACGCCCATAGAGGTGTTTCCTGGTATAAAGGTTAAACCCCACTCCCTAGAAATGGAAGGACGGCGTGCATTGACCCCTCCTCCTAAAACAGGCGAGAAACAGCAGTATTTTCAAACTAACAAACCGCGTAATGAAGGTGCACGCTGGGACAAAAAAGCTCCTCTTTCAGAGGATGAACGTGATTATTGTTAGGATTTGCGGTTAGCAGCGAACCCAGAGTGTAGAACAGGGACTCAACTCGGCAGATATACAAAAATAAGTCTTTAATGATGAATGAAAAGTACAAAATAAATATGCTGACGGGGCAGCAAAACTTACATAAACAAGGAGGGAGGCACGGGGAACTCAGGAGACACGAGGAACTCGAGGAACCAGGAAGAAAAGGAGAGACTCAGGAGACTCAAAGAAGCACACCCAACGAAGACGACCCGACAAAGGACAAGACAGAATAGGGAGACTTAAATACAAGGAGAAGACGAGACATGATGACAAACAGCTGGGACGAGACACAGGTGGCAACAATGGAAACTAACGAGGAGCACGAGGGAAACAGACACACCGGGCCACAGAAAACTAACATCCTTACAGTACCCCCCCCCCCCCCAAAGACGCCTCCAGGCGTCCCCAAAACCCCCCTCCCGAAGGACAAGGGTGGGTGGAGGGTGGCACTGCAAGGGTGGAGGGCCCGAGGAAAACACGAGGACCAGAGAAAGGACACGAGGGACCAGAGAAAATACACGAGGGATCACAAAGAACGAGACACGAGGAGCCGAGGAGAAAAACAGGACACGAGGAGCCAAGGAGAGAAACAAGACACGAGGGACCACAGAGAGCGAGGACAAGAGGAGCCAGAAAACGAGGAGAAGGACACGAGGAGCCAGAAAACGAGGAACCAAGAAGAAAAAGGACACGAGGAGCCACAGAGAAGGGACACGAGGAGCCACAGAGAAGGGACACAAGGAGCCACAGAGAAGGGACACGAGGAGCCACAGAGAAGGGACACGAGGAGCCAGAAAAGGGACACGAGGAGCCAGAAAAGGGACACGAGGAGC
>NC_056506.1:10059152-10060058 GCF_014905685.2 Nematolebias whitei | reverse complement strand
GGAGCAAGAAAAGGGACACGAGGAGCAAGAAAAGGGACACGAGGAGCCAAGGAGAAAAACAACACACTAGGAGCCAGAGAAAAACAAAACACTAGGAGCCAGAGAAAAGGACACGAGGAGACATGGAGAAAAAGGGACAAGAGGAATTCCAAAGAAAGACACGAGATTCCAAAGAAAGACACGAGGAGCCAAAGAGAACGAGGAACCAGAAAGCGAGGAGCAAAAAGGACACGAGGAGCAAAAAGGACACGAGGAGCAAAAAGGACACGAGGAGCAAAAAGGACACGAGGAGCAAAAGGAAGAAAAACAAGACACGAGGAGCCAGAGAAAACAAAACACTAGGAGCCAGAGAAAACAAGGAGACACGAGGGATCACAAGGAATATGGACGGTCAAGGGACCGTCCCTAAGAGACACTGTTCCGGCGGGCGGCCGGGAGGCTGTCCATCAGACCGGGCCAGGTCAGGGGGGCGGCCGGGAGGCCGTCCAAAACACAGGGCCCAAGGGAACACTGCTTGCGGCGTGGAAGCCTGGAGAGCTGCAGCGGACGGCGTGGAAGCCTGGAGGGCTGCAGCAGACGGCGTGGGAGCCTGGAGGGCTGCAGCGGACGGCGTGGGAGCCTGGAGGGCTGCAGCGGACGGCGTGGGAGCCTGGAGGGCTGCAGCAGACGGCGTGGGAGCCTTGGGAACTGCAGCAGGAGACGAGGGAACCTTGGAAACTGCAGCAGACGGCATGGGAGCCTTGGGAACTGCAGCAGGAGACGAGGGAACCTGGGAGACTGCAGCAGGAGACGAGGGAACCTGGGAGACTGCAGCAGGAGACGAGGGAACCTGGGAGACTGCAGCAGGAGACGAGGGAACCTTGGAAGGTGCAGCAGGAGACGAGGGAAACTTGGAAACTGCAGCAG
>NC_056506.1:10053501-10059052 GCF_014905685.2 Nematolebias whitei | reverse complement strand
CAGGTGGTCGCCCAAGCCGACACTCTGACATCTGATGAAGAAAGAGACAAACTTCGCCAAGTTCTTTTAAAATATGAAAAGTCATTTTCACCTGACCCAGACATCATCCAACTTCAGAAGTTGGATGATCCTGCAATTAACTCGATGATACTGTATCTGACTGACCCAGACAAATACACTCCATCGAAAGGCAAACTGGATTCCGATCCAGACCTTAAAGTCCTCTTTCAGCTGCGCAAACAGTTAAAACTACTCAAGGACAACCTAACTTTAGCTCATGGAGCGACGTCCTCACCCGTGTTCGCGGTCTCCCATGACCGAAGGGGGGTGACGCCAGTTAGGGTAATGCTACCAGACGCGATAACGTGAGCAAATCTGACATCCAGAGTGAGTGGCGCACCGAAACGTCGTTTTCTAGTTGCTTAATCACTGCTTTTGTCAATGTTGAAACGTTGTTTTACTGGTTGCTTAGTCACTGTTTTTGTCGATGTTGAGACATCGTTTAATTGGTTTTTGGTATTGTTTCTGAACACCCCAAGCAAGAATGAATTCTGTGTGTAGTTAAGTTAGAGACTAAGAGGCCTTTAACCATGCCAACATGCAGTTCATCTGTTAAAATGTAATCTTTGCAGAGTCAATGTAGATTAATGCTACCTTAAGTACCATAATCTACATTGGTCTCACAACGCTTAAGCCGAACCTACTCGAACAATTCTATTCGGGGGGATAGCTAATTCTTTTTGATGAGTCTCGCCATAGACTTCCAAAAACATTTATGGGGAAACCAAACACCCAATCTCAAGTCGTTCGTCTAAAAAACAACAGACAATTGAACCAAACTATATTTTGCCATGTAAAACTAACTTAAACCAAGTTAGGAATGGAAAAATAGTTTGGAACACCCTTCTATAGGTATAAATCCCTATTATTACCCTTTTCAGCATGTTCCATCCCTTAACTGGTAGCTGTAGCTGTTCCCAATCATAATAGCTTACACACCAGGTGCATATAGTTTAAGGCCTTATGTAAAATCCCCTTCATAAGCCCACCTTAAACCACATAATTGCATGACACATTTGAACCAGAACGGCACAGACTGGACGTCGCCCAGAGACGACCTTCGCTGGAGGCGACCTGCAATCCTGACGTTGGTCTCCAATCTTCATCCAGTGGCCGCATCTTCAGTTCAATCCAAGGGAACCCCTCTGTATGCTGATCAATCAACACCTCCATTCGTTGTGGATTTACCGTTGTGGATTATATGACTTTTTCCAATGGATTACAGACTCTGTTTCCAAGGGGATAAAGCATTGCTACAATGGAATTACCAACAACATTATGGAATTATCATCAACACAATGGAATTACCAAAAACATTGTGGATTACATCCTTTGACTTTTGTTTTCCTTGCTGGATTACATCAAGCTCAAGGACATTCGAAGGCATAAGTTCATGTTGGAATTCATCCCCATGGACAGGCGATGATTTCCAAAGGGGGGACTGTAGTGAACTAGGCCTGAGGTCAAATCCTGGCCTTGAGGGGCCTGCCTGGAACAAGAACTGTATTTCACTGATTTGAGTCCAGAAACACAAGATTAAGTTCATCCAGAGACTTTCTAAGTGTCCTGCACTGATCAATTGAAAGAACACTCTCTTCTTCTATTATCATTACTATTTTACAAATGTTTTGATAATCAAATTGTGTTTAGTTCAAACCATTTTCAAATGTTGAAGTGAACTACTCATTTTTAAATCAACTGTGAAACAGTATTAGTGATTTTAATCCTCATTCAAAGTAGAAATCAGGTTAATGATGCATTGTCTGATTTTCTGTCTTCAATGAGCAAGTTGTGTAAGTTGGTCAAAGGTCAAGTTTCGGTCAACTGCAAGTTTACTGAAAAGAAATGTCATGTTTAACTTTTACAGAAAGATACTAGAGAATTGACTCCACGAAGTCTGGAATCTTCATAGCAATCTTCTGTCTGTTCTTAAACAACTCAATCTTTTTCCTTGACTTTTAATAACCTCTTACATCACAAAAACACACCTCTGTTTGGTCGAATTGACCAATCAGGAACCTCCCAAATGAACCGGAAATAGAACTCTTTAAATGTCGGTACTTCCTAGTTCAAACGGGCTTCAGTCGTTTGCAGCTCCAGTCGAGTGCAGTCGAGTTCAGTTCTGGGAGCAGAACCGAACGGAAGAAGTGCTGGGAGAACAGAAGTCCAGGCATGATCCAGAGCTCTTCCAAGTCTTGTGGGAATTATGCAATCTTCTACATCTGAGTGGAACTTCTGACGGACTCCACTCATGTGAAGTCCACTCGTGAGGTGAACTGTTGTTGATGAAGTCCTGCCACCACTCCGGACGGTTCTCTGCCATCCTACGGAGACGCTGGACTGGTAGCGTGAACTGGAACTCCGTTTCCACTGATTCATCGTCAGAGAGGTAATGAGTCGAGTTTACTACCGAGCGTACCGAGGAAGGCTGGGTTCGAATGGAGGGTGCCGTTCTGTTCAACACTTTCACTCACACACCATTTCCCTCCCTCTAAACTTCATTTTCCATCTTTAAACTCTTCTATCTGCTAGAAATCATTCCAGATATTTTCAGAAATGTCTGTTGTGAAGCAAAGAAAACCATCGCCGTATGGTCTTCTAATTGTACAGCTTGCTAAATTAGCCATGTTGTTATTTTTCAATTTGCCAAATTAATGTAAATGTGTGATGTTAAACTTTGATTCTGTAAATAAATGACCGCATTCATTTGATGGGTCAAAGAAAATTAACGTCTCACGATACATTTTATTAAATTCAATACACGACATTATTCAGTCCAGAAAAATGAATGAATCCGTTTAATTTATGAATATATCACAGAATATGTTCATCTACACATGGACCTACATTAAGTTATGGGATCAATCGGCCGTTCAGAATAAAAATCCATCACGTAAATGCCCGGTTCGAGTTATTTTTTGTTTATTCAGCACAATCCAAAATCATTTGTGATCAGAACGAAACAGGTGGTTTATGCCAAGTCATAACCCGAATGGTGTCCATGTAAACACTTAATCTGTTCATTTTTTTCTGATCGTGAAAAACTGACCTGACTGCACATGTGCGACCTATGTCATTTCCGCCTGGCTAATGCTAATAATATTAGTATGTTGGGGAAGCAAAACTGGTCTGTGAGCGACAACATTTCTACTAGAAACTTTGAAAGAGCTCAAAATGATCTGTATTACCTGTACCTCAGTCAGGGAGTGCAATAATGTCTCCACCATCATTAAAACCTGTCGCGGGTCCATTTTAGGCGCTCAAGTTTGTTTACGTTCATCCCAGAAGTAAACCGGAAGTATAAATACTTTTTTGGTGTTTTTTTTAACTCTTTAAAAAAGTTTACCACTCTGCACATGTCAGTACTTCTGTTCAGAACAAAGCCCGCTGCATGTAAGTGCTCGTCACGAACAGATTGTGCCCATGTAAACGATACATTTTCATTATTTAATCTGAAAACATTTTAATCCGGTCAAAAAAATTTGCACATGTAAACAAAGCTAATGTGAATCAAACTCTCGCACTACTTGTATAAGGACCGAACAGCCCAATAGCAATGGGTCTCCAATCCCATACTCATAGAGCAACCCCCACAGTGTATCTTGAGGAACATAGTTGAAAGCCTTCTCCAAGTACACAAAACACATGTAGACTTGATGGCCAAACTCTCATGACCTCTCTAGCACCCTAGTGAGGGTAAAGAGCTGATCCAGTGTTCCATGGCCAGGACAGAAACCACATTATTGTTATGGGAACTTCCTGTTCTGACTCGCTTCTCTAGTACCCCTGAATAGACCTTATCAGGGAGGATACATTTATTTGTTGTAGATGGAATAAAAACATACTGCCCTAATTACTTTTGCACTGCAGGGCAAAGAGTTTTTCTTTACAGATGCAACAGATGTATTCAATCAGCTCCATCACACAGGGGTGTTACAGAATTAACTATACATTGTTAAACACAGAATGCCCAATGAAAGAAACCACTTTACTTTTTTATTTTACCAATATCAGTAAATTTCTGTAGTTCTTTTCTCTTTACCCTGCTGAGCTAATGACTACTTGTCAAGTTGTTGGGTTGATGGTTGATCAAAAAAACTTTCAGTCTATCTAAAAAGTAACTTCTAACAAGGTTGAGTCAGGTCCTCTGGATTGATTATTCTTTGTTGAAGTATCTGTATAGAGGATCTGACTCATCCTTGTTAGATTTATCTAGCTGGATTATTGAGCATCAGGATAAAAAGTAGGATGTTTTCCAGCAACAGCTTGATTGCAGAAAGTATCTATCAGGCTGTCACAGAATAGTCCAGAGGTGATAATTAACAATTAGGAAGGGGAAAAGGAATAGGAAGAATGAGAAGTTGTGCACTTTTCTTTAGAGTTGAAGCTTATTTAAGAGCTACACTTGTATTATTGTGTTCATGTTTATAAAGCAGATCTGGGCATTTTACAGCCCCTGGGCCACATGCGGCCCTTTGGTTGACTCTGACTGGCCCATGTAAGGGAAATTACAAAATAAACATAATTTCTAATTTTATCTCATGCGTGGACTAAAACTGCATTGATATTATTTTGAAGTTTAATTTTATTCACATATAAAATGAAGCAATACGTAAATCAAGATATGCACATGTTTGAATAGTCACGAGCAGGTTACAAGAGGACGTTGGCCCTCAAAAATTTTCACTCATGCTAAAAAAAGGAAAATAAATGCAGTGTACGGTTTTCAACAAAAAATGGACTGTTAAATACAGTATTTATTTAGTGAAGTCGGAGGTAGAGCTGTGAGTTTAGTTTGTGGAGAGCAAATCTCTGTGTTTAAGGATTACAGCTTGAGTCTGCATTACGAGACAAAACACGCAGCGAAATACAAAAACTTTACTGATGCTGAAAGGGCACAAACATCTGAAGCTTTGCTAGATAAGCTACAAATGCAGCAAGTCTTTTTGTACCAAGCTTCACCCATCCAGGGATGCGGCAATCGAGACTAGTTTTATGATATCCAACAGAATGGCTAAAAACAGTGCGCCATTCTCGGAGAGGGAGTTTGTCAAATGCCCCTTTTGCACTGCCCCTAATCAGCCCCAACTCTGCTCAGCCCTGCACAACCCTGCTCAGCTCAGCCTGGATTTGCACCTGCACTTTAGGACCAATTCTGGAGGCGTGTCCAGAATCCAAGTCCTGTTAATGAGAGTTCTGCGATGAGTTACTCAAAGCAGTCTGCTCCTCAGATAAATAATATTAATTTATTATTTTTATATATGAACGTTTCTGTTTGGTGCCCTGAGACAACTTCTGTTGTGATTTGGCGCTGTATAAATAAACTGAACTGAATTAAATCTGATTAACCAGATTCTATAAAAACATTTATAATTAAATCTAAAAAATCTAAAAAAGTTAAATCTGGTCCTCTGGACATTCAAAAAAACCCCAAAACAAAGCAAAACAACAAAAAATGTAGAAACGTTTCGTCTCTCATCCGAGAGACTTC
>NC_056506.1:10044628-10053401 GCF_014905685.2 Nematolebias whitei | reverse complement strand
TCAAAACAAAATATGTGTTTCATACAAATTGTCAGTAACCTCAAAATGCAAAGTCTCTTGAGTTGTGTTTCACATGGTGTTTTGAGAATGTCATCTCGGTTTCAAGAAATGAGCCAAACCAATTGAAAAATAAACGGTAAATCGACTTCAATTTGTTCAAAATGTGCAACAACGTGCCACCAATATATATATAAAAAAATCTTCATATTATAAAATACAATAAACTGAATATAACTAACTAGAAACTAAATGGCTAAACTCAATGGAAAACAGTTAGTTGGGAGTTAAGCGTCCTGTGGTGCACCAGTAATGGCCTTATTTACAAAACAAAAGCGCCTTTTAACAGCTCATTATAGGATGTTAGCTAAAATCCTTCAGGTCACTCGACCCGTCTCTGGGTTCCAAAGGTAGAAATGTTAAATGACCCTTCTCTGGGACTTCTAGTGTTAGTCCTAGTGTGGATAGTTTGTCCATCAGGGTTTGGGGAATCATGGTGTTGAAGGCGGATGTGAAGTCCACAAAGAGCATACGGACATAAGATTTTTTTCTGCTCCAGGTGGTTGAGCGCAGTGTGGACCACAGAGGAGATGGCATCCTCTGTTGATCGGTTCTCACGGTATGCATACTGATGAGGGTCCTCGTTGATGTTGATGGTTGTTTTGATGCGAGTCATGACCAGTTTTTCAAAGCATTTAGCGACTATCGGGGTGAGGGCCACTGGCCGATAGTCATTCAGACCAGTCACTGTAGAGCTTTTTGGGACTGGGATGATTGTGGCAGTCTTCAGGCAGGTGGGAACTGTCTCCAGGGTCAGTGAGGTGTTAAAGATGTCTGCCAGCACCTCACAGAGCTGATCAGCACATTCCTTCAACACTTTTCCGGGGATGTTGTCTGGGCCAGTTGCCTTGTGCGGATTAATCCTCCTGAAGGAACTCCTTACTTCTGCTGACGTCACGCTGAGATGCTCTTCATCCAGTGGTGAGGTGAGTCTGAGTTTGAGC
Organism: Nematolebias whitei; assembly: GCF_014905685.2. NCBI lineage: Eukaryota > Metazoa > Chordata > Actinopteri > Cyprinodontiformes > Rivulidae > Nematolebias > Nematolebias whitei. The sequence continues at coordinate 10,052,400 of NC_056506.1, read as the reverse complement.
ATGCATCAGGATATCTATATTTAAAATTCTATATTTTTCTTCATCATTTGATGTATTTGCACTCACTGTGGTTTTGTTTCTTGTATACAGATTATTTTTTCTTGTATACAGATTATTTTTAGCTTTGATTTAAAGTTTAGCTTCAATTTAAAGCTTTAATTTAAAGTTTAATGCTTGTTTTGTAATTTGTACATCTGTGGGTTAGAATAAAGTTGAACCAAAGGCTGTCTCTCTTCTTTAAACATGTTTGAGGGAAGTATTCCTGAGATCCAATAATTTTGTGTCTTTTTATGATTTTTCAGTTGAATTAACTTTAATTAACAGATTATTTAATAAAGTCAAAGGGAAAACATGATTTCACAATAAAGCCGGCACCGTTTATTTATTTTTAATCTTCACTGATAAAAAACAACATATTTTTATACATAAAATTATTAAAAAAAAAAACGTTTCCACCTCCGTCCTTCCATCCCGGTCCTCCCACCTGCCAGGGCTCAAATTCGGCCTTTGTGAGCAGGCGAGGCCGGGGCTCGGGGTCTGGCCTCGCGGGCTTCAATGGCTTGGCAGCTAGTATGATCCTCCGCAGTGACACCGCTAGCTCAAATTTTATTGTCGGTCACCATACATGTAATATCACTAAAATTAGAAACATCTTATCTAAAAATGATGCAGAAAAACTGGTCCATGCATTTGTCACGTCTAGTCTGGACTATCGCAATGGTTTATTATCTGGATGTCCAAATACTTCTTTAAAACGTCTTCAGTTGATCCAAAATGCTGCTGCTAGAATCTTAACTGGAGTTAGTAGGAGAGATCATATTTCTCCAGTTTTAGTTTCTCTCCATTGGCTCCCTGTCAAATCCAGAATAGATTTCAAAATCTTACTTCTAACCTACAAAGCTTTCAACAACCTGGCTCCATCTTATATTACAGATCTTATTGCTCCATATTTTCCCAACAGAGTGCTTCGCTCTCAGACTGCAGGTTTACTTGTGGTTCCTAGAATTTACAAAAACAGAATGGGAGGCAGAAGTTTCAGTTATCAGGCTCCTCTCTTGTGGAACCAACTGCCAATCTCTGTCCGTGAGGCTGACACATTATCCAGTTTTAAAACTAGGCTTAAGACTTTCCTTTTTGCTAAATCCTATAGTTAGGGTCAGCTTGGGTTTCCCGAGCTGTCCCTTAGCTGCTATAGGCTTAGACTGCTGGAGGACAAACTGACCACAATTTTCACTCTACTTCTGTCTTTACTTACTCTGCTCAACCTGTTTTGTATTTGTAATTATTTTTTCTATCCTTAACATGTGTTTTTTTGTCTTTCAGATACACCTGGACTTATACCTGGACCTACCATTCTGTGTTCGTCTGTCTCCCCTCCCTGTCCTCTCAACCAGCCGGTCAAAGCAGATAGCCGCTTGTCCTGAGCCTGGTTCTGCTGGAGGTTACTTCCTTTTAAAAGGGAGTTTTTCCTTTCCACTATTGCCACTGTGCTTGCTCAGGATGGGAGACTGCATCGAAGCCAAGATTCATCTTGTCTGCTAGATTCCTTAGATAGAGAACTACTAATTGGCTTTTATGTATGTGAATGTTTCTGTAAAGTGCCCTGAGACAACTTTGTTGTGATTTGGCGCTATATAAATAAACTGAATTTCAAACACAAAATAACGCCTGGACTTCAGCATTAAACACGGCATTGTCATTATTGTTTTTAAAATCTTAAAAATAGATCCAACCACTGCTCCGCATCCAGAGAAATTGCAAATGGCGGATCAGTGAACAGTTTCTGAGATCCAGTGACTCCTCCCCCTGACCAATCAGAGTCCTGCATTCACGTTTCGGTCCAGACTCAGCTCAACTGAGCTCGCTCAGTTCCAGAGAAGCAGGGATGAAAAGAGGTCCTGAATCAGCCTCAAATCAGCTAAAAATACCAGCTGAAGTACTGGTGCAAAAGGGTTCTTTCTGTGGCGGGCTGCCCAGAATTGGGGCTTATTAGGGGCAGTGCAAAAGGGGCAAAAGAGTGTTTGGTGGACTCTTTAGCGCTAATATGCACTGAAAAAAAATCATTTGGTCAAGTCCTGCTGTCCAGGCAAACTGTGACGAGAAAGATAGAGGACATTGCTGGGAATCTGGAGCTTCAGCTGCAATGTGAAATGGCAAGTTTCGACTTTTTCTCCTTGGCTTTGGACAAGAGCTGTGATGTCTGTGACATAGCCCAGTTACTCGTATTTGTCCGCGGAATAACAGACTTCAAGATTACGGAAGAGCTGGCTGCAATGAAAGGGACGACAGGAAACGATCTGTTCACAAAGGTAAATTGACCCGCTGGGACTGAAACGGGACAGACTGGCAGGTGTCACAACAGACGGTTGTCCAAATCTTATGGGGAAAAATGTCAGACTTTTGAAACATAAGCAAGATAAAGTGACTGGACTCAGCGCAGATCAGAAATTGGTCTTTTTGCATTGTATTATACACCAACATGTGTTGTTCAAGTCAGTACTAAAAATTAACCATGTTATTGATATTGTAACTAAAATAGTAAACTTCGTCAGGGTACGAGCACTGAATCACTGGTTTGTTGCACTTTTCAAGGAGCATGAGACTGAGCATAGTGACATCAGCTACCACACAAATAAAAAGCAAGATTCTTGCTTAATATTTGGAGTATAAACAATACTGTGATGTCTTTAGAAAGCTAAGAACCTCTTTCCAACAGTATGTGAAACTCAAACTGTGTTTAGGGGTGAAAGAGACTGAAAATGATCATTAATATAATGTTACAAATTATAAAAATATTCACAGTTTACCATTGTACTGGTATATTTAATTGAATAAATTACATTTTTTGTAAGGCAACCTCACTTTTTCGTTGCTTAATCATAAAAACTCTTACCAGCTTGTCAAAACCATGATATTTACTGCTTTTAATAAAGTTTTATAATAAATATTATGCAGAATTGAGTTAAGTTATTTGGCCCGGCTTTCCACAATATTTTCTGTTTCTCATGGGACCCCATGGAAAAAATAAATGCCCACCCCTGTTAAAAAGCCTTCACACTAATGAGATCACATTTTCTTCCATGTATTTTTCTGCACGTAAATCGTTCCACAATTTTTTGTATATTTCAACAATTCATATATCAAAACGTTATCAAAAAGAAGTATAAAAATAAATTAGTAGTGATTATAAGGAAACACAAGAAGGAATATTATAGTGATTTATTAAATAAAAGTAATGGTGATATGAAAGCTACATGGCGAGTAACAAATAGTGTTCTGAAAAGTCAAAGCAAAAACAGGTATTTCACAATATTTTTTGAAGGATGACGATGAAATCCATGATGAAAATGAAATTGCAAATGGATTTAATCATCATTTTGTGAACGTTGGATCAAGCCTTGCAGCTAAAATACCAAAAGTAGACAATAATGTGAACCATTCAGTTATAAGTTGTGACAACAGTATTTTTCTTAATGGAATTGACAAAGAAGAAATAATGAATGTTGTAAAAAATCTTACAGATAAGAGATCAAAAGACTGTGTAGACATGGATATGATGTTTGTAAAGGACATAATGAGTTATGTTATCGAGCCGTTTACATATATTTGTAATTTATCATTTTCAAAAGGAATATTTCCAGACAATATGAAAGTAGCTAAGGTAGTTCCTCTCTTTAAAAATGGTGATAAATGTGTGTTCAATAATTATAGACCAATATCCTTATTACCACAGTTCTCAAAAATTCTAGAAAAACTATTTGTGACCAGACTAGATAAATTTATTACTAAACAAAATATTTTAAGTAGCAGTCAGTATGGGTTTAGAGCAAAAAACTCTACATCAATGGCTCTCATGGAAATAATAGAACAAATAACTACTGCTGTCGATCAAAAACAGTATTGTGTTAGTATTTTTGTTGATTTAAAAAAAGCATTCGATACTATTGACCACACTATTCTCCTTGAAAAATTGAATAAATATGGTATAAGAGGACCAGCATTACACTGGGTATCTAGCTGTTTGAAAGATAGGAAACAGTTTGTACAAATAAATGGTGTAAGATCTGACCTGTGCAATATCACTTGTGGAGTTCCTCAAGGCTCTGTACTTGGACCAACGTTATTTATTTTATATGTGAATGACTTAGTGAATGTATCAGGACTCCTCAAATGTGTCCTTTTTGCAGATGACACCACATTTTTTTGTTTGGGTAAAGATGTAAAACGGATGTTGGAATTGATGAAGACAGAATTTGATAAAATACAAACTTGGTTTAAAATTAATAAATTATCATTAAATTTAGATAAAACTAAATACATGATATTTAGTAACAAAAAGAGAACTGTTGACGATCCATTTAAAATTGAGGGTGTTGAGATTTGTAGAGTTAATGAAATGAAATTTTTGGGTGTAATCATTGATGAACAGCTAACATGGAAAAATCACATAAATTCTGTAAGAACAAAAATATCTAAATCTATTGCAGTACTATACAAAGTCAGGGAATTGTTAAATGATAAAGCTCTGTACATGTTGTATAACACAACCATTGTTCCACATTTAATCTATTGCATTGATGTTTGGGGGAAAGTGTGTAAAACATTTACAAAACCTATTTTTATTTTACAGAAAAGAGCTGTAAGAATTATCACCAGAAAGCATTACAGTCACCCATCAAGCACATTATTTTATCAACTGAAGTTATTGAAGTTCCATGATTTGGTAGATTATAGTATTTTATAAGTTATGTATAAGGCTCAAAGTAGCACATTACCATTAAATATCCAAAGAAATTTTGTTAAAAGACAAAGTTCTTACAATCTTAAGGGGATAGAGATATTTGTCAAACCACAATTCAGAACTAGTCTGAAGGGAAGGTCTACCTCAATCCAAGGAGTTGGATTGTGGAATGGTCTAGAGAGTGATGTTAAAAATGCCAAGTCAATGTGTACATTTAAGAAAAAGATCAAAGCTGAATTGTTAAAAAAAGTATATATGAAGTAGCTTAGTATGTGTTTTGTATTAGAATTAGAAAAATTAGAAAGCGTTATTCATTTTGTTCTGTTACTTGAAAATTATTATGATTGAAATAATTGTTTGAAAAAAGGGACAGATATAATAAGATTTTTTCTTCTTTCTGCTGCCTTTCATTTTAAATCTTTTGTATATTTTTTATATTGTTATGGAATTGTTTTGTACTTTTTTTAAATGAATAAACTTTATACCATACCATACCATACCATATCAAAACGTTCAGCTCATTCAGGACATTTCTGCTATGCCTTGATATTGGTGCAATTTGTACATTTTTTAAATATTTAGCTTTTTAAGCCATGTTTTTTTTTTAACTGAAAATGAACAGAGCTCTCCTCTCATCCTTCAAACCCTTTGAGTTATGTACAACCTGTAGCTGCTCAGTTCAGCTTTTGTTCTGGTTCAGCTTTTGGAAGCTTCTTTGTGCTAATTTCAGTTTCATTCAGCTCCTTTCAGCTTATTTCTGTTAATTTTAGCTTTGTTAGTTTTTTCAGCTTTTTTGTGCATTTGGGCTTCTAACTAGGGATGCACCGATCCACTTTTTTTACTTCCGATCCGATACCTAAATCTGTATATCGCCCAATACCGATCCAGTTCCGATATCATCATCATCATTGATTTTATATGAGGCTGTAATAATATCCTCTCAAGTACAATTTGTACAAATATATGCATGCATGTCCAAAAAGGCAACTTGAGGTAAGTTTTATTAATGTTGGATAAGTTTTAAAGTTAGAATTAAATTCTGCTAACACAAAACCATGTTTTTTTTATTCCTAGCTTTAAAGTGGATATTAAAGTGATTAATTTAAGTGATTGTTTAAAGTTATTTTATTTTAGTTAAATAAGGGGCAGATATAATATTTTTTTTCTTCTTTCTGCACTCTTTTCATTCAATGTTTTCTTTTTGATGAATTTGTTGTTTATTTTGTTTCTTTTAAATTAATGAATAAATGAATTTAAAAAAATTAAATGGCTTTGAACATCTGCTAAGTTCATGGCATAAACCAACAGACATGTTCCTGATTTTTTTATTTTACATCACTTTATAATGTAGCTGTTTTTGTTTAGTTTTTTTTAAATATATATAATTTTTTTTGTAATTTTCAAATCATAAGTTTTTTTTTTAACGATTGTCTGTTGTACTGATAAATATCTCCTGGAGGGTAAACTATATCTTGGCTGCAAGTATCAAGCTGCGAAATCCTTCGTTTTCTACAAATGACGGCAGTTGGTCATTAATTACGATGAAGTTTAGCAACTTCTCGGTAAACATTCGCGCTCCGGGGCTTCAGCAATTTCTTCTTCTTCTTCAATTTGAAGCAGGCAGCTTGATTTCAGTCAGCCATGCTCAGTCTGCCCCTCCTCAGAGATGGGCAGATTGGACGCGGCTGGTCGGGGTCGAGTTGCCTGTTGCGGGTTGAGCAAGAGTAGCGCCCCGCTGAAGCCACGGAGTTCGCATGTCCAACATAAAACTAATTTTACTGCTGTTTAATGTGGTGCTATGGCTCTGCAGACATTGCACGTTGCAGTCTTGTTTTGTGGTGTTTCTAGTGTAAAATACTTCCAAACAGCAGATATGTTTAGATGAAAAGTTGGTTAGCTGTTAGCCACAGTGCTGCTAACTCAGTCCTCACATTGTAGCTGGCTGCATGGCATGGATTTCCTGAATGTGAGGCGGGTCTTATTACTCTGGGCTCATCAGGGGCTTGGGCTTTCAGCAAAAATCATTGAGCAATAAGTATTCACACTGTATTTTCACAGGAAATGACGTTTCTCTAGTTGCTTTTACGTCTCATATAAAGTCCTAAAATTTGCACAAAATTCAGTGCAACCCTTCTGTTGCACACCACAAAAACATAAAAGTTTGAAGGGGGTGTGCTGCACCTAGCATGCCAATGGTGCACAGAATGTAAAAACATTAAAGGTGGAACAGTTAGCTATATAATTATCAGGGTTTATTTGCACTACTGTAATTAGCTGTATACTCCAGAAAAAAAGTTACTCATACAGGAATTTCTTACCCCGATGTTTCCATCTTGTAAATAAGGCCTCCAGTTGTTCTGTGTATCACTGTAAAGCAGTCGGTACTGACTGGTCCAATCAGAGCTCCTATAACGACCTTGTGTCGCTATGGCAACCACTTGCTTCCGAGAGCCAAGGTCTACCTGTAACCACTGGTAATGGTCTGTGTCCAAAGGTGACCAGCCTCCGGCACCTAGATTCAAAGGGAGTGTAAAGTTGGGGTGAAAAATGGGAGGTGGAGAAAAGAAACATAAACACTAACAGAAAACAGGTAGCAATACATAACACAACCTGATACTTCTGAGAAAGATACATATTGCCTATAGGGTATGTTCCAGGTACATACCCTGTAAGCACAGCAAGTTACATACAAAGTATTTACACACACACACACACACACATATATATATATATATATATATATATATATATATATATATATATACATACATATATACATATATACGTATATATATATATATATATATACATATATACATATATATATATATATACATATATACATATATATATATATATATACATATATACATATTTTTTATTTTTTATTTATTTATTTATTCATTTCATTTAATTTCCAATAAAAACACAAATACAAATTTAAAAAATTAAAGAGAAAGAAAGGTAAAATGAAAGGAAGCAGAAGAAGAAAATTTCTTATCATATCTGCTCCCTCATATATATACATATA